>NC_081250.1:8705333-9022833 GCF_030490865.1 Poecile atricapillus
GGGAGTAAGCATCTCTCTCCAATTGTCTATGCCAAGTATTTTGAGATGCCTATTGATTCCAGATGGATCCACAGTGCTGATCCCCAGGACCAACAGCCAGAAGATGATTCATCACTTCTCCAAGTTCAGTACAGCACCCATGTTTACAAGTAAAGATATACTTTTAAGATGACAGAATTACGCCAATATTTTATATATTTAATTATGTTAAATGTGCACCAATCTTTCAGCTTTATGTCCTGCATCACTGCTACAAATACTCCTTTATTCAGTCACAAATCTTCCCCAAAATATTTAAGGGAAAAAAGAAGCAATACTGAGAAATCCAGGCAAAGCTATTTTCTGAAATACAAGTATTTAAGATATAAAGTAATCCTCAAGTTTTCAGTGTACAAGTAAAAAAATTGAAAGGCACCTTTTTTTAATAAAAGATAAACTTGCATAAGCATGCAAACAAAAACATTTCAGTATTTGTAATAAATTTGTTCTTACAAATCACCCACGCTTCTAATCAGCACTTTCTTCCTGGCCCACTATCAAAACATCATCACTGCTGGCAGAAAAAAGGGTCTGTGAAAAAGCTCAGTTTTTTAAGTATGCACAACTGGTCACAAACAGGAGCCCACTAGCAACAGAAGTGCTCAAACCAGCTCCCTCGTTTTACATCCTTACAGAGGGCAAATGCCAGCAGTAATCACACTGCATTAATAGAAGAAATAAAGAAGTTAAATTTCTTACAATAATTAGCATGTGAAGCCTGCACCCCTGAAAACATTTAGTCTTTCAAATGGAAGTGTATCACATTTAACATTAAACTCTGTATTACACCAGTTTCAGTATCTGCCTGAACTGGCATGAAACACTTAAAAGTTATAATAGCAGTTTTGTATTTGAACATTTTCTGCCAGGACTGATTTTTTTTTTCATTACATATTTAATAAACTTATTTCCAAATATACTCACTCTGTTTATTCTTAAGCTTCCTAAATAGCAGTTCTGTGGTGCTAATAATAGAACCTAGCAGTTTTGTTGTGTTCTTCCACAGTCTTCCCCACACTACAAATGCAAGCACAGTATTTATTTTGCCAAGGAACACTCATAACCAGGTGTCCATGTATATTTTTACACACTCAAAATCCTACATTTTTTAAGTGGAAAAAGAATTTAAAAATTTAGCTTGTATTTTTAAAAATACAAGCTAATACTGCAGAATAAAAGACTCAGATTGGAAAAAAAAAAAAAAGGAAGTTAATATTCTAACAAGTAAACCCAGGGGACCATGAAGAGGCTCAGGCATTGCACTTGTTCCATTTACATTTGAAATAAACAGTTCACAACAATACCAGTGGAACATGAACCCTTTATAAACAGGCATAGTAACAGGACCCAAGAGAAAAGCAGTTCCCTAGAAGTTCAAATATTTTCCATGGATGTGCAAGATCTCAGCAAATTATAAATTAAAGGACCAAGAAAGGTAAACTAACAGAACATTGTCCTCCCTTTACAACTCTTTCATATGAATACTGACCAAGCACAGAACACAAACCCTTTTCTGTACTTTGCAGTCAACTAAAGCTGCTTTTCAGAAAGATGCCCCTTTTAGCCAAAACTGAGCATGAGTCTGGCTTTGTTGAAGTCAAGTATCTCACTGGCTCCAAGAAAACTCTTGGCTGTGCCACGTCTCTGACACTGGGTCACCAGCTCACAGTCTCCACACTTACTTCACTGCATCTGAATTTTAAAGTTCAGACTCAGACCAAGTCTGAGTCTTGGTGTTTTCAATAACTGTTCGAAGCAGCAGATCCTCTATAGAGCAGATTCATGTTTGAAGAGCCATTCCAAAACCAGAGCCACACCTGATTAGGGAGTTAACCACCTTCTAGTAGCATAGACCATCCTCATGAAGCAACAAAATCCAAGGCAGATGATTTTGTTGCAAACAGGCACCCTCTTGAAAAACAGGTGCCATACAGACACTCCAAATGAGGTCAAGAGCAAATAGGCCTGAGTTAAATTAAGCATTAAACCACTGAGTCACCTCAAAAGCAGATGAAGGATGTATTTTTAAAAAAATAATCTATTACTAAGCTTGCTCAATCTATAAACATGTGTCAGAAATAATTGTTTTTTGAAGATGGAATTAGCAAAAGTTAGTAGCTGCAGAAAGAGACAGGCATCACCACCAAAAGGATAACAGGCCTTGAATTTTTTTATGTTACACAACTTTATGGAAAACTATGTGGCTTGCCAGTTCAGAGAACACATGAAACAGAAATAAAGCATTACACTGAAGCTAAACTCAGCATGCCCTTAGGATTTCATCAGACCAATATAGAAATTCTGTATTCAAAGAAAATTTGTAAGAGAAAAGTGAAAAGGATTTTCTTTTCAACTACATCAGCTTACTTTGATTTCTCTTCTCTCATGAATGTGTCATTTTAGCTTTAAGTAAAGACTGTGCCACACAACTAGCTCTTCAAAGATACTTCTAACAGACAACATAAATTTCTCTTGTTCCCAACAGGCGTAGAGAGGTCTCCTCTGCTGCAATATTCCACAACAAACTGGAATTGAATGGTTTGGGTTGGAAGGGACCTTAAATATCATCTGTATCCATGGGCAAGAACAACTTCCAGTAGACCTCAAAGCCCCATCCAAGTTGGCCTGGAATGCTGCCAGGGATGGGGTACCCACAGCTTTTCTGGGCAACCTGTGCCAGTGCCTCACCACACTCACAGTAGAGAATTTCTTGCCAATATCTAATCTAAGCCTACCCCACCCCAATTTCAAGCCACTACCTCTTGTAATGTCAAATGTTTCTCTTAACTGCTCTGCTGCCCCCAGCCCACCTGCAGCTGGAATCAAGGTTTAATGCATGTGTCAGAATGGAGTATGTTCCCTGCTCCAGCTGAGGAACTGATGATTACACCCACTACCCATGCAACAACTGTCTATTTGCATATTTTAAGAAATTCTATTCACTATATAACTTCATGAGCAGCAAGGGTAAGGAGAGGATGTTAACATAATTGCACATGTAAGCAACATACTCTGTGTGCTCCAGCATGCTCAGACTAACCACAAATGCACTCATATTTGCAATATTCTCCTGCAGCTGTGTGGGAGCCACAGGAGGCTGCACACTCAGCTGGGGGTGGCAGCACTTTATACACTCATAAAACCTTGTGGTGTTCCAACATAAATTAAAGACAAGATCACAACTGTACCACTGTATAATTTAAAAGGCAACATTGTTATTATTAGTCCCACTGATTAAACAATAACAAAGATGGACTGTGATCAATGTTAAGATCAAAGTAAAGTTTCAAGAGCAAGATTATTCTGAATCCACTGTACACATAAAACAACACTGCGCCTCTTCAGTATGAGTTACTGATGTCCTGTGTGATTTCTCATATAACTACACTGGTAGGAAGACTTACCAATTGCTCTGGAGACGCTGAAAAAGTCCCACTAACTTTGGAGGAGTACCTGCAGTACAGATAAACTAGTTCTTTAAGAATTCAATAGACTTCACTACTTCTAAGGCTGCACACAGCCATTCCTTCAGACTCAAAAATCTGTGTTTCCTACTGAATAAAACCACAATACATACCATCCAATTTAACTGGTGAAAGTAAGTAGGAGATAATTAGCACACAATGGAATACAAATGGAAAAACAGACATGAGGGAAAAGAAAGATTTGTACATACATTCGTGTCTTCATACCACAGAGGTGATTAAGGTAATACTTAGAGCCTTCTTTACAAAGAAGTATTTTACTTTTTGTGCCCCTCCACTAGTCGTGGCTTCCAGGACATATACTACATCCATATACTACATCCATGCCCAAAGAAGAGACATTCAAAAAAATCCCACAAAGTAGCTGTTCTTCTCAGAGGCTTGTTTTGCACTCTTCAGAAAAAAACATTGCAGAAATAGAATATTTCACAAGAAAGGTATTAACATGCATTCATATACTGTAGAAGAGTAATTAACACATTCCAAGCAAGTCTGCTATCAAGTGACCCAGCCATAGTACTACATAAATCAGTTAACCATGGTATTTAGAGTCTCCCAACAAGGCTGAAAACACTTAAAGCTAAATAATGAAATCTTATTTTAATTCAATAAATCAGTTTTTTCCCCCAGACAACAGGGATGGCAAAAAAAACCCCATTATTCCCTTGCTGAGCCTGGACAGCACGTTCACAGGGCACAGCGCTGCATGTCTTCCTTGTGCAGCCTGTATTTCCTTCCTGGAATTGAAGCAGGAGAGACATGAGCCCCATCAAAACACCTCCATCAGCTTTCAATAGTCCTGAAAACAATTACAAGGCTGTCAGAGAGGAAACTGCAACTGGTCTGTCTGCACGCAGGGTGTAGTGCTGCACCTGCCTACGGAGGGCTGAGGGAGATGGGACAGCACAGGCACTGCCAGGCACTCCACTGGTTGCACGGAGCATGAGGGGTCAGGGAAAACACAAAAGCTACACACAGCACCGCAAACAGCCCAGCAAGGCAGGAGTATCCCAGTATGACAAGCGGTACCATGAAATCCCATGCACACCTGATGGGAACAAGGCTGCACCTGAGGGCTGAGGAATCCACAGACCCAGAACGGGTCACAATTGGAAGGGACCACAGTGGGTCATCCGGTCCAACCTCCCTGATCAAATAGGGTCATCTCAAAGCACATGGCACAGGATAACATCCAGATGTTCTAGGATACCTCCCGGGAGACTCCATAGCTTCTCTGGGCAATCTGTTCCAGTGCACAGTCACCTGCACAGTAAAGTTGTTCCTCATGTTCAGGTGGAGCTTTCTGTGCCTCAGTTTCTGCCCACTGTCTCATCTCCTGGTGGTTGGCACCACCGAGCAGAGCCTGGTACATCCTATTGGCACCTCCCCTTTAGATATTTGAACACATAAATGATGTCCGCTCCAGTAATCTCTTACCGAAGCTGAGCTTCGAGGTTGTTGCACAGGTACCTGTTCCGAGAGCACCCCTATGGAGCACACAGATACCCTGCGTGCATTCACAGCATCTCCATCTTTCGCTGAAGGCACAAGGTGATGAAAACCCTCCAGAGGGCCAGCGCTAGGATCCTCCGGCTCTCGTGGCACCTCAGAGAAGGTGCACTCACCTCTCTGCCCACCCGAGACAGGCCCCTGAGTCCCTCCGGACACTAGGGCGAGGGGCAGGCAAGGACAACGGGAGAGAGCGGGACAACCCGCCGGTGCCCAGGGCTGGGGAAGAGAGCAATGACAGGTCCTGACCAATCATACCATGGATCCGCGGGGCACGGCGGCACCTACCGTGTACTCCCGCACTTGGCTGTGGAAGTTCTGCTCCCGGATCGTCACCTCGTCCGCTTCCATCCTTCATAGTACCGCGGCCCCCGCGAGCAATGGCGGCCGCCGCCGCCGCGCCTGCTCCTGCCCCGCCGGCGACGAGCGGGCCACCATGGCCGGAGGCAGCCCGGCTGCTCCCCCGGGCCCCGGCAGCTGCTGAGGGGCCCCGGCTCCGCCGCTCTATCTATCCCGTCCGGCTGGCGCGGAGGAGGAGGAGGAGGAGGAAGGGCGGGAAGCGCCGCCTCAGCTCCTCCTGCTGCGTCACCGCGCAGCGACCCCGCCAGGGGCGGGCGAAGGGGAGGGCGGGGTCACACCGCGGGGGCGTGGCTTAGCCTTAAATGGAGGGTGGGAGAAGCCACGCCCAGAGGAGGGCTAGAGGGAGGAGCGGGGCAGGGGCGGGGCCAGGGCTGCCGGGGGCGGGGCCAGGGCTGCCGGGGGCGGGGCCAGGGCTGCCGGGGGCGGGGCCATGGCTGCCGGGGGCGGGGCCAGGGCTGCCGGGGGCGGGGCTGGTATTACCGGCAAGGCCCGGGTTACAGAATGACGGAATTGTTCAGGCAGGAAAGCCGCCCGAGATCATCGAATCCATCCTGTGACCGAACATCACTGCGTCAGCTATCCCGTCAGCTATACCGTGGCACTAAGTACCACGTCGTCTTTCCTTAAACATTCCCAGGAACGGTGACTCCCCCCCCTCCTTCGGCAGCCCATTCCAATGTCTAATCGCTCTTTTCAGTGAAGAATTTCCTCCTGATGTTCAACCTGAACTTCCCGTGGAGCTCCCCAGTGAAGGGAGCGGCAGAGCAGTCTGGACCCCGGGGGTCACTTGCAGGAGTCACCCGGAGCCCGTCGGAGCCGGGTGTGGGCCGGGGCTCAGCTCCCCCCTCGGGAACACGACAGCCACCACTGTCACTGAAGCCGGCAGGGAAACATGAGGGAGCCGGGGGTGCTCGGCTCTAGTTGATCCTTCTCAAACTCAACAATGTAAACGCATCCGATTTTCTAGTTTGAAAGACTACTTAAAACTTCAGTCACAACTTTTATTCCTCTTCCCTGGAGCAGGTTTTTGTCATTGAGTGATTTCTGCTTTCTCCGGTTTTTGGCCAAGTGCTGTGATGAGAAGGTACAATCTCCCCATTATTCCCCGTTCCCTCTACATGCATGGGCAATCTTCTCTTTTTCCGACTTTGCAAGTAGATAATTGTCTAAATATACACAGAAGACTATTAATCTAGGACACACTATAAATTATAGATTGTGATTTAGCAAATCAAACTTTTATTTCAATCCAAGTATGTATCATTAGTCTAGAGAAGTTTCAAAAATAAGGATCATCATTTTCTGCTCATTCACAACTATTGATACCTCATATATTTTGTCAATGCCAATTATAACTCCGATTATATTAATTCCCCAGCCTCTGGCCCATTTTCTTGGTTAAAAGCAGATGGTAAAGTATTTATGAATTTTTAGAGTTAGAAAAAGTAATCTTTGACTGATGTATTTCTTGTAGTCCTGAATGGATGCAGGGGGTCCTGCAGTATGGCCAGAGCTCCACCCTTGTTCTTTTGATACTTGTGAAGATAAAGACGAGGTATTTGCAGGCACAATCATACCATGGGTGTGGCAGGCCAGAAATGTTCCCATGCTTTCTCCTCTTGAAGCCCACTGCTCAAGGAGGAAGACTTCAGGCGTTCACTGAGGTGGTAGGAATAGAATACCATTAAAAACAGAGTTAAAGGAGCAGGGGGCACAGTCTTTGAGATGCTTCTTGGGAAAAGCTGTCCTACTTTACAGCTGTTTTCTGCACAGCACTTGATTCTGTCTGATATTATTACTTGTCTGGGGTTTTCTTCTTTGCCTATTCCTATTTATCTTCAATCTCCTTTTCTTCTTCAGATGCTGAAAGTGATGAAAGCATCCCTATAGTTTCCAAGATGAATCTGACAAAGAATTATACTTCTAGTTGAGTCTAGTTCTAATTTCAACTAGAATTAGGCTTGTGCTGTTCTCTGCTCAGGAGCTTGTCCAGACTGAACAGTGTAACTGAAAGCAAGGTTATAGGTAGACCAAATATCTTTTATTATAACAAACACAGCTGACAAGAACAGACAATTGTCTGGCATGTGCAAACCTGGCCCCAGGGAAACCAAATTCTCTTAGAACTGTGTATAGAAATATTGGAACAGTAAAGTCAGGATCCCAACTTTCATCATCTTATATTAAAGACCCACACAATAAATGACAACGGTACTGGAGCCAGGCTGTTAGGAACTGAATGTTAGGCCTTCACTGGATTTGTGATGAAGAGAGAAATGCTGTCACCAGAGCAAACCCGCTCTTAAGAACTAGGGAGACCAGATCAAAGAGGAAAAACGGGAACAACCAGAGACTCAGCCAGGAGTCCAAGCCTGAGGTGAGGGTTAGTTCCTGAGCTGCCTGGGAAATGACTCACCCACTGTCAAGAAACAGCATTTCAGGCATTTCTAACTTTATCTGCAGACATATTGAATACTGGAAGATTGTAAACAAAAATAACAGTATTTCTGTAGCTTATAGAAAGTAAGCTTTAGAAGACCTGAAGCTTCCACTCCCACTTGGGCAATATGTGTTCTTTTAAATCTACTGAATTTGAAGTAAACCTAAGGAGGAGATAAAGTACATAATTTGTCTCATACTGTGGACTGTTGAGTTCTTTCTTCCAGTTCTAGCAGATGAATCATCAGAAACAACATACACATATTTGCTGAAAAGGCTGGGGGGATGGAAACAGCTTCGATCCTTTCTTGGGCAGAAGTTACTGCTCAGTTCTGAGGTATTTACATCACAAAGGAAGGTCAGAGTAGCCACCACAGCAAAATCTATTTATACCAAAGGAAATTCAGTCTAAAGGAGGCAACTCTTGCAAACTGATGAGAAGGCTGACAGATGCATGCATTGATCTGATGGGAGTACAAAAGTAATAGTTTGAAGCATACTAGATGTAAAACTACCAAAGCAAGTCTGTGGTGCTTTGCACCAGAGAGTGGTTAAAACACCTCTAGGTGTTTTTCATCTATATCCCAGACAAAATGAGACAGTGCTGGAGGGACTGCCCTCAGCCATTCTTACAACCTCCTCAGTAACTCTAAGGGATCTGTTGTAAGCTATATGTGATCTAGGTGCAAATACAAAACTTTCTCATAGTGGTAATGGATGGATTCACACACACAAGAGCAGTAATAAAAAACAGACTTCCTTCTAACTTACATTTGGTGGTACCTAACCCCCAGCATAAAAGTTGAGAAGATTTATGAGATTTTGCCCAGTTTATTGCTTTTCAGATTAGTTTCAACACCATTTTTCAGCTCCAGGATGACCCAGTAAGTATCTGGTACCCTAAATGCCCAAGGAGAGTTTTATGTGCACAGGATTACCTCTGAGATTTTCCAAATAAAAACGTTGGGATATTCAAGGCAATAAAAGTAATTTGAATTGTCAAAGTTGGAAGTCTTTAAAGTTGGAACTGTTCTCTAGGAAGGTTCCCTCAGAATTTGCCAATAGATTTCAAAGCACTCTTTAACTGTAAATGCAAGCTTGGCACCATGCCTTTAAGACTAACTTTATCTCACAGCATTTGAATAGGTGATACCTTTTTTCAAATCATCCTTCATTGAAATGAAGCTTGGCTAAACAGAAAATAGGAAGTTATTCTCTCTGTTAATATGACTAGTTACATACTTATATTCAAAATATTACCTAGGAATTAGTCAGATTGAAGCCAAAGCTTCAGATCACTTTAGTATGATGCCAAGAATGACCACTGACTTTAAAGAGATCTTTGTGTACACGCATGCCACAGATGACACCCAGCACTTTATACTCAAAAGCCAAATATGGAAGACAAAAAAAAAAAAGATTCAAAAGTTAAAATATCTTGATCATGGTATAAAAGAAACATAATACTATCAAAATTATGTATATTAGGTTTATTTATTGGGTGATTTTTTTTTCAGTGTCTTATATTGGGTAATCTAAAATATAGAAAAAATTGCATTATAACTTCAGAAATCCAGTTCCATCAGTCTTGGATCTGGATTCAGCTTAAAATATTGCTGACTGACATGTCATTTCTATTCATAACTTATACTTTTTACTTCTTTGCTTTTTTTTAAGAACAGAAAAGTTGGGGTTCCTTTTGTTCCAAATAATTCTAGCTTGTATTTTCATTGCATTAACCCATTAACAGTAACTCCCCAGCTAAATGCTGTATTATAGCACAATATATCTATTTTAACTTTTTGAAACAACCAAGGAAAATAAATTTGAATTAAAAATTACAATGTCGGCACAAAAAAAGAGGATGTAAACTAGTTTAGTATAGACTCACATAGGTATGTGCTGGATTTTATATATATATAGTCATAAATATATATATATTATAAATATCTATAGTCATAAATGTATTGATGAATACATAATCCCCCCAAAAAGAAGAAAAAAACCACAAAGTATTACCATTTGGTAACTGTTCCATTGTTGTTGGAACAAGCTTTTAAAATCAACATTTTAGTAAAAATCTGCACTATTTCTAACTTAAAGCTTGGTCCACTTGTAAAAAATTAAGTGATACTGCTTTCAATAACAAGGAACTGGATTTGGTAATGAATAAACCCCCTTCTAATCCTTAAGTTTCCTTCAGTGACAGGAGCCTAGAGTCAGTACCTGCAGTTTATTACAGTCAGAGGCATAAACTCTGCAGGCTGTCAGGTAAAGCATAAGTCACATCATGAAGCTTTACATCATGAAGAGAACAGTTTCTCTTCCATATCTATGAATGCAGCATGAAGTGACTGAAAGATCATTTTGCCTCTATTCACCCTTAATGGGGCTTTCATGTCCCATTGGGAGCATTCAAAGCACTCTTCAAATCAAAACATGGCAAAACTCATACCACATTGCAGCTTAAACTTCATTAGGAATAAAATGAAAGGTAATATTCAAGGATATGTGGCTGCATAAGTCAAAGTTCATCTGCTAAGTAGATACGAATGAGGCCAGGGTCATCTGTGCCATGCTGTGTACCCATGGCTGTTTGTGTTGATTCTTCAAGTAGGTATTTATTGGTAAAATTCTGGAATGACTGTCTGGGCCAATATTGTTACAGAAGAACCAAAGTACTAAATCAACTAAAAAAAAAATAAGCGTCCCTTTCAACAGTTTACATCTTTTTTTAGCCCAGAAATTTAGTGTTAGACTCAATCAGCCTCTGAAAGGGGTTCAGCTAGAGTGGATGGATGAAAAGACTGAAAATTCATTACTTCCCCTTATGGTGTGCTCAATATTTAATTCCTGCTAATCACAATTCTCCTCAAAATCTCCTTTTCAGTCAGTTAAAAAGATTTACTCTAAGTAAATTTACCCTTTGAAAATTTTTCTCAACCGTGAACTCTTTTTTTTTTCTTTCATCCCTGAATCCTCTCCAAACTTTTAACCTACTTATTAAAATGCAGACACAAGAACTGAAAGCAGTATTCTAGGCTCAGATTCAGCAATTCTATGAACAAATGTAAAATAACCTTCTTATTTTATGCTCTTTGTTACAGACCATTTAATCACTATGGAGGAAAACAACGCACAGATTCAGAGGTGAAAAACATGATTACTTCCCAGAAGTAAATGGAATGTGCAGTTGAAGACATTTGTATTTACTCCTGTCTTCCTGCTGTCAGAGGCCTGGCTGCAGGTAAAAGGCTGCCTTGTGGTTTTGATTGCCATGTCCACTTACTTCCTTACAGAAAATAAAGCCAATTTTAGGGACATTTTAATCCAAATGCAATAGCAATCATTTCCTTGACATAGAAATTGGTGATTACTCTGAACTTCACTCATACCAGCATACCTCTGAACTTCACTCATACCACTCATATCAGCAGCAATCTGTCATTTCTATTCTGATCACTGCCCTGCAGATACAGCCCTGGCTCTGTAGAAAGGACCTCAACCCCTTGTTCCTGGTGCATTCATGGGCTTTTGACTGAATTCAAGCCTCTTTTGTTTTCTGCTTCCCAAACATTTCAGATTGCTCTGTATGATTAGATTATTTTTGTAATTTACCACTCCTACTTCCAGTATTTGCTAGCATTTTTGTATTATCTGCCAGTACCATTAGCAGTGATTTGTCAACCAAAATAAATACATCCTTAAAAAATGACATTACCATCTCTGTGGGGTTTTTTTAAGTTTTTCTTACTTTTTTTTTCCTCATCTTTGGAAAGTTCCTGGTGTACTAAGTACATAAAATAATTATTTTACTGGTTGTAAGTGTTATGTTTGCCCATATGTAATAGAAGCTTGCCAATATCATGGGTTGGTTTCATGGCAACACCATAAGGGGATTAAAAGAGTTATCCCAGAGTGAAGTCAATATTATTTGTGTTAGCAAATAATCATTAAAAGCTTTAATGTTGTTTTACCACTGGCTGAATAATAGCACCAAAGGTGTCTCTGAAACCAAAGTGTCACCAACAATTCTTCTGTTCTTCCAGAAGAGACGCTCTCTTCACTCTGTGCTTTCTCTCCAGCCTCTGTTTAGTCCCCACTCTAGAAGTGCCTACATGGTCCCATTTTAAATGACCCCAGGCCCTGCTGCACTTTGGTTTGTTGTGTACACAGCACCATGTTACATCTACACCACACAGAGCACGGGCTGCAGTCTCACCTCTCACTGCCCCGTGTTTGCCCCACAAGCTTTGCTGATCATTTACCATCTTACTTAACAGTGTTTCTCTGTCCTTTCAGAATATTCTCCTTTGATTTGTGGGCCAGTCAACATCTTGCATTAGATATCTGAGTCTGCCAATCTACTATTGATTCTAAAAGATGTGATCATGCATTAGATGTATTATAAATGATGAAATTGCAAATATCCACCCATATGATCAGTTCCTGACTACTTAACATGGCTGTAATCATTGTCCTTTAAAAAAATTAAATCATTAATCTGCTGGGCCATCTGTGCTTACTCTGAACTATCCTCAAGCTATATTTTATTAGTTACATAGTTTTGAGAAATGGAATTTTACCATTTTTGGAGAAGAGAGGTAGCACTGTGAAATCCCTAAACAATAACTGAAAAAATATTTTGTATTAGTTAAATAATTTTATTTTTTCTCTCTAAATTCAGCATCTGACTCATCATGACTAAGATGCTTTTACAGTTAAATACCACATGGAAGGCATTTCAAAAATTCATCCTGTATTAACTACAACCGTTTTTCAGTCTGGGTGACAAAAATCACACTGTATAAATTTAGTCTTTGAAAGTAAGCCATGCACCTTTTATGAAGGACTTTTATCCAAAATGCTAGAAATTTTAAAGGAAATTAATCATCTTAATTTCTTAAATTAATAGGTGCAAGATTTATTCTTAAATCATAGATACTCCTTTCTAATTAAATTCAAATGTGTTTAATGCATCTCAGGAGTGTTAAGATAATAAGTAGACCTTTTCTGGAACTTAACATCCTCGATCCCTGTCAATAATTATATTGGGTGTCTAATAAAATATGATGCCAGGCATTTTTTAAATCTTTATCTTCCTCCTCTGTCTCATTAGCAAAATGAATAGGTTTGCTCCAGAGGCATCACCTAATCTGGAGAATTCAATGTTGTTCAAGGACACAGCAAATAAATTTCAGCAGGTATTTCTTCCTGCAACAGTCATATATAAAATGCACTTTTACAGCATCTGCCAGTTACTCGTCGCTGTATAAGATTATTGCCATTGTAAAAGCCACCAAAGGCTGGAAAACCAAAAAGGTCTGTCAGGTGTGATCTCCTGACAAGGAGAACTTTATGCAGTTATCAAAGACTACACTCCTCATAGAGCTGCAGTGTCCAGCAATTGATCCACAGAAAACATGGCACTCATCCATTCCACCAGTGGTCTATCAGAAAATGCTGACATCAAGAGAGAAAGTTATTTTATAACAGAAGACAATACTTATTTTCAGAAACTGGACTCAGCTCTAGCAAGCCTTTTAACAAAAATTATGCCATTAATGTGAAATTAGCTAATTTGTTCTTGAGAGTTTAATTTCCTTTCTCAAGTAGACATTACATTACAGTAATTACACCTGCAAGTTAGGAAAAAAAAATGGCAGGATCCTCAGCCCCTGGGATGATATATAGTCCTCTGGCCCTCATATAAAAGCAAAAGCCATCTCTAGTCACTTGGGTATATCCAAGTATTTGAATGGAGGACTCCAGAGATTTCATTTCATTTCACTTGAAGGTGGGAGGACAGAAGAAGGAATAGGTTGTGATTCATCCAACTCTTTAAAATATTTCCAGCTTTCTAATTTTAGGTCCTTTACACCATACGTTAAACTCAAATGATACCCACCCTGTCTGTGATTGCAACTGCAGAGATACTGCATGCTGAAGCTCCATCTCTGTCTATGCTACACGGCACATATGTGATATTTGACCACATTTTACATGCAGTGTGTCACACAGAATCCCAGAGTCTTTTGAGTTGAAAGACACCTATAAGGATTGTCAAGCCCAGCTCCCTGCTCCTTGCAGGACTACCTGGAACTAAAACACGTGACTAAGAGCAATGTCCAGATATTCTCTGAACTCTGATGAGCTTAGTGCAATGACCACTTCCCTGGGAAGCCTGCTCCAGTGACCACCCTCTCAGTGGAGAACATTTTCCTAACTGAGGTCCAATCTGAACTTCCCCAACACAGCCTCATTCCGTTCCATAAGGCATCCCTTTGAAAAACACTAGCACACTGTGCCCCTCTATTTTTTTTCCTATTTTATTGAGCTGTAGCCCTTGGCTTGGGCAAGAGGAAAGGTCAGTCTATACAACATACAAAAAATATGTGGCTGTCCTACAAAATCTCTGAAGCCAAGGTTTGTCTAAAGACTACTGTCCAGATACTTCATCTTACTCTGTGAGGAATCACCTATTTAAACTGTAGAGATAGTACAAAGTCAAAACAGTTTCATAGGATGTATTCATACAGTTTTACATCATGTGTGTTGATATCTCAAGACTTACTTGCTTTTACAGAAACAATACTTTTTGCATTGTTTTTAATTTGCCTATAGCTAAGCATAAATTAAAAGAGTACATTAAATGTCACTCTAAGGCACATAGGAAAACCTAAATACACAAGAGTCACTTTATCCTGAATAATAAAAACAACAAACCATGGGAAATAACTCTGTAGTTTGTCACTGGTAAAGTATTGCAGAGGATGTAGTTTTCATTGCAGTACCATTAATGCTGCATAGCATATGACAGTTTTGCTATTTATGCAGCCATGTCTGCACTGTTTCTGTAGCCTGACAGCCCATCTCCCTACCCCACACTCTGTCCTGTCATCACTGGGGCTATCCAAGTGCCAATACTCTGGACATATGCTAACCTGACATCTTCCCCACCTTTAAATCCTTGGCCACAGTCCATTTATAGTCACCTTCCCCAAAATTAGCACAATTAGAATATACTTTCAGACCTATTTGCTGTCTCATTGTGTATTAACACCTGAGTATCAACAAAATAAGAAAACAACCCACGTTCTCACAGACAGATCTTCTCCCTACTTCAACTCTGTTACCAAAGTGATATTTAGTCTGGAATGAATTCAGGCTGCTAGCAAACTGCTAGGGAATTAATTATTGAACATTGCTCTTGTCCTAAATAACACTATGGGCTATGACATACATTTGGATTTTTTATTGTAGTGACAGAGATAATGTGCCAGTGAGCTCATCATCTTTCCAGGTTCTCTTCACCCCACAGCTCAGAGCAAAACACCAGCAGCACCCTGGTGAGATGAAATTCCAGCCATACTCTTTGCCTTCCTCTGTCTTGCAGTCCCACCACTGACTCCCATATTTAACACCATCACCACACAGCAGGATCTGCTGATGCACCCCTTCATATTTTCTTGTTGGACCTTGAATCATGCCAGGCTTGAGGGAACATTAGCTTTCCTATCAAATAGCTCTGCAGTAAGTCTTGCATTCCTTCTCTGTGGCCTAAAGCACCTTATAGAATCTCTGAATCAAAAACTATATCGTCTATTCAAGTTCTAAAATTTTCACATAATTTGGCACTTGTGAAATAATCCCACAGCAGACACTGTACAACTCCAAGTTCCCTATATCTAATTGATTTTTGTATTACTGCAAGATAATAACCTCCATAGACCCTCTGAAAAACCCAAGAGGATTTCATTTGAGCACTTTGTGAAAGTATTCAGGCAAGTACTCTTTGGGCTGTAGTGCTGATCCTGTCCAGCTCTGTTCTTGTTCAGTTTATCCCCACTACCCCTCAGCAGGACTGACATAGCCATATGTGGCTGGTCTGACCTGGGGAAGATAACTGAGGAAAAATACAAAATTTAATCAGAATGAATTCTCTGAGCCAGTTCATTCTGTGTTCACACAACAGAAGGAGTGATGTAAACTGAGCACAGAGAGCTACTCCAGCCATCACTGTTGCAGAGAGAAGTGCTCGTGAGCTACAGTGTACATGGAAAACAATCACAAATGTTCTTCTGTTTGGCCAGTGCCATTTGTAGTACTGAGAGTAATATATTGTCCTTTTGCTCTGTAATCACAATTCTTACAGAGGATTATGAGTCAAGACATAACTAGTGACCAATAATTTTCACACTGGGCTGTGGAATAAGAAATACATATGCAGAATGCCAGCAGGACAAATTAATTGCATTTTTTAGGAGTTTGTTCAAAGATTCACTCATGCAGTATGTTCTAAGTGTATATTTTCAAATAATTGCATTAATTTAAATATTGTATGCATACTTACACATAGTGTGGGTCTGTGTATTTATGTATGGTGTGTGTGCCTATTTTTATTTAAAATTCTTGAAAATATAGTTACTCTGCTATAGTACTGAAATAAGCTTGTACAGAAGAGATCATGGGGTAGTGTCCTCTAGAGAATTTCTTTTCAAGAGCCAAATTACACAGTTTGTATGCTGAGTAAACTTCAAGAAAGGTATGGGTATGAGTTTTTGTTGGTTTTTTTTCAAAATCATGGTCTAGAGACTTCTGAAAATGATGGTTTTGCCTTTACAATGAAGCAGCAACTTATATTATTCTTTCATGTGAGTTTGTGTGAGTATACATATGAAAGAAAAATATAGGTTAATTACTGTTGGAGGGCCTCTTTAGCTTATAATTTTATTATTCAGTGCCTCTTTATCTTATCAATTTGTTATGCAGTGCTTCTTCATCTTATAATTTTATTCTGCAGTTTATATTTTATTTCCTTAAGAGGAACATTGAAGTTTGTGCCCCAAATAAATCATTTATTTAAAAATAGATAGCATTTAAATGGCTGCTTAATATAATACAAGAACTAATAAGCTGAAGTGTTTTAAACTGAAAAAATTATTATAGACAAATCTGAAATATATGCAAACTAAAGCATTATCTTAGTTATCTTCCCCTGTTAGATGCATCACTGCATGCACAAAATCATGTAGCTCAAATCAATGTCTTCACTTAAACTATGCTCTGGAAAAAAATGGCAGTTTTGACTACATAGAAATATAATAAGAATTCCGCAATGTGACCTATAGTTTTTACTGAAATAAATTAATGGATGGCATGCAGATGCCAAGATTAAACAGAGTAATAACAAAACATTAGTAAGCACTTTTAGTGTAATTAAATTTTTGATGTATTACAATTTTTAGTGCGTAATTATTTTTGAAGGAACTGGAGAGTAATACTGGATCACACCCTACCTAGTTACTAAAGAATAAAGTATGGTGATACTTTTAAATTCTATTGCAGAATAATGGTGTATTGTCCATCACAGATAATGATGGCAAGGTTTCTCTCATCTGATAATCACTCACAGTGATTACCTAATAAAAGGACAATCCCCGGTACTGCAAGAACCTCTGGTCAGTCCAGAATGTAAGCAAGCATTAAGATGTGCTATATAAAGCATCTCAGCTTGCAAGTGACCTTGAATCTGCTTCCTTATTGCTGGAGGTTGGGATTGTTCCATGGCTGTGTTCCCAGTCTGCATCAAGAGGCTACTGATAACATCAATCTTATACACGAGTCTCTAAAACTATTTTTGATGTTGGCCTTGAACAAGTATAATAATTTCACTTAATCACCTCTGTTTCTACACAAAAACTGGAATCTAAGCTGACTTCTAATTTTTCATTCTTGTGAAATCCGGCCACAGGTTTTCTGTCTGCCATCAAATATCTGGAATCACAATTAGCTAAAATATGTCAGATGCCCTGTGACTCCCAGCCATCTTTATTGTACAGAAGTTCACTTTCAGCTAAGAGTAGAATAAATTTTGTTTGACTGAGAGGTCAGTCCTTGGGAAGAAAAATGGGAAGTGTGTTCATTCGCATATTCAAACATGCAAATTGAATGCATCCAATTTGCGTTATTTGTCTCCTAATGAGAATGACCTTTCCTGCTGATGGGAAAAAGCAATTGAAATTAGGCATGTGAAAGATATGGAAAATACTAAATTCCAGCTCTTTAACAAAACAGGTCAACTGCTTGATCCTGTGAGTTAAAAAATAGTCAATGTCATATTGAACCTCAAATCCCAGTGCTCTCTCACCTTTAAGACACGCAGATTAGGTTCAGTATCTGAATTTTGCTACTCAGATGTATCTCTAATAACGCTTCTTGCCTAGCACTCCTCTTCACCATCCTGTACGAAGAACATCTAAACAGTTTTCCCACCACTAATATGGCTCAGGTTAACACCACAACATCTTTATAATTAATTTGCATAACAGGATATGAAGCTGTAAAATTCAAAGATCAAATGACCTGTCCAAGGCTACAAAGAGGATGTTACTACATCAGGACTGAAACCCAGTTACATCTGGTCTTTGGTCCTGTGTGGATCAAGTTTCTTTCAATATCCAAATTGAAACAGAAAGAAGCCACGATCAATTTACCAAGAAAAGGAACATTAAGATCACATAGCTGGTGTTGTTCTCCTTCTGTGAATGCCAAAGAATAAAACAAGTCCTGCACATGGGCAGATCATCCATAGACAGATATAATCATCACTATTAGTGCCATGCATTTATTTGCATTAACTATCTTGTCTAGTAGGAAAAGAAAAAGAAAAAAAATTATAGTCAAGTTGCCTCTCTTCCTTTCAAGCTTCCTTCCTCTTTCATTTGCAGAGCTCAAAACCAGGCAGAAGTTTCATCACAAAGGTAACAGATCTTAGAACTGGAACCACTCATGTGCAGGCTTCAGGACTAATTAAAGAGCTCAAAATTCAAACCAACATTTACATGCCTTAGAAGCAAGGGCAGTTATTTATTCTTGTTATTGTTGTTTCTTCATTACAGGGCTGCAGGAGTCCCCCATCATGGATCAAGGCCCCACATTGCGAGGATTTATTTAAACACTTAATGAAAATATCACACCTGCAGTTAAGAATTTACAACAGCAATTATAAGATCAAGAATAAAACTGACTCTTCAGTTGATTTCTGTAATCATAAAATTCTAAATACTAACATATGCCTGATTTTAAGTGTGTTTTCCCATGATGACTTAGAGGAATAGGATGCAGTAAGTTTACCACTGCCATTCTGGAAATGCATCCAGACAAATGTGGGTTGTCCTAAAAATAGATTTCTTACCTTTGCCACCAGTAAACAAAGAGGAAATTTCCACTCAGGAAACAAAACTTCAAGCTGTACAGAGTCAGCCAGCTCCCTAGGTACACACATATAGCTGTGTAGGCTTTATTCTTAACATTAACTTACTTGTTAGTGTGCTTTGCTCTTCAGAAAATTATTTAGGAGAGCAAAGAAAACAAACCCTTTCATGACAATGTAATTGCACAAAAAATTAATAACAATGTAATTGTTCCTATTTTCACCTGTTTTCAAAACCTGTTTCAGACTGGGCAACAGAAGTGCCAGCTGTAGCTGTTGAATAATGAATTCTCCCTTAAAGCAGCATGGGAAATACAGTGGTTTTGTAATCTGCTAATAGTGTTGTTGCATAAATGATTTTGAGTGATCTTGCTCTTTGCTGCTACTGGAAGAAGTTCCCTTTCCCACAGCTAGCTACCTCTTTGTGTAGCTGAATCACAAAATTAAGCCAGTCCAATTTAAAAACATTTTAGTTTCATCCTGTTCAAATCTTGAATTTGGTGCATTATGCCATGACTCCTGGTGTTATCATGGGGAAATGCATTACCTGGACAAACTCGTGGCAGATTGAGGTTGACCTAAAGTAGCTGCAAAAACTGCAGGTTTGAAAGACTGCAATCACTTGAAAGGGAAGTCATCAAGTGAAGTAGATTAGGGTGGTATCTAGTTTTAGCTACTGCCAGACACAAACTGTGTAAACACAGGGTTACTTAAGGTCATGTGAGTGTGGTTTTGTTTTGCTGCCATGACCTTTGCATGAGTCACCTAATGAGGTATCCCCAAGGCCCTTGCCTGCAGCTAAACCAGTCATGGAAGGCAGGTTTTTCACCTTGGGCTAAGGGAGTCTAAGGCACTAATCATCTCATCCTGATGCAGAAGCCTAAGATAAATTAGATGGGTTTTTTATTTTTTCTCTGAAAGTCATTATTTCTCTCCATTTGACTATAAACAGAGAGCAAGGAGACTGGATCAGCTGTAGGTGTCTTGACTAAACTGAGGGAGAATAACTCTGTTGTCTGTCAGGCTTAGATCAGTGTAGCTATTTCAAAGTACTTTGAGAGAAGGGTCTGTAACTAGAGACGTAGCAGGCATGGTCCACTGCTGCACTCTGCTAATGGTCATGTAAGTAGAGCTCCTGATCAGGAACTGTACCTTAAATCAAAGCTATATTTTACATAATAACATCATGCTTTATAAGAACTAGGATTAAAATATAGAATGGCAACCAAAATCTATAAATAGATATCATTGTTTAAGTACAAGGTTGCTGACACCCTGGAGAGACCTCCAGATCCTTTGCTGTATTTGTCTCAGACACACATCATATTTTGTATGTTTAGCAAAGCCTCAGGAAAAATGCAGAAAGGCTTTGGTTAATACCTAGGAGCACCCCACTGAGCTGAAAAAGCTGCTGGAGACTGTCTCTGGAAACGATGACCTTACACCATGTACCAGAGACAGGGGATGGACAGTAGCACTGCACACTGCAAATGCTCTCACTGCTTCTGTGGCAGTGGCACAGCACGTACTCTTGTCACTGTCTTCACTCTTATAAGTAAATAAACAAACAAAAGGGTAAAAGGTGACTTTAACAAAGTAACAGTACCTGTTAAGTTTAGGGAATTTGTTTGTTGAATTCAACCCTTCCCGGGTATTTATTCTGGAGTGTCACTCATAAGTATTCTTTTTCTAAAGTTGCCTTATCAGAATTAAAGAAATAGATAATAAAGACAGATCTTCAGGAAACAGAATTCCAACCAGGATGTTAAAACTAAGTAATTAACAACCAAGGAGAAGGATCAGAGGGAAAAGGATCCCTTGGTATGTATGTAGAGGTTTTTGATGAAAACTGCTTTCTAAATGACAATACAAGTGCTCATTAGATAAGGTTGGTGTTTAGCACTAAGTCTCCCACAGAGAGAATTCTTGGCACAGAAGCTTTTATTATATAAATTTTGTGTGAAAAATGCAAAGTGCCATAATGTGGGACTTTGATCAGTGCTGCTATTCTGATTTACAATTGGGGTTTTTTTTAACTATGATGGGCACAACACACTAATTTAAAAGCTTATTTTAGGTGTAATTTACCTCTTCCTTTCAATAGCAAGAAAGTAATCTGATTGCATTTTTTCAGTCATCCTTGTGCAACGTATTAGATACCTTCCTTATAGTTTAAAACTAAAAATGCTAATGGATTGGGGAAATGGGTTTCTGCTTTCACTCAGCATATCTGTCTTTTTTATGCTTGTCTTTTGGATCATTTATCTAAATAATAACCTTTAGTACCTACTCCTTCCTTCCAATGAATTAAAAGATATTAATGATTAAAATCAGTGAATATGCATCTTCTCCCTACTTGAGTTTTGCCAGCTGAGGTTTCCATTTTCATCTCATGCTTTTTTGGAGGGGAGGGGGCAAGCTCCATACATCCTTGTGTGAAATACTCATGGTTACATTCTAATTTGTCTCAATCAAACAGCCTAAGTGAGCTTAAACTAATGGTAGATCTCTTTTAAAGAGTATCACCAGTGAGTACTGACTCAAATGACAGTGATTTCAGGGACTAAAAGAGAGAAATTACATTAAAAACTCAGCAAACAGCTTTCAGTCAGCAAATCTGTTGGGGCAGACCCACAGAAGAAGCAGGAATTATGCCTCAAGGGGAGGTGCTGTGGGTAGAACTTCCTCAGCCAACAAACCTGGAGATACAGAAGGATACACTTTGTCTTCACACAATTTACACTTTAGTCTCAGAATGATGAAAGGAAGCAAATTTTGTACAAAGGAAGCAGAGAGAAGATAAATGACCAGCCCAAGGTCAGGTACAAAGATGATGGAAATGTGGAAGAAAGTGCCAGAACAGATATTTTTCTAGACTCTTCATGTAGTCAGTTTTCAGCAGGCCTGGCTAAGCTGTCTACAGACCAAGACTGCAGGAATTCCTTAGCACATATACCCTGGGGAAAAAAACAAAACCAAACAAAAACCCAAAAACAAACAAACAAACCCCTAACAAACCAACAACAAAAAAAAAACTCCAGCAAGATTCTGAACAACAGGGTTGTATCTTAAAAACACTACAGAAACCACTTCTTCACCTACCAATACCTTCTGCAAAAGATGGGACTGAAACGTCAGAAGAACCAGCAACTTTATACTGCCTTAAGACTCTGTAAAATGTTTTCCAGATGAAAAGTGTCCTTCCATAGAAATCTTTCCCAGCAGACCACATTTCAGTTCTGCTGATCCCAGTGGTGACAGTATGGCATGGGGAGAGGCAGTACCTCCAGTACATGGATGCTGTGCTGGGTACTCATAGCAGAGTCACTTGCACTGCTCAGAGGCTCTCAATGCTTGGAATAAATTCATTCCAGCAAGAAGCTTTTATTCTGTAGAGTCAAAAAAGGCTTTGTGTTTAAAGCCATGTTCTTACATTAATCAGGATGTTTTCTCCTTTGATGAGAACAAAGAGCCACCCTTATGAGCTCAGTCGAAAGGTCTTTCTGGTGCTGCTTTGATATTTCCTGTGGTGATAAATATTCTCAATAACTGCAAATTACAAAAGAGCCAGAATCTACCTATGGGCATTATGTAGTCACTAAGGCACATTTTCATGGCATGTGGGAGGTGATCAGGAGACAATAGCAGACAGGCAGCTAAAGGAATTGTATTCTGCTCATTCTGCTAAGGGCAGGGAAATAATAATCCATGAATATAAAGTAATAGGAAAGGAAATCTGTTAACAAAGATTATCTCAGCAGGAAGCAAAAATGCTGTATGAACTTTCATTTCCAGTGAATCATGCCGTTATGCTCAATTTCATTGCAAATGTGAAGCTTGTCCTCGTGGCTTGTTCTCTGATGTGGGATCACTGTCAAAAAAAATAACAACTACAAAATGTTCCCTTAATTCCAAATTCCTGTTTGGTAAGTGATTCTCACATGATGCAAAGATCTAAAAGTGAAATTTGTGACATGGAAACTGGATTTCCTCCTTTTCTGGTATTTAGACAACACAGGAATGTTGGAAGAGTCCTTGGCAGGAGTTTCTAATTTATTCACATTTTAGACCTTAAGAAGACTGTATTTACCAGGTACTCAAAGCCAAATTGGTAAATGTAAAATAATAAACCGCAAAATTCTGGAATAGAATCTGAAATACTTGTTGTAGTGTATTTCTTTTGATATGGCATCACTAGATTTGAATTCTGGATGTTAAACAGATTGGTATTTATTTAAATATTACATTTTCTTGACTATGATATTTATATTTTGTCTGAAATATGGTTTTAATTCTTTGAAAGTATTTTTACTTCAAAAACAGGTAGCAATAATTCTATCCATATATTTTTTTGTACCAGTAACATGCCCATTTTCACCCAAATTTGGGATCATGGGGTTCAGCAAAATACATGCTCTTCACATTTTGCTTTGTGACATGAATTATTGAAGAACGCAAATACTGGCATTTTCTCTCTTTGAAGATGCATGAAATTTCCCATTATTGGAAAGCTGTCTTGCCCTGAATAACAAATTACATGATGAGACACAAGGAAGATGCAAATCTTAGGGTTCTAAAAGCACCTAATATTTTCTCAAATTATATTCAGCTGTATTTATCTTGCATTCTGGCATGCTGCTGGATTACTGTTATCAATAAATCTATAAATAGGATGCAAAATGCATGTGAGCTGTCTGTGCAAGAATAAAGAGTGGCCCGGCAATAAATTACAACATAATATATAGTTTAAAATGTAGCAAAAAGGAATGCCTTGACAAATCAATGCAACATATTTTGTCAGTGAGGATGAAAGATTCATTATGCATCAGCCTTGAAAAAGCTGAATTTCTGAGGCATGGGTCATCTAGGACATATGATGTAATCAGACAATATGGAAACATGCATAGAAAGACAAAAATAATCTTCTGAGTAATAAAGCCATATTAAATTGTCAGGTAAAATCTAAGTCCTGTGCAGTACTTTACTGTCCAAAAGAGGTCAGGAGTACCACAACAAACAAATGAAATCTAACTTCCTCTGGATTTGGTCCCCACAGCAGGTTCAAGCCCAAGCCTTTTTCTGAAACTGGGTTATGTGTGCTGGCTTTCATCAGTGTTTTTCTCATGTCTGCTAAGGTTTTAGCTCATATTGAGGCTCTTTAGTACAGCCAAGAAATGCGTTCCTCTGCCCAGTTTTCAATGAAACTTGGAAAATTGTTTTGGGGAACTCCAGGCATCTGCCAGACATGACTGGCTCACACCCAGCAGGCTCCATAAGCCTGGAGCACAGCGGAGACTAAAAATAAGACTGACCGATTGGTTGTCCTGCTGACAGCAGCAAACTGCCATGGGACATTTCATTTCCCCTGATCACATGGATGACAGACAAGCTGTCACCAGCTGTGCAGAGCCAGGAGGATGCATACCTGTGGCAGGGACACAGGCCCCAGCAGTAGCATCATCTTATTCTGAATGCTGGTGAGGGTGGAGATACCCCAAGAGAAGTTGGCATCAGTCACAGAATCCCAGAATGGGTTGGGTTGGAAGGGATCACAGTGGATCATCTGGGCCAACCCCTATCAGGGTCATCCTAGAGCACATGGCACAGGGTTGCATCCAGATGGTTCTGGAATTCCTGCAGTAAGGGAGACTCCACATCCTCTCCGGGCAATCTGTTCCAGTGCATGGTCACCCACACAACATTTCTTCATCATGTTCAGGTGCAACTTCTGTGCATCAGTTCCCGACCATTGCCTCTAGTGCTATTGCTTGGTACCACTGAAAAGAGCCTGGTCCATCCTCTTGGCACCCTCCTATAGATATTTATATACATTAATGAGGTCCCCTCTCAGTCATCTCTTTTAGAGGCTGAACAAGCCCTGCTCCCTCAGCCCTTTCTCATAAGAGAGATGCTCCAGCCCCTTAATCCTCTTTGTACCATCCACTGGAGTTGCCCCATGTCTCTCTTGTCCTGAGAAGCCCAGAACTGTACACAACATTCCAGATGTGCCTTCACAAGGGCTGAGTAGAGAGGCAGCATCGCCTCCCTGACCTGCTGGCAATACTTTTCTGAATGCATTTGAAGATCCCATGGCTTCCTTGGCCACAAGGACACACTGCTGACTCATGGACAGCTTGTCATCCATCAGCACCCCCAAGTTCCTCTACAGAAGGCCATGGACATGGATGTTGGCTCTGGCACACTCAGGAAGAGACACCTGAACTTGGCAGTGTTGGAAGAGGCTTGAAATGTGGTCTTGGCAGGTGGAGGAGTGTCAGGGGCCGGTGTCCCTCAGCTCCTTGTGAGGCATCAGCAAGAGCCTCGTGCCCCATGGGAGCCTTGTGACCACAGCCAGAGCTGTGAAAGGACACATTGCTCCAGTCCCTGGTGTAAGAGGAGGGACAAGCCTTGCATTTTCTTTCTGGACCATGTCTAAAAATAGGCAACAAAGCTGGTGGAGGGTTTGTAGCATAAATTCTATAAGCAGCGGCTGAGGGAGCTGGGGTTGTTTAGCCTGGAGGAAAGGAGGGTCATAAGGGACCTTAGCACTCTCTACAAACACCTGAAAGGAACCTGTAGTCAGGTGGGAGATGGACTCTTCTCACAAGTAACAAGTGATAGCTTCAAATTGCACCAGAGGGTGTTCAGGTTGTTCTTCACAGAAAGGGTGACTGGAATGGACTGCCCAGGGAAGCGGTAGAGTCACGGTCCCTGAAGGAGTTTTCTTAAACACTCTACTTAATGCCACGGTCTAGTTGCCGTGATGATGTTCGGACTCGATGTCGAGTCCATAGGTTGCACTCGACGATCTCAGAGGTCTTTTCCAACTTAATTTATTCTATAATGCACGAAGGAGGGGATCTCTACAGACCGAGCGCTCTTGATGCAGCACTCCAGGCCCCCGTCCCCTCAGCGCTGCAGCCGCCGGCGCCCAGCAGGGGGCGCTGTGCCCGGCACGGCCCCCACGCGGCGGAAGCGGCAGTGCGGCCCCTCTCCAAGATGGCGGCGCCCAGGCGCGGTGTGGCTGCGGGCGGGATGAGGCGGGGGGCAGCCGCCCGCGCCCGCCGCGCCGGGAAACTGGACCGGCTGCGGCAGGCGGTGCAGGACTACGTGCAGAAGGCCGGCGGCCAGCCGTCGTTGGCCTTGCACAAAGATTCGGAGAGGTACAGTCGCAGGAGCCGCCGGGACGCCAGGAAGGAGAAGCGCAGACTAAAGCGGAGCCGCCGCCGCCGACTCCAACGCGGGGAGCTGGTGGAGACTCCTACGGCCCCGGCCAAGCCGGGCACGGCCAAACCCGCTCCGGCCAAGCCAGCCCAGGCTAAGCCGGCTCCCGCTGCCCGCCCCGGAGCCCTGGCCAAAGCCGCCGCTGGGAAGCAGCGGCCCAGGCCGGTGTCGGCACCGGCATCGACAGCCCTTGAGTCCCCCTCGGCCGCTGCAGCCACCTCGGCGCGAAAACGGGCCCTGCTGGAAGCCAACGAGGAGGAGGATAAGGAGATCCGGCGGCTGGAGCGGCAGCTGGGGCTGGGGAAGCGGCGCAAGAAGCAGGAGGGGCCCGCGGGCGAGCGGCTGCCGCAGAGCTTCCTGCGGGACGGGCTGGGATACGTGCTGGGAGCGCTGGGCACACGGGCCGGGCTCAGCCAGCTCTGCGAGAGCAGCGACGAGGAGGAGCAGCAGGAGCCGGGGCCGCGGGAGCGCCCGCCGGGGAAGGAGGAGGATGCTGAGAACGAGGAAGATGCTGAAGACGAGGAGGATGGTGAGGACGAGGAGGATGGTCAGGACGAGGAGGATGGTCAGGACGAGGAGGATGGTCAGGATGAGGAGGCTCAGGAAGACGCTTCAGACCCCTCCGAGGCGGATGACGTGGAAGGACATTGGGACAGCGAGAGCTCGTCCCCCGAGGACGACGGGGTGCCAGAGGCCAGCGAGCCCTCGAGCGAGGAGGAGGAGGAGGCAGAGGTAGGATGCTCGCCTCAGATAACACAGATCTGCTTCCCCAAAGCACATCCCGCAACCTGAACACAGAGCAGAGTTGCATCGCCGCTGTTACGCCCAGGTGTTTGCTGTCAGCCGGGCCACGTGGAGTGTTGTCCTGGTTCGGAACAGCCGGGCCCAGCGACAGTGTTGACTTGAGGGGTCTGCCAGGTCCTAGGGACACTTGTTAGACGTGGCGGGGAGAGTTCCCAGTTCAGGCTGGTGGCAGGTAATACCCTACAGCACAAGGCACGTGGGAGCTGTGTGTGAAATCTGCATATAAAAGGAGCTGCCCTGGCATTAGAGTGTAAGGATATGATCGAGCCCTTCTGCAAAGAGAGCTTGTGTTGAAATGAACAGCGGTTACACAATGAAATGTTACTTTCTGAACAATCTTAGAATATTAGGTCTTGTTGAATGGGTGGAGGAGAGGTCACACAGGTCATTTAGCTCTCATGGGCCTAAACTTAAACTGTCACTGATGAAACTTGAGTAAAACCAAGACTTAAGATGTCAGGTTTTAATGACCATAACTTAAAGTTAGGGAAGAGAGACTTTGCTGTCGTCAAGTTTGTCATAAATTGGAATTTTTTTCCTGCTTTTCTTCATATTTTTCATTTGGCATTGATTATTAGATGGTGAGATATATCCTTAACTAAAAGTTTGGTACTTTAATCTTAAATAGAAATGTGTATTTGTGTTCAAGATACTGGTCTCATCTAATACCTTGTTTTCTTGTTTTCCTCCTAAGAGTGATAATCACGGTGCTACAAAGTATGTTCCTCCTCAAATAAGGAAAGCGCAGGAAACACTAGATGACAAGAAAAGAGAAGAACTGGGAAGACTGAAGAAAATGGTGAATGGTCTCATTAATAGGTAGTGTAATAAGGAAAGTCATTTATCTTTGTGGATCAATGTGACAATGCACATCATTCAAGCCAGGTGGCAAGGATGTGACTTTTCTCTTCACAAACTGATTTTAAGTTGGCAATCATGTCTGCTATTGTTAAGAATAATTATCTTTATCAGTATAAATTCTTCAAAGTTAGTCATTATACATGTTGAAAAATCTAGAAAATAAATTTAAGATTGGGCTGGATTCCACATAGCAGTTGCCTGCAAGTGCTAGATATAATTCACTCAGTGTCAGTTGGAGTATGCTTATTTAAAAAAAATCTCAGAAGAAAACAGGTTTCGGTTTGTTTTGGGTTTTTTGTGAAGAGAAGCAGCCCTTCCTAGGTTAAAATACTGAAGAATAGAAAAAAGTAATTAGCATTCATTTCAGTTTTTAGAGTATTTTTTAAATCAAAAAACTATTGCCAATTTTCATCTGTTACCTGTAAAACATAGACAAGAGTTTGTTCATTGATTTGAAATTTAATATACCATATATGTGGATGTATAAATTATTTTCCTACTTAATTTCTTCAAAGACTCTGATGTGCCACGGTTAAAACTGCTAAAACCAGTCTCTTTTTATAATAAATCTATTCAGTGTGACAGTAAGCAGATTGACAGTGTTTTGTAAATACTGTTGCAAACATGTTTTTACATGTAATTTTTTTTAAAATTATACTAGAATTGAATGTACTATACTTTTTTAGTTTAGTAAACACAGAAAAATACAAAAGGTCCCTTTCAGTCATCTTATCAATCTTCAATCTTTTCTTCTTAAGTCAAAGTAGTTTCTCTAAAAAGAATGGTTGTTTGTTAGGTGAACTCAAAATTGTGGAGCCATGTGAGGAGAAGAAAGAGTGAACATTGGATTTTGTTTCTCCATAGGCTGAGTGAACCAAATTTGTCCTCCATCAGTGGACAGATGGAAGAGCTCTACATGGCCAACAGCAGAAAGGATATGAATGACACGCTGACAGACATTCTCATGAATGCCTGTGTTACTGCCGTTGCCATGCCTGCAAGACTCATGATGGAGCATGTGCTTCTGGTCAGCATCCTTCATCACAATGTAGGAATTGAGGTAATTCTTGTGCTTGGTACAAATTTTGTATAATAATACGTATTGTAGAATGTTTTCCTTGACATTTTGTTTGAATTGCCTTGTCATTTTTTAACTATGTGGCACTAACAAGCATCTTTAGTTGAGTTTCATCAGTATTTTGTGGCTTATTTGTAAGGCTTTCATAAGTGAAAAGGTATAAGTCCATTGCTTTGATTTTATTTCCTTCATGAGTTACCACTGGTCACCATAATTTTTTTCATCAAAATCTTTCTGCACCCAGTAATCAAAATTTTCTAACTTTCAGCTTCTCTTGTTTTTGTTACACTAATCCATTTCTGTTGTCATGGATATATGTGGGTATTGTTTTTGAACTATGTATATCCAGATAAGAAAAGTGTTACATCTACAGGAATCCTTTTACAGTGGTGGATAGACTTCTTTTCTATGCAAATCATCAATGGAATTAAGTAGTTATAATATGGAATATTAAAAACTTAAAAAGTATGGCTATTTTTGGAGGGGATTTTGGTTTGTGTTTTTAAGCCTAATGAATGAGTAAAATCCCTCTCACCCAAGCTGACACTGAAGCTCCTAATGTCAAAGGGAAGATTTTAGCTAATTTCAGTGACATGTCTGTCAGGAAACTTTCAGCAGTATGTTCCCCTCTGCATCTGTTTTCTTCCCCTCTGCATCTCAATGCAAAAGATGTATTGATGCAAGTTTTTCTGTTTGTCATACAGTGGCCTGAATGCTGGTTCTGAAACCATATTAAATATCAGGCAGATGCAATTATGCAGCTTTCTCCATGTAGACTTGTCATTAAACTTCTTTTTTGTCTTTCTGTGCTCCTTGAAAGGCACTTCTGAATGCAGATACAATGTTTCTGTGAAATAAATGTACAGTATGCATTACATGAAAGTGTGATAGTACAGCTGCACTGAGGATTAAGTTGAGCACTGCAAAGGTTGGCCTGTATTTATAAATTATATTAATTAAATAAATTATTTATAAATTATTAATGTGCAGCTATTGGATAGTTAACACCTAAGCTGGTCAAGGCTTGTAATGCAAGTCAGTACTGCAGCTGGGACTTCTGGTTTTCTCAAGGTAAACAGATTTTTAGCTCAGTAATAACGGGTGAGGGTCTTATTTAGCAGCAATGTATTCATTAACTCCCTGTGTTTCAGAGCCTGTAGGCTTTCTAATCCCAGCCTTTAGCATCAGTTCTCTCTTTAGAAATAAATAAATTCCAAAATTTATTTTCCCAGCTGTACCACTGACAAATGTCTAAGAATTATCCCCACTTCAAAAGCAGCTTCACCTTATGTTCAGCAACTGTGAAAACTTGGTATTTTGGGGATTTTTTCCCAATATAATTTTTTATCCTCCTGTTAAGGATTTTTTCTGGAATGCTGAACTCAGGAATGTGTTTGCTTTTTGTCATATAGCTTTTCCTGGATGAATGACTAGCAGTAACAGCATGCTGGCCTGACAGCTGGAAAGATGCTAATATGTGTCTATGAATATTATGTATATAAATGCTGATGTATGGGTACTGTAGGTTCATAATACTTGTTTTTCTTGCACAGGCTTTAAAAGGCAACTGGATGTCAAATATGAGGAGTAAATAACAGACTTCTACAAAAACGTAGATAAATTTGGATATTTGTGTATGTAAATATAGAACATCCATTTTGTTTGAGAGTAGCAACAATATTTCTTTAAAATTGAACCTAAATGAATTTTACAGATGTCTATAAAATCTACTTACAGTTAACTGCCGGATTTTTTTTTTCCCCTTAACGGAATTGTTGCCAGGTCGGTGCTCACTTTTTGGAAGCTGTGGTGAAGAAATTTGATGAACTCTGTAAAAGTGATGCTGAAGGGAAAGAATGTGAAAATCTGCTTGCCTTGATTGCTCATCTGTATAACTTCCATGTGGTTCATTGCCTGCTGATCTTTGATATTCTGAAAAAGCTTGTTAGCACTTTCACTGAAAAAGAGATTGAGCTGATTTTGTTTCTTCTGAAAAATGTGGGCTTTTCCTTAAGAAAAGATGATGCATTGGCTTTGAAAGAACTGATCACTGAAGCCCAGAGGAAAGCAAGCACAGCAGAGAAGAAATTCCAGGATCAGACTAGGGTATGTGTTTGTTCTAAAGATTTTATGTTCTCAAGAGACTGTAATAAGTACTTGGATACATAGTTTAATTTACAGAAACGTTTTCTGCTACATTCTGTTCAGGTTCTATATTACCATTAGTGTGGCATTCAGTTATTTGCGTTCTTCTTGTCTGTCTTTCTGCATTAGTTCTTAGGACACAGACACCAAAATGCTCCTGATGGGTGAGACAAGGCTGGTTTGTGTCTTATGCTGTGGACAGTTTTCTGTTTCATAATACTTTGTGCACTTCAAAAAATGGTCACTGAGGCATGGTGTTGAGCAGATTAAACTTGTACACAAATTAATGTAATAGGGGTTAAGGAAAACATGTTGTATTTAAATTTTGGTGTGTATTGCCAGCTGAGCTGCTTATTCTCACAGAATATTAATTTCAAAGTACACTCTTCTACTTTATTTAACAAAAGAATATTAAATATTCTTAAGAATTAGAATCCACAGAACTATTTATTTTCCCAATAGGTTCGATTTATGCTGGAGACTATGCTGGCCCTTAGGAACAATGACATGCGTAAGATTCCTGGTTACGATCCTGAACCAGTCGAAAGACTCCGCAAATTGCAGAGAGCACTGGTGAGCACTTTCTTGGCTGGTGTAGCCTTTTATTCTTAATCCAGGAGTAATTATTTGTATTGGATGTCAGCTTTCTTGGGGGTTTTTTGTTTGTTTGTTTGTTTTGGGCTTTTTTTGACAGAATGGGCAGTCTGTCTAGAACAACCTAGTATAAAAGGGGTGAAAGTAATTTATCAATGCATATCAGGATAAGAGGCCAGGCAAAAACAAGCTAGGTGACTTGGTTCTGTAGGATTTCCTCTCTTAAATTTTTGAAGTCCTGCTGATATGCTTCTAGACTTTGTTGTTGAAAATTCTTATTTTGTTCAGAGTTTAAAATTTTTGTTATTTGAACTGTACAACACATAAAGTGGTTTGTTGTGTCATTTTACGTCGTCACAAGTGTTCAAAAGGAAAATCATGACCAGACTGTAAGATGCTGCAATGTCAGCGTCCTCTGAATTCTAATCAAACTTTTTAGTTGGAAGATGTCTACTTTTTAGATTAGTATCTCGTTTTTCAAATAAAAAACCCAAGAGCTCATATGATTTATGGAACTTTATGAATTTAAAAAATTACAGCATATGGGAAAATTGTACATTCTTTTCAAGTTGCTGATTGAAACAAAGGCTAGGGAGGAGACATGGGAAGATCTTTACAGCAGTATGAACTTATATGTTTAAAATTTTTTGTTTAAAAATAATTTTAAGTAATTCAAGTATTTGTTGTTTTCTGTAAGAAAAGAGAGAAAAAAAGCTTCAAATAAAAGCTTTTGTGTTGGTTTTTATTTTTGTTTTGTTACTCAAGGTTCACAGCAGTGGTTCAGGAAAAGACACTCAGCTCCGCGTGTCCCTGGAGTCTCTCCTCAGTGCTGACCAGGTTGGGCGCTGGTGGATCGTGGGGTCATCCTGGAGTGGAGCACCAATGATCAGTGATACAAAAAGCCAGGCTCAGCAAAAGCTGCATGTGGGAAAGGTAAATCCAAATCATAAGTCTAAGTGTTTGTGATCTCTTGAAGATTTTTCTTATATGTCAATAAGTTTATTTCAGAGCCCACCAAAAACATCTTCACATGCTCTTGTAAGACCAAGCTTTTGGACTGTAAATTCTGTTTTCAGGTATTTTTAAAACATTGTACTCATGTGCTTCATAAGAACTGTTACTACAAATATGGTACATCTTGTTTTTCCTTATCCTGTGGAATTGCTAAGGTGAAATAGAGACTTGATTCAACAGTGTCTTTGCTAGTAGGAATTCTGCAGGTTGTGGTGTCTGTCTGTGGCATACATCCAAACTGATTCCAAAGGTAATGTGATGAGATGGTCATTGTGATTTACTTATATTAAAGAAGCATGTCTTAAAATTAATCAGCACAATTAAAGTAGATTAAAATGTATTTCCATAGTTGAAAAAGCTCCTGATGATGCCTGTGCCTCTGGACAAAAGCTCAGGACCTTTGGTTTGGTGATTCATGGTTTACTGGAGAGCTTCATTGATGGTGTTATTTAAGGTAGTACAGAAATAGCTTTTTTGAGGGCAAACATAAATAAAGTAGCATATAAATTTATTTTCAGGTGAGTTCAAAAATAATGGAGCTTGCTCGTAAGCTGAGAATGAACACTGATATCAGGAGAAGTATTTTTTGTGTCTTGATGACAAGTGAAGACTTCATGGATGCCTTTGAAAAACTTCTGAAGTAAGTACAGCCTAGTACAGAAATCAGCCCAGAACTAAAAAGAGGTTGCTAATACAGCATTTCTGGTCTGGGCTCAAAAACATTCAATTGATAATGCAGTTAAAAGAAGTGCATAGCTAGGGATCCACACAGGGTAAAAAGGGTAGGAGAGGGGACCGGAACCCTGGTGTAAGGATTAATGGGGGCAAGCAGAACTGACTGGCAGTCAGAGGAAGGGAATAGCCCCTTTGACACTCTTGCCTATAACTGTGATTTGCAGCATCTTTTGATATAAGGAGCCTGTGTCTTTTTGGCATTGGAGCTGTGGATCCCAGTAGAGGGATGGAAAGCTACTGCAGGCTTGTTTCCTTACGGAGGCAGATCAGAAACCCCTGCAGAACATCTCGGGTTTTTTGATGCACTGCTGTGATTTCTGTACTACTGCCGCTTCTTTGACTTCTTGCCACCTTGTTAAGCCATCTCTGCCCATACTTGCATGGCCTGGTAGTGTTCTAGCATGTCCACTTCCCTCCTGCAGAATTTATTAGCTTTGGGTTTGCTTCGCAGTAAGACCAGTTCCCTTACCCCTTGACAAGCAGCTCTTCAGAAGATGTGATCAGGGAAGAGCTCAAACTAAGCTATTCCCTGTGCTTGTCTGAATATTAATTGTAGGTCTGTAAGAACTGGGAGGGGAGATCAAGTCTGAACTTTTCTGTCTCAGCCTTGTAGCTCAAGGGTATTGTCTTACCAGGAGGGCATGCAATTATTTAATTTGCTTACCGAACCAAAACAGACTTTGTAATAAAGTCAACTAATATTTGATTAAATGCCACTTCTGCAAAACACAGCTTGGACTTAAGACTGTGATGGAGTCATTCCAATATCTTAATATGGCCTGTTCAATTAAAAGAAATTAGCTACTGCTACAGCTCTTGCCAAGACCTGGCAGCTTAATTTGCAAATTGGACCTGACTCTCATCTGTGCTATTTAAGCTAGTACACAAATCTGAATACATACAGGCTTGGCAGAAAATCTCTCTGCAGGCTGCCTGGTGTGTGTTGATGCTGATGTTTATACAGCAAACTCTAAGAGAGGAATTCTTAAATCTGCCCACATCTGGCAGAGTATAATGGAAAGTGCACGTAATTGTCAGTGAAGGAATTAACTTCAGTGTGAACATGTGTTCCAGAGTGTGTGGGAATTTGTATCTGCATGTTTGATGTCAGTCTTGTGAGGAGGAGCATACAAAGAAATATTTTAACTGCTCTTGTTGGTTTATCTACTGTTAGTTCTGTGGCAGAGTAGAGGTGTGGTTAAAGGATAAACTGTTTGAAATCCAGGCTGCTATAGACTTTCTAGTCCCTTTACTCCTTACTGCAAATGAAAGTAATTAGTTTGAATCCAGAACAGCTCCCTGAAGTGGCTCAGTGATTGCAGAGGTGTCAGTGAAGAGAGAAAGCTGGGATCATCACTTGTGACAAAGAGGAGAGAGTGAGACTGCAGCCTCTTCATCAGCTGAAAGGCCACACCTTCTTCACAAACCACAATTTCACTCAGGACAGAGGATGAATGCTGCTTAAGTTTGATGGAAAGGCAATTTTTGAAGTTATTTTGTGGACATAAAGAATTTGACAAACTTCACATCTCAGAAAATTCTGAGCCACTCATGAAAGGCTCAGCTATCCTACTGGAGTGGGATGTGTAATTCAGGATAGCAAGTGTCTACCAAAGTGAGTGTATATACTAATATAATTTGGACTGACTTTTAAAAGGGGATTAAAGAGTTGCTATTTTTGATCTGAAGGCAGTGGTAGTCTTGGGCTTCAGCTGATGATAACTGATCTACTTGGGGGCAGCATTCTGCTGATGACAACCTCCTTCAAAGGCAGTTATCACATTTTCAGCAGGATCAAGATATACAAGTCTATGGGAATACTGTAACTCATGAATAATTGAATCAGTGAGGTGGTTTCACATTCTTTATCAAAGAATATCAGGGTTATGAAATCTATACAGGTTTATGGTGAAGCTCAGCAGTGAAAGACAGTCCAGACTCTGAAATTTTAGAAGTTTAGGAATTCTAGTTCTGTGAAGAAGTGAAGGTAATAAGAAAATTGAATATCCAAGTGTTGTCACTTGGTTACAACTCTGGCAATGTGAATATTTCCTAAATAAGCAAGTCATGATAGGAGTGATGATGAACAAGTAAAAGGACCATGTGTCAAATTAGTGGTTGCAGTGTAACTTCCCAAGTGATCATTAAATGCAAATTTGATGGCTGAAAACCTGTATACTTGTAGAAAAAACCTTTTGTTGCTTTGAAATCAGTTGGAACTTGGCTGATGGGAGAACAGGTGGGTTATGACACAGACACAGCACTTCCAGTACTGACCCCTTTTGGACTTCTAAAGTTTTACTGCTCATTAGCCTAGAAATCATCCTAGATTTTCCTGTTGTAAAACTTTAAATTCCAGGGAGTTTGGTCTCAACAGCAGTGTTTTCTCTGTAAATCTGGTGTGTCTGTGGTCACATGCAATGCAGATGAGGTGTGTACAAAGGAGGGATATTGGCATCAAGTAATGACCAAGTACTCTAAGAGACAGTAGGGCAAGTTTCAGTGGAGTCAAACCTGGTTAGAAAATACTCTTGAATTGTACTAATACCCTGTGAAACTTGAACTTGAAGCAATGAGAAGAATTTTGTTTGATATTTTTCAGATTCTAATATGACGCATTTTTCATTTTAATTGGTTTTAATGCTGCCAAGCATTTGGCAGCATTCGGAAGTTAGGTCATATTATTCACAGACCAGGTGCATTGTGAGTTAGTCACCATTCCAAGCCAGAATGTCTCAGCTCTCTTTTACACTGGTCAGCTATTGGAGTGGGAAGGCTGCTCAGTCCTTGGCCTTCATACTGAGGCAGCCAACACAGATACAGAGATACATACATACATACATACATACATGCACACATACTGTTTTCTCCAGGCTTTTTTTTTTTTTTTAAGGTGCTTTGTAATCACTGACTGTATCCTCTTAGGCTACTATCAAACAAAACTGAATTTCAAGTATCATGTAGCATAGATTGGACCCAGAGATTAAATAATTTGTATCACCAAGTAAGAAAAACGTCTAAGAATATTTTCTTATCCCTGCTAAGTACCACAGAAGTGAAGGGCCCTGGAAAAGTTTATCCAAATAGGATTACACTGATCTGTAGACTGGTTTTCCTCCCATGACCATAAGCAGAAGCATGAGATTATCACAACAGAACCCTGCAGTTCTTGTTTCACTATTTAGCTTTTGTTTCACTGTTGAACCCCTGTAGTGATATCTGTAGGTGCAGTGCTACTGCTGGTATCTCTGTGCCCTCTCTTCTGTTCATGGCAAGCTGCAGACATGGAGTGGGATACCTTTCCTTCCCTGAGCAATGATAATACTTTTATCATTCTACTTCTGTTTATTGAGGTGTTACTTTTGTATCTCCTCCTTTAACACCCATAATTCTTCAGCATTTCCACAGTGCCATACCAGGATACTTGTTTAGCCAACACTGTTAAAGGTTGGAGTCCATTATGAGTTTTAAAGCCTTTGTAGGTACTTTGTAAGAAGTAGAATTTAATGTGATGTTAGGAGAACTTTTAAAGTATTACTCTTAGGTGTTGACTGTAGCTCTTACTTTGTGTCAGCAAGTTTTTCCTTACAAAATATTTCTCCATTTCTTGCTAAATTTTAGGCTTGGACTGAAAGATCAGCAGGAGAGGGAAATAGTTCATGTCATCCTTTTCTGCTGCTTACAGGAGAAGACATTCAACCCCTTCTATGCATTTTTGGCTAACAAGTTTTGTGGGTATGAAAGACGATTTCAGGTAAAGACAAATCTGTTGCTTCATTGGCTTTGTGTCATGATTGTGGTTAGGAAGACAGTTACTGAATACCTGAAAATGGATGCTTGCCTCTTAGGATCTTGATCCCAATGAAAAATTCTGCTGGTATGGCTAAGCATTAAGTAAGGCATACTCATGGTCAGATCTGAATAGGAAATGAAATGCTGAATGTTTTCTTCCTTCTGTTTTATGCATTTTAAAATAATTGGAACGGTCTGATCAAGCATTTCTGTTAATTAAAGGAGGGCTTATAAAGAATAGAAGGTCAAAAGGTTTGTTATGTTGTTGCTCATTTAAACAACCACTTGATTTGTAGGATTACTTTTTTTTGCCTTTGACCCCTAGGTGACATTTCAGTTTAGTATTTGGGACAAAATCAAAGGCTTGGAAAACCTGTCAGCTGCTGCCATCTTCAACTTGGTTTCACTGCTGGCTCACTTAATAAGGACAAAATCACTGCCACTTTCGGTTCTCAAGGTTGGTGTGTTTTCTTTTCAAATCCTTCTGTGTTTTCCCTGCAGTTGCTGGTTCTATGGAAGGTATATTTTCTTTGTTACCTATCTGGTACTTTAGCTGTTATGCTGAGACAGACTTGTTTTAAAATTACCAAATTGTTCCAATTGATTATGATAATGCTGACATTTGGGGAAAGGGAACCTGTAGTGACCCAGGCATAAAGAAAGTCTACTTTTTTTTATCTAGAGTAGCTGTGAGGTTATTTCCTTTAGTGTATCCACAGTTGGAACACAATTGACCCCTTCATTAGCAGGCTTTGCCAGTGGACTCTGTGCTATGGTTTTTAGCTGCTGTTGTTTTTATTAGACAAGAAAGTGCTGAGTAGATTTCTTGGATTTCAGAATGAGGAGTCCATAGATTTCTATTAGAAGAGTAATTGAAATGTATTAAATAGGCAATTAAATGGATTGTCCCAGGTACTTACGAAGTATTTATCTAATTGAGAAAGGACATCTGGTATTCTGGTACCAGTAGGCTTCTATTTCTTAGAAGGTTCTTTGCTTTCATTATTGATTGGCTTTTGAAGGCAGCCTTCTCAGGTAATTATTCTGTGCTAAACTCAAGGCTCAGTATATGCAGAGGCAGTTGGTGTGCTAAAAGTTCTTCATTTAGGAGAGCAGACCAGCTGTTTGAAATACTTGAATTAATTTAATTCTCCCTCTCTGTCTGCCAGGTAATTGAGTTCAGTGAACTGGACAAACCCAAAGTCCGGTTCTTACGACAGGTATTAAGCATGCTGTTAACCAAAGCAGATGAGGAAGAAATTACTGACATTTTTATGAGGTGAGTGATCACTGGCATCTCCAGAGAACCCTTGTTGAGTAGTAATTAAGAAGATAAGAAATTTGCCTATTTTGTTTTGAATCACACTGTGCCTTTTCCACACATCAGCCCTCCATCCCTTAAAATGTGAGCTCTCCTGGCTGAGTAGTTCAAGTGTATCATATGTGTGTTGGTACAGGCTATGACAGAGATGCAACTGTGTTACGAAAAATAAGGCTTCCAGATACTCAGTATTCATTTTGGGGTAGAATTTTCATGAGCAGAACTCTGTAATTCCCTGTTGCCTTTATTTTTACCATCTGTGTGCAGTGAGGTTCACTCTGCCAGCAGTCATTGCTAGGATCTATCTTAAGAAGAAAACAGAAAGTGAGGCAAAGGTTTGGGGTATTTTTAATGGGGTTTTTTATCAGTGTTCTCTGAAAAAATCTTATTTTTAATATGGGACAGGGTTGCCTGGAGAGGCTGGGAAATTTCCATCCTTAGAGAGGCCTACAACTTGAATGAATAGGACTTGCAATGAAATTGCATAGAAAAAATTAGGTGGTGATGTTTCAGCTATTATGCAGCAGCACAAGGAAGCTTGAACACCGTGTTTGCTTTGTTCTTTGCTGTAATATAATTGTTTACATAAAGCAAGCCTGAGGCTGCAATATTCCATTTTATTGTTGAGGCCAGTTGTATGTCGAGTGTTTGGGCTGTTTGCCAAACCAAGGTAGACTTGGTAATTTGAAAGCTTCTTCAATAAAACTTCTTTTATAGGTTGGATTTTTTTCTACAACTCTATTTGAAGAAGATGATAAAATTAAGAAACTTCTGAAATGGAGGAAGACTGAGTAATATTTTTGATCTGTATCTTTACAGGATATCTGACAACCCCAAACTGGGAGTGCTGCGGGAAGGCTTGAAACTCTTTCTTACCCACTTCTTACTGAAACATGCGCAAGCCCAAAAGAGTGCTGAAGAAGCTAGCTTGTTAAAAGAGAGAGTGGAACTAGCAACCAAGGCTTTAGAGTCAAAAGAACCCAAATTGAAGCTATAGTTACATTTTTTCTAGTAAAACACAGAGAAAAATTGAGCTGTGGTCTTTTGGACCTAAATAATTGAGAACAAGGAGACCAGTGTTACTCCAAAGGATCCATTTTTTAATGTAAACAGTTACTTTGCTCTGTGTGCAAGTTAGAGGTTTAATTGGAGGCGATACAAGGCCTTTTTGAAGAAAGAGAAATGTAGTTTGTCATGTCCCTTTTTGGTACAAGTGTTTCATATTGACAGTTGATATCTGGAGAAGAGGGTGAATTACTCTTCTGTGGTACTTTATCAGCAATGGTGTTCTGCATTACATTCTAGTCTTTCATTTAAAGTAATAAAAGAATCAGCCTTAACTAAAGGCTTTTAGTAAGGAACCATGGTACTCACCTGAAGAAAGGGGCCACTAGATGGCACAAGCACTGGTGAGTTGGCTGGGGAAGAAATCAACTTTCTTCTTAAAGTGTTGGAAGTTATTTGCTAATTCTGTGAATTGATTCTCTGACTGTAGTCAGGAAAAGATCTTCAGTTGGATTCAAAGCTGTAGCAAAGCAACTTGAAGATCTGTCTTTGCCCAATTATATTGGGTTTAGAGATCACAGCATAGTTTTATGGCTTTTTTAACCTGTTTGTCACAGCTTTAGAATTGGAAGTCATTTGTGTCAATCAGATTTTTCTAGACATAAACAATATCATCAATATGAGTCCTAACAAGAGAATACCTCCCTTGAGAGTTTGCTCACATTTTGCATTTGGATACTTAAAAAAAAAAATTAGGTACATTTCTTTCTGTAGCACTCTGTTAATGGTTTGTTTCTTTTGTCACCTGACCACTACACATTAAACTGCCATTTTTCTAAATGCTTTGGTGTTTGTGTTAGCTTTACTCTGGCTGGCCTTCCAGCAAGGGAATGACCTTAAATTAGGTAGAGAAGGGAAGTGCTTTCTTTTCCAGAATGTGCATCTGTGATCTACCACTGTTGGAGTTGTCAGCCCTGTTTCTGTAGCCAGACTTGCCTCTGATGTCCAATGGACCATTTACTTATGGTCCCTCCCAATTGCCTTTGATACCAATTGATCTGTCCCTGTTGGGAAAATTTATTTTTTAATCAAATTCTTAAATGTAATATATTCTACTTGCTGAAGTGTACTGTTTCCAGGTGGAGAAGTACTTCCCCCAGCAGCCAGGGAGTTGTTTATTCTCACCTTTCCTCTGAGAGGACAGGGCAAACTTTAGGGAAAAAGGTGACCTGGGAGCAGAGACCCACTTTCAAAATCCTGGGTTACACTAGCAAACAACAGAAGATACTATCGAAAAAACAAAGCAAGATGCTTTTTTTCAGTCTGTTTCATACCACTGTCAACCACTGGCAGCTTTTAAATGTACAAACCTTAAAAATTAATTGTGATAAAATTAAGTACAGTATTTTCTAGAATTCATGCCAATTAACAAAGTATGGGCAGCGGCAGAATTGATGCCGTTTTGCTGTTTACAAAAGTCACAACTTTAGGGGGTGTGTATAAACATTTCCCTTTACAACCAACCATGCAAAACCTTCTACTTAAGGTTTGGAGTATGGACTCAGGAGAAAATCTCTGCAAGACCCTAGAAATCGCTGCTGTGGAGCACATGGGACTCTGTGAGTAAAAATTGTTCCCCCTACACTGCAGCAGCCACTTATTAATTGCCCTTTTTGCAGGAGTTTAGGTAGACCCAGCGTGTCAGCCTGTTAGTGGTTTAATAACACACAAATAGAAACACATTGCTGTAGCAGGGAGGTTGAGGCAACTTGGCTGCTGTAGATAAATTTTGAATCATCTTCCTTAGCCCAAAGGTGCCGGGCTGCCTGTCCCTGCCTGCTGTGAGGGCTTTGCTGCCGTGGCAGCATTGCCAAGTGTTTTATGGGTGTGAGCATTCACTTGCTGCAGCTGCCTGAGGTGGTGCAATGCAGGTGTTGCTGTGCAATTAGAGGAGATGGTTTTAACCTTACAGTCAGGAATTACTATTGTTTCCCCCCCCACACACACACACACACACTGAGACTTGCATTAATTATTATTTCTCCCAGAGAGCTCATATGTTTTGTTCAAAATTAGTCTTATCACAGCCATTTTCTTCATTTCTGAAGAAAACAGAGTTTACCTGCCTGTGATTTTACATTCAGCAGGCTTATGTATAAACATCATTTTGAAAAGAAAAAACACTTTTCAAGGAAAGCAGCAGAAATACACTGCCAGCCCACAGTGCTGTAGTCACGTCAACAATGGGTTTTGTGGGTGATTCTGCACAAGTCCCATCCTCTCACTGTGATTCAGTGAGGGAATAACTGTCCGACAGAAATTTGACAATTCCAAGATAAATGTGAGTTCCCAAGTCTTGGATCTTGTCATATTTAAGAACTTTTTCCATGGTCCTACTGGCCAGACTGCCACAGCTCAAGAGGGGTGGAAGGCCTGGCAGACTCTGCTGTTGATGTACATAAGCATCTGCAAGCTGTTCCTTCAGTGGTCATTACATTCCAAGTATCTAAAGCATGTGTGAAAAGGAAAGCAGAGAGGATTTTGTACTTATTTATATGTGTATTTATATTAAAATACATATGCATAATGTATTTTATAGGTATTCTACATGTATGCTTCCAGTGTCTGTAAACATTATATACAATATATAAATTTTTTCATGTATCATACTTCTAACCCTGGAGAAAAAACACTAGTCCCAGCAAAGCTGGCCCTTCCAGAGTCTCTCCTCTTTCTAGCAGGGCTGTAAGGTCTCTAAGAGCAGCAAGACCAAATGCTGACAGTTGCCTTCCTGCAGGACTGCACACTAAGCACTGCCTGCTGAGGAAGTTACACCTGGCTGGGACACATTTTGCTTTGTCTGCCACGGAATAAGTGTTCAATAACATACACAAAATACAGCCCCTGGAGATTTCTTCCTGTTGAGTATTAGTCTGGCAGCCCATGTCAAGCCCCTGTGAGAAATGGTCCCTGATCTTCCAGTCACGGAGATGCCATTTAGAATGTCCCAAACTCTTCCATACAGCAGGTTTGGGAGAGTTGCTACTTAACAAGAAGAAAAGGGTTTTGGACTGGTAAAAATACAATATGCTGGAAAGCCAAGCAGCTACAGTTGTAACACTAATCCTTACTCCCACCAGACCAATTGGGGAACACAGTGTGATTTTCTTTAGATGCATTTAACAAAAAGCCGGATGTTTGATTTTTTAGCTGTGTAGCAGAAAATTTCAGTTCCCCCTTTAAACAGCACGATCCACTCATAGCTATTATGGCAGCTTCAATTTTTGTTTTTCTTTTAAGCTGGACAGCAATGTTTTAAACTTTCTCTGTTTTCTGTATCAAAATTAACAGGGCAGTGAAGTCTGGTTTTTAGCTTTGGCTGGAGTGTTACACTGATAAATCATACACAAGTCCTTTTGGCAGGGTTTTAACATGACACCTGAACGAGCCAAGTATCTGCAGGGCTTTTTTTCACTTGACATTTTTCCATTGTCCTGCACGCCGGGGATGAGGGGCTGATGTCAGTCGTGCTGCGAAGGCGCAGACGCAGCGGGGCTGCCCTGCCTGGTGCTAGCAAAGGTGTGCAACCCAATACTGTGCTCAGAGCACATCTGGGATCGTTTAATTCCCATTGTTCTGCGGGTGAACTTTGCACATGAAAAGTTACAGCCCAGCAGCAGCCGGTGCACGACGGTGATTTCAGCTTAATAAATACGTGAGTGGCAACTCTAATACTCTGATTTTTGTTGCACTGATCATAATTGCAGCTTTGTGCCCAGCTACATCCCGTGTGTGTGAGTCAATATGCAATTTTTTCCTGCAGTTGATAAAACAATTTCGTTTTCAGAGACAATTTGCTCCATAGGGTCACTTCTAAAAGGCTGACTGTATGTTTTACCCAAGACTTTTTGGGTTGGACTGATTTCTTGGTAGAGATACAACTCTTTTACCACATGACACTTTTGGTGATTTCATCTCCTGGAGGAACTTTCCTTCACTCTGCAGTAAAGCATAGTTTAGCATGAGGCTTGCAGGCATGGACATCACAGCTGCCTGTACAAAATAGTTGTGCTTTCCCCAAATTCTGGTGTGACCTGCAGCCTTGCTTTAAAGCTAATTACAGTAGCCTTCCCCAAATTTGGATGCATGCATGATTCCAAACCGGATACCACATGGTTTCCCTAATAACACTTCAAGGAAATGAATGAGCATCTATCAAGGATAAGCTTAGGAAGAGCCAGCTGGCACCAAAAATTCCTTAAAACTTGTGTCCTAGGACAAAACTGTTAACGCACCAAAACATTGCGTGAACTGAGTGGAATTCATTTCAAAGTGAATTAAAAATGACTGAGTTATGTAACTAAAATGAGAGGTACAGAGCAAAATTAAAACAGAGACCATTTTTGAATTGTTACTTAATAGTCTTTTATCAGTTACAGTGAAATGTTTCATTTTCATAAGTGACAGATTTCCAAGTGTTACACATTTTTCATTAAAAACTCCATTATGGACCTTTTATGGTTCAGATGATAAGAGTACCCTCAAATCTCTCCTGGGTGCACAGGCCCTCGTGGCTCTGGTGTGGAATAGCAGGGAATACTGGTGGAGGCACTGAAGTTCACTGGGGAGCAGACATTGGTCACAGCCAGGGACAGAACAGTGTTTTGTAACAAAGAGATAATAAGCCAAGATATGCTTGGTATCACCTTGAGGAAAAATAAGTCACCTTGATTGCATTTTCTAGGCTTGCATCTTCAAAAAATTATCTTTCCTCCTCAGCCAAAGCCTTATATTCTGAATGGATTTTTTTTCCTTACTGTGTAGTTCAAATCACCCTTAAAATACTGGCTAGATGGTATTTACTTTGCAAATTTCCCTACCTAAATGGTTTGAAACTGTGTGTTGGTCCCTTGAGAATAGTTATTATGCCAGGGATTATGCAGGTACTGTGTGTCAGGGATGGGGAAGCAGTGCAGAAAGGCAGGGACAGCACCTGAGAATCCTGAACTGTTCCTGTGATGATAAAAGCTGTGGAGGGAGGCTCTCAGAAGCTCTTCACCAGCACTTCAGAGCTTGAGCAGAAGGCAATAGATTGGCTCAAAAGCTGTTGTGGGTTTTGAATCAGCTCAAATCTCTTATCTCTGGTCTGAAACCTGTGTGAGAATCAGATCTGCAGAGACCTGGACCCATCCATGCTTCTGGGGTTCCCGGTTCTTGGGAATCCTCACACCAGGTTTGTGAGTTTAAGGAGCCTTCAGACTGCTGAGAACTGGAGAAACAAACCTTTGTTCCTGGATAGGTTTTTGACACCCTCAGGGAAGCTAAGACTTTCCCTGAAATGGCCTCCTCCAGGGGCAGCCAGGGCTCCCCAAGGCTGATGTGGAGCTGTCAGAGGCACAGGAGTAACAGGTTTTGCAGAAGAGCACATTTACGACTTTTCAACATTATCCCATTTTCATTTGCTACCAAAATCGACCCTCAAATCTAACCTGTAGATGCAATTATCAGTCCTAGAGATGAAGATTTGGAGGAATAAAGGAGAGTGGGGTTCAGGTATCTTGCCATCATACTGCTGATGATAGAGATTTCTTCCTCCCACCCAAAGCCAGAGGAAGCCAGGAGGTTTTGGGTCACTGCAGGAGTGGCACACTTCAGGGGCACAGACAGGGCATCTCACCTCTGCTAAAACCTCCACCATGGCCTTTTCACCACCCAAAACCTGAGTTACACTGAGTGGAATCCGATCACAGGCTGAAGAGTGAAAATGTGGATTAAATTCACAGGTTTTATTAAGCAAACCACGCAATTATCTGTCATTTCATCTCCTCCACAGTCATTGATTGAGGTTTCCAAGACACACAAAAAGGCAAAAGAAAGTGTGAAGACCAGCCATTTTATGAGGTGGAAGCTCAAGAAATGAGAAGTAGCTTGCACATGGTGTCTGAGCAAGTTACCTGCAGAATAGAGCTGAGTGCCTTGATGCTCTGAGCAGGAATGGAGGGGCAGCAGACCACTGCCTCACATCACCCAAATCTGCTTCTCCCAGCACCCCCAGCTCACCCTCACAATACCGTGTGAAGTGCTGTTAAACAGGTTAAAAATCCTCAGGCTGTGGTGAACTAGGCTCTTCAGAAAAGCTGGGAGGGGCAAGAGCATGGGGGGAACGAAGGGAGTGAAGAGATCCCTGAAGGAGGGTGAGAGCTGCAGCAGAAGCTGGGAGGGGAGAAGGAGACAGCACAGGCAGCGGGAACCACTGGCTGATGCTGCTGAAGTGTCATCTTAATTATCCCTGGCAAAAGAACAGTGATTAACATCGATGACTGTGGACAACCTTTATGTAATTACTCATTAACATTTCTAAAATTGCACCTAGCAGCTACAGCAATACATGCTTTATAGATTTATCATTTTGAAGTCCAGAAAGAATCATTAGATGGTCTAGGCAGGCCCCAGCACACTGCCAGCCACTATTACACTGCAGAAATCAGCACCGGAGGTGGCTCGGCAGCTTCTGCTCGGCTTCCACGTCCTTTCCAGAAAGGCCATCCAGGGATACCAAGCAATGGACAATTTGCCCCATCCTTTGAGGTGTTCTAAACTGAGATCACTCCCCTGCCCCTGCCTTACATCAAAATCCTCCCTGGATACTCTTTTTTTTATTATTATTTATGGAAATAGTACCCACAGCCAAGCAGGGCTGGATGGGGACAGGAATTCTCCGTCCCCGTCTCCTCTGTGCGGGAAGAGAGGAGGCAGCTGAATCAGGAACTTCTGCATTGTGCATCCAAACTCCCTCTTCAGACATGAGTCCCACCTGCCAAAAGGTACCATTGGCCAAGAATATTAACAGAAGTCCTGTGAATAATAATTTAAAACTGCGGATTAATTAGAGGAAATTGTGATCTGCTTGCAAATATCCTGCAGGTAGTAAAATGGAGCTAAGCCTTGCAGCTACAAAACTCATTGCAAGCCACTGCCTCTGCTGAGTTTTACTAGAGGAAAACAGCATGTTCTTTACTCATTTTGGAGACCAGTCCCAGTTAGACTTAGCAAAATGTGGGGTTTTTTCCAAAAGGAGGTGGAAAACAGATTTTATAGTAGCTTGCAATCAGTCAGAGAAAAACCACTCTGATTTCCTACATTTCCTATTGTTGCAGGTGATCCCATTTCCATGCAGGCACTTCCATTTCCACCTAGGACTTGGTTAAATTTAAGTTCTTCTATCCTCTGAGTAAGGAGAAGACAGTAAATATCTCCTGATCCACTGCCCTTGTAGAGAACTGTTTGGAAGAGACATTACACTACCCTCAAGGCAATAAAAATGAAGCAAAAGGTCCAAGAAAAGACAAAACCATCTCTTCTTAATGTGGAACAACCTCAATCCACGGTTGCTGATCCTGGTTGCATGAGTACTGGTGAAAAATAAAAAATCTGTGTCACAGTTGCTGCGTGGTTCTCAGAGTAATGTGCAGCTGGTATTTAACTCTGGCCAGACCAGACCAGACCAGACCATTTTTGAGGGGCAGAAAGATTGTAATTTGGTCACTACACAACACCCAAGGGAGACTAAGGACCTTGGGGGCTTCATCCCTTCCATTATTTGTCCTGTGTGTTGTTCCTGAGATTCAAACAGCCGACCAAGAAGCTCCCTGCACATGACAGGAGCAATGCATGGCTCAGGAATTAATAAATTATGTTCCTGCTTTCACAGCTGAAGTGCGGTGTGGTTATCTCGGCACCCAGAGCGCTCAAGGGGACATTTGGGAAGGGAAGAAGGGCATCTACACTAAGATTCACTGTCCTGGGGCATCTCTGCTGTCAGCTGGGAAGCCTTAGTGTAGCTCCCTGGCAGAGGAATCAGAGCTGTGATGGGAACCAGGCTGGAAGGATCCACGGGGGAGAGGTTGCTGCTGGCACCCACACAGGAGCATCAGACACAGTGTCAGCCCTCCCACACGTGTCCAGCCCCACTGGGAAGGGAAGGGGTGTGGGAGGAGGAGGAAGAACCGTGTGATGGCATCTTACTGAGAGCTAGAGAAATCGCTGAGAAACAGAACATTAATTGCTTAGTTTTGGATGTATGTAACAGTTTGGACTTCCGAAATAATCAACAGTCTTTCTGCTGGTGGAGTATTTCATTCGCAGCAGTTGCACGGAGAGTTTGAGGGAGATTATATATTTATGGTTTCCCATTTGAAAGACTTTTAGCAGGTTTACCTCAAACATATGGATCCTGTTTTGGTTCTTTTGTTTTAGCACTTAATGCTTGTGAAATTGCCAGTTAATGACATCCATGCCTAAACCATGTTGCTTTTTAAAGTAAAATGTCTACCAAAGGTCCGTGTTCATACTTACCACTTCTCAAGTACAGCAATGAAAATTTTAAGAGGTTTGTTACCTACTGCGTCTGGGGAGGGAACAGACCGAATAATGAAATTACAAACAGGGGTTTAGATTAAAGCGCTGCCTGTGCTGGGTCTTGAGGCAGCTCAACCCCACCAAAACCAGTGGGGCACCCCGGGGCTGGGTGTTGGGGGCACCCTGGAAACGGGTGCAGGGAGGCCCCACACTGGCAGGAAGGTTGGTGTGGGGGGAGGTGGGCTGGGAGAACAAAGCTCCTGGGGCAGGGTGAGGGGTTCCGGGGGATGAGGCTGGATGCGGGGACACCCCCGAGCTGCTGCGGGCTCAGCCAGAGAGCGCGGCCCCTGGCCGGGCTGGCTTGTGGGTGATAACGGGGCCCCTTCGATAGCTCCGGGCTGGGTCCCCCCGGCAGAGACTTCCCCGCCCGGGGCGCTCCGGGAGCGGGCGCGGAGCCTCCCCGGGCCGGCGCTCCGGGAGCGCGGAGAGCGCGGCACGCGTTACCGGCTCCGCTAATCACCGCGAGCCTTTGATTGCCCTGCACGTGGGGACGAGCCTCCGCACTTCAAAAGAGCGTGGGAAATCCTGATTAAAAGGCTTTTCTCCCCCGTTGGGACCGACACCTTCTTTGAAGCCCTTCCAAGCGACAGTGCAAAAGCACCCAGCGCCAAAGGACCGTATCTATATTTTGAGTGACTTTAATTTCTCTTTTCCCCCTCTTGCTCTCTTTCCCCCTCCTCTCCTTTCAGTTTTGGAAACACCTGGTAAGTTGTAAAATGATTTACGAAGTGAAAGTGTTAAATGAGGCCACCAGCTGTAAGACTGACAGAGCTTTATGAGTTTTATTAGGTGCCCTATTATGGAAAATAAACTTTAATCCGTCCATAAAAACAGAATCTGAAAAACATATTTGCCCTTGTAGTCTGGAACACTGAAGGTATTCTTGTGAGACGCTGGGCTTTAAAGAGATTAATTTTATTGAGACAGACACAATACACCGGTAGGACTTTGATACCGAGTCCGTGAATAGCTGCCTGTACCCGCAAGGCTGGTTTTCGTGGGGCTGAGACGAGTTTGGACACACACCTCTTGGGCATACAGGATATTTCTGGCCCGGTGGGGCACGTCTGCCAGCTTAATTAGTGGGTGTTTAATTGAAAATTGATGACTGAGGCAGGATCTTTATTGTTGGGGGTGGGGGGTGATCTCAGGTATTATTATTATTATTATTATTATTATTATTATTATTATTATTATTACTGTTGTTTTTGTTGGTGTTGTTATATACACTGTGCATTATATTTAATTCATTGATCATTTTTTTGAGATAAGGTATTGTCCAGACTGGTACAGTTCAGATGTTTTAAGGTAGAAGCAAGAGGTAAATCCTGCTGACAGTAACTCGGACGTGTGGCCGGGATTAGGGCGGAGGAGCCAGCGTGGCCCTGCGCGGGTCTTGCCCGCTCCTGCCCGGCCGTTCACCCACGAAGATGCAGCTTTAGCCAGCGGTGTGAAAAGCCACTGCGATACCAATGCCTTTATTTTCCTATCGCCTTGAAGTCTCCACCGCCTGTGGCCGAAAGAAAATCGTTTACAGATTTAAATCGGAGCCTCCGACGCGATCGTTTCCGTGCAAGAGGGTAGGTATCGACCAAGCCCAAATGGAGATTATCCCAATCAAGTGTTTTGCCATACGAGATCTGTTCAAATTTATGATTAATCGTGATTTTTGGCGTGTCGCCCCGGGGCACTGAGCGTGCGGGGCCGGTGAGCTGGTAACTACCCGCGTTATGCCTGGATGCCTCCTCCAGCCGACCCCCCTGAGCTCGCCGTGAAGGATAACACTTTTCCTTCATGAATCTCATCCCATAATCTCATGCATCCTCCAGCCTGTGTTTCACGGGGCGGATTTTTACAGAAGCAGTTAAGAGGGGCCACGCTGTGGCCTCACAGAACAGGTTAACGCGACTTTGTAGAAAATACCTTTATTAAAATTATTATGATTTTATTTTTAAAGTGCAAGGGCGTGGGAAAGCTCTGTATTTCAGAGCTCCTCATTCTCATCCTCCGGAGCTAGGAGGGGGAGCGGTGGGATGCGGGGGCCGGGTCCGTCCGCCCCCTACGCGGGAGCAGAGCGGAGCCGCCCCGTAATTCACACGCAGGGATGAATTACCAGACGTGGCCCCGAGCTGGTGGGGATGAGCCAGTGATTATATTTAAATTCGCTATAATTGATTTGGGGAAGAGCTGCCGTGACAGCGATTAATTGATCTGCAAATTTATTGGCGAGATAAATCGCGCAGTTATCGAAAACCTCGCGCTCCACCGCCGGCGGGGTGGGGAGCGGGGGGGGAGGGTCCCGTCCTCGCTCCTTTGGAAGTCGAGCAGCCCCTGGAAAGCGGCGCTACCCCTCCTTTCATAGGCCCCATCCCCTCGGGAGGGAATGGTCCCGGCCAGGCCCCGAGCTCCTAAAATCATCGCACAGCGGGGATCGCCGCCGCCTCCCCGAAACCCGCCTGGCAGCGGCAGCTCTGTTGGTGGGGGCAGCTTCACCCCTGTATTGAGGCGCTCCTCTCGGGAATATCCTCTCAATATCAGATATTACACGGCAGTTGTGGCACTGGGCTAAATTCGGGTTAGGAAGCGGTGCCCCGCTCCCTCCCGAGCGCAGCGGGATGCCTTGGCCCGGGAGCAGAGAGCATCCTCCCCTCACACAGCGCTCATACACCTCCAGTAAAAAACGCCGTTTATTTTCCCTCCCCATCGCACGGGTGGGAGGACCTGGGGAATAATTTAGCATGCATAAGTAGAGGTAATTTTTTTTTTTTTATAAATACGATATACAAAAATAAAGACAGTATTGAGATTTCCAGCAGTTTTAACGTTCATGACATAAACAGATTTCCCGATATATAGGAAGAACAAAACATTTCCAATACTCAGCAAAAGGAACGAACTTCCAGGGGGCAGGGATGGGGGGTGGGGTAGCTTAAGTTTTGTCTGGTTTTCAGTCAGTAATAACACTGTATTCACGATAAATCCTCTTCCCCGCCCGGCATGCGGAGGATCCTCTTCTGCATCCTTCTCCAAGCAGGGAGAAATCAGAACAAGGGGGGAGCGGGACTGGTGCCAACCAGGAGCGGCGGGACACCCCCGCGGCGGGACGGCTGGAGGGAGCTGGACGTGCGGGGGGCTCACTGGGGCTGTGCCGGGGCTCCGTGCCGGCCCCGGGGCTGCGTGTCCTCCTCGTCCGCCTCGGAACAGTCGGAGGAGTGGTACGGGCAGCACCTCCCGGCCGCCGCCGCCGCCTCCTCTTCCTCCTCCTCCTCCTCTTCGTCGTCCTCAGGTTCGCTGTCGGGCAGCTCCCGCATCCTCCTCCCGGCGCTCTTCTCTGGGGCGGGCAGCAGCAGATCCTCATCCCCCTTGTCCTCGCCGCCGCCCCCCTTCTGCTTCTCGGCCTCCTGTGCCGCCTGCTCCTTCGCCTTCTTGCTGCGCTTCCACTTCATGCGCCGGTTCTGGAACCAGATCTTCACCTGGGGGAGACGGACACAAACACATCCCCTCACCACCGCCCGCCGGGGCAGCCGCGCCCGCCCAGCCCTCGCGGGGCCGGGGACACTCACCTGTGTCTCGGTCAGCATGAGCGACGTGGCCACCTCGAAGCGCTTGGGCCGGGAGAGATACTTGTTGAGCTTGAACTGGTGCTCCAGCTCCAGCAGCTGCTGGCTGGTGAAGGCCGTGCGGGGCCGGCGGCACTTCCCCAGGAGGTTGGACTGAGCCTGGGCTGGGAAAGGAGAAGGGGGAACGCGGAGGTGAGCGCGGGGCCGCGCGTCCTCCGGGAGGGCGGTGGGAAGCAGGAAAGGAGGCAGGAAAGGCTCTGAGTGCGAGACTGAGGCAAGGCTGGACCATTATCCACCGGAGCACGGACCGAGGCGGGGATCGCCTCCAGGCCCTCTGACTCCGGGGTTTCTCGGCTTCCGCAGTGTCAGGGGATCTCCCACAGGGACCAAAAAAAAAAAAAAAAAAAAAAAAAGGAATTAAATGAAATCTTTTAAATAAAGGAAAATATGTCTCTTGATTTCCCAAGAGCCTAACAAACGCGAGACAATAAACCGAAGCCAGGGATCGCGGCGAAGGAGCGCGGGGCTCTCCGGGGAGCGGCAATTTGCTCCATTTAATGTTTTAGTTAAACCTGCCGCACTCCCTGCCCGCCCATATCTGTTTAATTAGCAGGATTGCAGGCGGGCACACCTCGGGCGAGGAACCAGGACCAGCACCGAGACTGGGGCCCGCTCCGAGCCCGGCGAGCACCGGCTGCCCCTCGGAGCGTAAATCAGCAGCGAGGACTAGAAAACTGTCCTGGAAACGGGAAAAAATAGAAAGAGAGGAGGAAAAAAGCGTGTCTTCCGCATTAAAAAAATAACTACAATTAAGGATTTATTAGAGTGGGGAAACAAAACACCAAAACAACAAAAGATTCAGCCACGAGAAGGCAGGAACTGAACCTCTTCGAAGGCCCTGACTCCCCTGGGCATCTGAGCCGGCAGCGCTACTGCCCATTTCTCAGAGTATTTAGATACTTTGGCTTATTTGGTTTAGAAAAATAAAAGAATCTGGGAAAAGGCGGCTCCTGCTCCCCGGCCGCTGTTGGAGACAGCTCGCTAAAGCGGCAGAAAGAAAAGGACAGTGTCCACTCCCGGCCGAAGCGCCCGGGAGATTTTCTCACCGCGGTGTGATTTTCCAAGGCTAGTTTTGCTCGGTTATTTATTCCCCTCTGCCCCTTGTTTGAGAGGCAGGGTTCTGACAGCTCTCCTAATTATTTTTTCTTCTTAAATGTTCCAGTCTAAACAACTCCAATTCGAGAGAAAACAATGGACTTTTTTGTCTGCGAATATGTGTGCAGGGTAGGAGAAAGGGGCGGGGGGGGAAATCGCAATTCTTTTCTGGCATGATTTTCGTAAAACTACACCTCCGGTATTGTTAAATCGGCCATTCCCACCGAGAGCTCACACCTCCGAAAATGATCTTTGCTTAAACCAGATGCACACAAGTTCCCCACCGCTGCAAGGCCTAGAGCTCCGCACCGTGCTTTGCTGGGGCTCCGGGGCTCCTGGTTCCATCCAGCACTCCCAGCCTCTCCTGCGCCCAAACCTAAACCCTTCCGACTGCACTTCTTTCCTATTCCTTATCTCCAGGGAACACAGAACCCTAAGCTTTTGGCCGAACCCGGGTCCTCCCTACATCCCTTTGCCTAGGAGGCCTGAGGTCGTTACTACACACTCATTTCCGATAAAGAAGTAAAATTAAGAACGGTGAGTAAGTGAGGAAACCTGCCACCTCGCTTTTGGGAGGTTACATCAAAACTGGGATTTTGGGGACACCATAAGGACTCCTGCCCCTACCAAACCCCACCTCCCCGGCGGTTTTTACCCTCCGCGAAAGGCGAGAAAGGGGAGTTGCAAAGGCAGGGAGCAATTTGTCACCTTCCCGTTTAACCTGCCGTGAGAGGCCAGGCTGTCCGGGGCCCCTCAAGGGCAGGGAATGGCGATGTGACAGCACATCCCCGTTTCCCGTTGCGGAGCTTTATTTCTTCCTTATAATAATTTTTTTTTTTTTTTTTTTTTTTAAAGCGTCTCTTCCACTTTCAGCCTGCAGCTTGTTTAGGCGGGGGCAGGAGTGCGCTTCTACCCTCTTGGAAGGAGGCAGCTCCCGGTAGGCCCATGCAGTCGACAGGGGATGGACGCGGCTGCGGTGCGGAGGGAGGCAAATACTCACAGTTAAAGTCGGGCATCTTGGGCAGGATCATGCCCGCGGTGGAGGCCCGCAGCCACTGGTCCAGCTGGAAGGTGCCGGCGCTGAGCTTGATGGGGTCGGCGGCAGGGTGGGAGGGGTGCGCTCCCTGCACCTGCGAGTAGGGGTAGGAGAGCGCCGGGTGCTGCCCGCCCAGCGCCGAGTACCCGTACACCGGGTGCCCGTAGAGAGCAGCCTGCGCCGGCATGCCCGGCCCGCCGGGCGCCGCGGGGTGCAGTCCCAGGGCCATGCCGGCCGCCGAGGCGTGGTGGTGCGGGTGGGAGCCCGTGCTCGCCCCGGGCAGGAAGCCGGGCTTGGGGACCAGGGCGCAGTGCGCGGCCAGGAGGCGCGGCGGAGAGGGGCTGTCGGTGCGCAGGCAGTCGGCGGGGCCGCCGGCGGGGTGCTCGGAGGAGGATGAAGAGGACGAGGAAGAGGAGGACGAGGAGGGCGGGCTGCCGCTCCCGCTGCTGCTACTACCGCTGCCGCCCAGCGAGGTGACCAAGGCCAGCGGCGCGCTCTGCCCCGCCGCCGCCTTGGGGGGGTCGACAGCCAGCAGCGCGTCGATGCGGAAATTTTTGGATTTTTCCATGGGAGCGCCGGCGGGAGGCGGCTGGGGACCGTGCGGCTGCCCCGGGCCGGCCGCGTCTCCCGGCGGCGGCGGGCGGCACTGTGGCCGCGCTCCGCGGCGCGCCCCTTCAAGGGCGCAGGCGGCTCCCATTGGCCCCGCGCCGCTGCGGCCTCGCTCGCCATTGGTCGAGCCGCCCACCCGTCACCGCCAAGAGCCCGCCCCCTCACACACCCCGCGCTGCGGGCGGCGACACCGGGGACAGCCCGGGACACCCGCGGGGGACAGCCCGGGACACCCGCGGGGGACAGCCCGGGACACCCGCGGGGGACAGCCCGGGACACCCGCGGGGGACAGCCCGGGACACCCGCGGGGAACCGGCTGCTCCCCGCGGAGAGAGAGATTCCAGCCACGGCAGTGCGCGGCTGTCCGCCGGTCGCGCTGGCTCCGCCGTGTGTCCATTGACAGTTTTCCACTATTCCCGCACCCGGCAAATATTTGCCATAAACGCGCCGCCGGCCGCTTTTTAACGAGTCGGAAAGAATAAACACCTGCGGGTCAGGGAGTCACCCTGCCACCAAATCCCGGGTCTGTCAACAGCCTTATTACACCTGCTTATCTAGGGCAAACAGCCTCGGACAGAAAAGGGAAAGAGCGGGGCGAGGGGTCTCTCCTCACCAGGGTCCCGTTTCCCCGGGGGGGGCACGGGGAACCCCGCCCCGGCCGTGTGAACGAAAGGTCAGGCTGCGGCACGAAGCGCTGCCAAGGCAAACACGTTCTCCTTTCAGAAGTTCTCCCCGGTGGAGAAGGGTCTCGGCTGCGGGAAATGCCCAAATCGCTGCTCCATCGCCGTGAGCCCCCCGGGAGGGGCCGCTCCGCACCCGGGGGCGACGGGGCCACAACAACGAGGGTACGCTGTCTTTCCTGGCCCCTGCCCCTGAGGTGAGAAAGGTAAAAACATTGAAAAGAGGAGAGGAAAAGGGAAGAGAAAGGGGGAAAATGGGGAAGAGAAACAGAGTCCAACACAACCAACAAAATATCTGACAATTTTGGCCCTGTCTCCTTGTGCGGGAGGCCCGGAGCACCTCTGCGGGGTGTGCACACATACAGACAACGCACCCTTTGCTCAGTGCCCTCGGACTTTTTCCCTGCACATTTTTCCCCTCCGTGACCTTACTAGAGCCTCCGGACACGCTCGCACAGCAGACACACAGACGCAGGCAGGACAGACGTGTGGACACAATTCCAGCAGGCGCACGGGCGCACCTGTGCCCAGGCCCGGCACGATGCACACGCACAGCAGAGCCACACGCACACACACAGGACCCGCACACGGGCACCGGAGAGCAGATGCTCCCAAACAGCCGCTGCCGCCCGCCTCGCCGCGGGGGCCGGGGACGAGCCTCGGAGCCGCACAAGACCCCAGTGCCCCCTCCTTCCCGGGATGAAGAGGGGGACACCGAGTCGCAGGATCGTTTTAATGAGCCGCTTCGGTTTTGTCGGGGCTCTGAGGAGCTGGGGAGACCCCAGGGAATGGACCAGGGATCACGGCGGCCTCCCCGGGCATTCCAGCCGGCCCCACGTTTCCCATTGACCGTCACTTAGTGCCCCACGCACGGGCAGTCCCAGAGCGGCGAGTGGCCGGCCTGTCCCTGTGACAGATTCTGGAGAAGGAGGAGGGTAGTGGACCCGCACCCGCCTCCTTCCCTGCGCCCCAGCCCAGCCAGGGATGAGGGCGACCCCCCTTCAACGCATGATGTCCAGCCCGCTGGCCACGGGGACGCGGCTGTCACCGGCCGAGCGCCCCGGGCAGAGCCGGAGCCAGTTCCCCGTGCCCGGGCCGTGGCTGCGGAATGTCCCGCACTCAGGAACACTGCTTCGGTACAGCGTGCGGCCCCTTCTCGGGGCAGCTTTGGGGACGAGGGATCGAGCTGCAGGGGAAACTCTCCGGTGTCAGCAGGGAGCCACGGGCGCAGGGCTGCAGGCACCGGTGGGGACGCGTGCCCGCTGCCGGAGGGATGCTCCTTAGGGGGGGCGTGCCGTGAACGCTTCTCCAGGGGGCGACGGGGCAGAAGGCGAGGCCGGATGGTGGGGGACGAGGACCGGGGGACCATGCGACCCCGGTCCATCACCGCCCCAGGGGCGGGCTCAGGCCGGCCACCCCGTCTGGACACGCCGCACCTTCGGCCCAGGTGTCGCATCTTTTGGCTGATGGATATTTAGTGCTTGGAGAAGGATATCGATTTTCAGATTTTTTTTTTTTTTTGTAAAACGAATACATTTTAAAAAAATCTTTCCTTTCCTTTTTCCTTTCCTTTTTCCTTTCCCCTTTCCTTTCCCCTTTTTATTGTTTTTTTTTTTTTTTTCCTTTTTTGTTACAATTTTTAAAGCCTTTTTTTCCTTCCCCCGCACCGTTCCGTTCCGTGTTTGTCCCCACAGGTGCCGCAGGGCATCCGGGCCTGCTGAACTCCCCTCGGCTCCCGCACCTGTGTTGATCCAGTGTATTGCCCGGGAGCCAACAATGCGCGGTTATCTCGGCGGAGATAGCGCAAGGAGCGCGCTCCCCCGACACCTCCGGGTGGTCCCTTTCAGCAGAGCCCCCTCTGCCCCGGCCGTGGGCAAACAGATGCCTATCTCGCCTTTTGAAAAGCCGGGGCGGTGCACTGGGGTAAATCCCGGTGGGAACAGCGGAGCGCCCGGAGCCCTGCCATGGGGGTGTCTCTCGTTTTTCTGAATTAACTCCCCCAAAGCCGTTACAAACCGCAGGCGCGGGGCCAGCGTTATTGCCAAAAACACATATTACACTGCGACATTCTGTAAATGAGATAATGATACATAAACCTCCCTGATAAATGTGACATCCTCGGGATGTCTCCTCTAAATTAGCCGCTTGCATTGACTGCTAATAATGGTGAGTTTATGAAAGCAATTTCAGTGCAAAAAGCACAGGGTCTCCTCGGTCTAATCAGCTGCCTCTCCTAATGGATGAGGGGGTCAGGCGGAGAATTATTGACACTCTGCTGCCCTTAACCTGTTTCCCAATAAAGCTGATTAGTTTTTGTCAATTCATCAGCTAACCACTCTCACCGGGACTGCATCAAAGCCTTATTTGCTCAGGGGAAATCAACAAGTCACAGATCAGATCCATTACGGAGCGGCCCCGGCTGCCGGCGGCTCCCGCTCCGGGGCCGCTCCTGGGCCATTCTGGGGGGAAAATGAGCCCCTCCGGGTGCTTGGGCTGGGACAAACACCCTCAGGCACTTGCAAAATGCCTTTGCGTTATCAAACTACTTCCTTTCGCCCGGCAAAGTAGTTGGGCTTGTCGGGAGGGCTCTGGGCAGGTCCCAAAGGCGACTGGGTCTCCACCAGCACCGTGCCCCTCTTGGGGTCTCCGGGGGCGACCGTCTCCTCCCGTCCCTCCCGGAGAAAGAGCGTTTCACACACTCCAAAATCTCCGAGCTGCAGAGAGAGGCCAGTCTGTCAAAAGCCTGCCTTCACCTCAGACTCCACATGCGGACAAGAAGCTGGCCATGCCTTAGGAGGCTGGGGTAGTTTTTCTACATGTTTTTTGGTTGTTTCCTTTTTTTCTTCCCTACAAGCCATTTTGCAAAGTTTTGTCTGGATTGCGTTAGACTTGCTCTTCAGATAATGTCAACCAAAAATGTTAAATTTATTCCTGCTACCGCTGCAATTCCCGCATCGGTCGCGATTTGTCTGGAATAGCGAACTCTGGACAGTTTTTATTCGTCCACGAGAAAACAACAAAAAGCCCACCCAGTGTGCACTGCCCCTTTAAGTCCGACCGACAGTCTCTCAGTCCACCCCCCTTCAATTTAATTTCATTAAAACAGAGCATGAATATTTCTATTAAACCTAAAATGAAATATGAAGCCATTTAGACTCTGCCTGCACCAATCACCCAGATTTATGACTTTTATTCATCACATCAAGAGCTGGGAAAAATGAATTTTCTTCACCCAGGAAGGAAATAAAAACCCTGCCTTGGTCATTTCCAGAAAGCTGTTAATTTGCCCGTGTGGTAATTACTTTCACAATTAACTAAAATACAAATCAACCTGACAAATCGGGTTAGTTTATATATTAATTAGCCAGTTTAAATTTATTCATTATAAAAAGACAATTTAAGAGGACCTCGGGTGTCTGTTTTATCGCAATAAATTATTGTTAGGAAATGGGGGCTAATAAAACATCACCGCGTTGGAGGGCACCGCGCGGGGCTTCCGCGGGCCGGAGCGCGGCTCTGCGCGGGGGCGGCGATGGGAGGAGAGGGAGAGGGGCCGGGGCCGTGCCCCGCCTCCAGCTGCGCTGATTTAACACTCCGTCGATAGGATCATTCGATGCCTTTTAGCTTGTGATCTTTATAAATGTCCCGCTATTAAATTAGAAAATGATTCTCTCCTCGTTTAATTGTATTCTTTCGTTTCTTATTTCCAATTAATTAGTCCTATCGACGTTGCAATATTTTAAGTGACTGGAGTCCGTTTACAGTTTAAAATATATGGGTCAGCGCGTGCAATTTTAGACTAGGCAGAACTATATAATGTGGGTTTTAACTACTCTTCTCTCATACGTCTTGAACATCTGGCTGAATGCATCACTGGGAATCACCGCGCGTATTTTACGCGCTGGGGACCGGCTGCCCCGCGGTCCTTTCCGCGCTCCGCTCGTGGCCGCGGTGGCTGCGCTCAGCGCCGCTCTGAAAATCGCTTGCGCTGCTCCTTCCGCCGCCGCTGCGGGCAAACCGGGCTGTTTGGGGCAAAAGCTGGGGCTTTGCTTGGTTTTGCTTCGTTTTCCGGTGCAGTTCCGGGGAGTGCACAACGCCTTTGGGGCTCCCCCCGTTCTCCCCTCCTCTGGCAGCCCCGGCAGTGCCGGCAGCTGAGGGGCTGTGCAGGGACACCTCCCTCCCCTGCCACCTGTCCGTGCAGGAGCCTGGGCTGGGAGCTAAAGAGGGAATTAAACATATATCAAATATATGTACTGGGGTATTAAATAACCAGCCCTTTCCTGGCTGGGGGGATCTGCAGTGCCCTCCCCCAAAGCACTGCTGAGGGGTGGGCTGGGGATGGAGGGGGATGTGTGTCCCTCCTGTGGCAGAAGCAGCTGGGGGGGGCGGCTGGTGTTCTTTCACCTTCTCCGCTCCCCTCTCCTGCGTAGGAAAGACCCCTAAGAGCTGCCCCAAAACACAGGTTGGGTGATTTTGTTCAATTCCTTTCCAAGGTCATCCTACACCTGGCGCAGGCCCCCTCCCTGAGCAGCCACAGACTCTATGCAGTCCCACCTCCATGAGCTGGGTTGGCTCTGTCCCCATGCTCTCAGATTTGGGGGGACCCCACGAGCCCACAGGGGCATCTGAACATACACAAGGCCAACGGAGCAGCCCCCCAGGAGCAGGATGGGTGCGGGGAGTGGGCTGCCAGAAGCACTGCATGGGCAGGTGAGCATGGCTGGGCTGTGACAGTGGAGGACACGATTTGTCTCCTGCTCTCCTGTCCCCCTGGGGCTCCCCCTTAGTGCACGTGGACATGAACATCCCTGGTCTCCTACTGCTACATCCCTCAGCTGATGCCTCCTCCCTGGTCCAGCCCATCCCATCCTACCCTCCAACACCTGAGGACTCAGGGGACACCTTAGTGTCTCAGACACCTTGTCTGCACACAGTTATTGGGACATCCTGGGGCTTTCCGGTGCTCCTTCACTGATTTGTGCTTAAACACCATCACAGTTCCCTCCCACCCACATCTGGGGTGATGCCAGACCTCTTCAGATAGCTTGGGCAAAGAAAACTGGGCAGAGAGTCACTCCTGCAGCAGGCAGAGTTGTACTTTGCTGTCACTGGTGTCACTGGGCTCTCCAAAGGGGAACGTGCCAGGGTCCATGGATGGTGGAGGCTGCCTTGAGCTTCCATATTTAGGTGGTTCCTGCCTCCATCTCCACCCCTGCCTCCATGGGACCCTCTCTCCAGCCAGGCAAAACTTCTTGTAATTATTTTAGAGGAATTATTTTAGAGAAATTATTTGGAGAAATAAGAGATCAATGTGAATGGAGAGCGGGACACCTGCCACCTCTTCAGGATACACACAAAAACCTCTCTTCACCTTCAGGCTGTTCAGCTCTGGGACTGTTTGGCCTCCAGTGTGCACATCAGAGGAACAACATAGATGCCAGGAAGGATAAAAGATGAATCATAAGGGCAGATTGTTAATGTGACAAATACTATTGTTCCCTGTCCAGGGCTCCAAGGTCCCTCCCATCCATGGTGGGCTCAAAAAAGCACCTAATGTGGTAAAACCTAAACGTGACCTGCTCTCACGATCGATTGTATCAGATGCCATTGTAGTAACATCAATCACAGCAAGATCCTCCTGCGATTTAAGAGATTGTGATATGTGATTCCATAAGACTCTCATTGTGATTTAGCATTGATTAATGTCCGTTCATAAAATGATATAAAACTTACTTCTCTTCCATTGTGGAGCCCCAAACTGCATTCCAGCCAATAATTCAAAACCTTGTTAACGTAACTGCTAATTTCAGAGGGTGATGGGGATGGTTATGGTGTACATGGGCTTGTGCTGAGGGGTCTGCAGTGGGGGCAGGAAGAGGTTACAGGAATTATTTCCAAAGCAGAAAATTGCTGTCCGATTTAAATTATTTTAGGTGTTACATGACCATTCTGCTGTGCCTCCAGAACACATCAGAGATCCTGAGGATTTAATCAGCATTTTGAAATGCCTGGCTCTGAATGCTCAAAGAATTAAATTATTTTGATGATAAACCCCACAGTGTTTTTACCTGTGGCTTCTTGATTTCTGCATAGAATTTGGCCATCTTCCACTCCCAGTGAACTGGCTGCTCTGAAGATATTCATAGATACAGTTTGCTTTCACTGTATTTTCTGGAGGTAGGAGGCTCTGCTTGGCACAGGGCCTAGTACAAAATAGCTCATGCTTTTTATTTCCTTTTCTCTTCTCTTTTTTAAGACACATACCAGGGATTGCAATGTGCATGCTTAATGGTATGTGAGCCAGGAATCACGCTCTTGCAAAAAAAAAAATCAAATCAGTGGAGTGGAGAGGAGACTGAGTCACTAGCAAAATGTTTAGAGAATTAAAAAAAAAAAGGCTGAAAATTGACATCTGGATGAAAAACAGTCTGTAATAGGAAGCTGAACATTTGGTGTTTAATATAAATAATTTAGTTATAGATAATAGACAATAGAAAGTTCACAGGATTACTTGATGGGAAATATATTGATAATACAATCTTTCTTTGCACAATGTATGCAATGATTGCAGTTTTGGTTTAATAATAAATGTAACTTTGAAGAATCATTTGATTCAAACCTCTGCTTTTCTAATGGCATTCAGAATTATTAATATCTGTCTAGCCAGCTAAAGAGGTTTTTAAAAGAGTATGCTGGGTGTTCTGCAATTAGAGTAGCCATCTGCCCTTTATTAAAACTCCATTAACCTTTACATTAAAATACATTTAAAATGCAGACACACTGAAAATATCAAACACAAATAAAATAGATAAATCTAAGTGGTTTCTTTGCTTAAGTGGCTTATTTGTGCAGAACCTAGCAACTTATTGTGGCACCTAAAATTTTCTGGGGACAGATAACAACCTAGAATAAATTTTCCCATGTTAAGGATAGGAAATAATTACGAGGAGATCATGAAATTAATAACATCTCTGATGAAAATTTCTAGAACATGATCTTGTTTATGGAAGGGTAGGAAATCGTTTTAAGTTCATATTATTAACTTCAGAATAAAACGCTTAATTTTAGGAGCAGAATTAAATTGCTTTGCTTATGCAGCTGATTACAGTGGAGCTATTTTTATGGTAGAATGCAATCAAAATTATTGAAAATTTTCTGAAAATATTCATATAGTCAATATAAAATCCAGCAGAGCTCATGTAGATGCTGCTGCATTGTTCATTGAGCCTCATACTGGTGACTCTCTAAGGTGTGAGAGCGATGCTGTATTTTCCCTGCCTGAATTATTATTACCATTAGCAGAGCTGCTGACTTTGTCTGTAAATAAATATGCCTAAAATACCCTTTCTAAGACCTGTTTTCACTTGCTTCCGTTTTCACATATTTGATCAACGTGGACTGAAATTCCTGAATATCTGAAATACTGCTTGCAATTTATTTATTTTTTTCTTTCCTAGCAAAAATGGCTCAGCCATTTCAAAGACCCAGGTTAAGAAATAATCCCGCTGTTTTGGCCGGTTTGAAGTCTTCCCGGTGGGGGTGTTTGCACATCCGCTGAGCCCTGATTTACAGTCCCGGCTGGCCGGGATCAGGCACGGGGCACAGCTCCTGTCACTGATCCCACAAACCCAGCCTTTGCCCAAATCATAAAACTTTCCGAAGCGGCTCCTCCGTGAGCTGCACATCCTGCTCAGCTGCATTTCCCAGGGGCCGCCTTCGCTCCTGGCCGGGGTCTGGGCAGGGTTTCCCTCCCTGTGGCTGGTTTTCCTGCCTGCCGTGGGCTGCAGCAGGGGGAATTCCCGAGGGGGATGAGGGGCCAGCGGGGGAAGGAGCCCGGGACGGCCGGAGCCCGCTGGGGGATGCTCCCGAGCGCTGCGGGCACCGCACCTGCGGGGCTGGCAGGGAAATTCCGAGCTGGGGGCGCTGGGGGAAGCTGGGGGGACACCAGGGACAGAGATGCTGGAGCTGGGAAAGGGACGGGGCGGTGGGAGGTGAGGAGGGACAGGGAGGGGTGGCGGGGCAGTGAGAGGCAGTGCCTGTGGAACTGGCAAGGGGGCTGTCTGCGAGAGGGAGAGGTCAGCGGTGGTCAGCGGTGGTCAGTGATGGTCAGTGATGATCAGTGATGCTCAGTGTTGGTTGGCAGTGATCAGTGATGCTCAGTGATGGTCAGTCGTGCTCAGTGGTGGTTGGCAGTGATTAGTGATGGTCAGTGATGCTCAGCGATGGTCAGTGATGGTCAGTGATGCTCAGTGGTGCTCAGTGATGCTCAGTGATGGTCAGCAGTGCTCAGTGATGGTCAGTGATGGTCAGTGATGGTCAGTGATGGTCAGTGATGCTCAGTGGTGCTCAGTGATGGTCAGTGATGGTCAGTGATGGTCAGTGATGGTCAGTGATGCTCAGTGGTGCTCAGTGATGGTCAGTGATGCTCAGTGGTGCTCAGTGATGGTCAGTGATGCTCAGTGGTGCTCAGTGATGCTCAGTGATGCTCAGAGATGGTCAGTGGTGCTCAGTGATGGTCAGTGATGCTCAGAGATGGTCAGTGATGCTCAGTGGTGCTCAGTGGTGCTCAGTGATGCTCAGAGATGGTCAGTGGTGCTCAGTGGTGCTCAGTGATGGTCAGTGGTGCTCAGTGGTGCTCAGTGCTCTGTGCAATCAGCTGTCCCTGTGCTCAGCAGCTGCTCACAGAGGAGTGAATTCCTGACAGTGCTGGGATTAAATAACTTCATTTTTACTGCAGAACCAACTTTGAAAAAATTTAATGTGGCAAACCATTTCAATCCACACTGCAAGAAAATGTTTCTACTTGCTTGACAGAGTATTCTCAGAGCTCTGTTTTCTCAGAAAGCTGTACAACACTTGCAGTTTATTTTTATTCAGAGCAAACACAAATGTCAAAATTATAGAGTTTCCCAAGAACCACAAATGCTGCTTCCTTTAAGGCTCTGATCTCGCTGGTCTCACCCAGTGATCACTGGGTATCAGATGGTACAATTTAAGTTCAGATCCCAGTAATTCCTTTCTGATGACAAAACAAATGAGGAATTAAATAATATATTTCTATGGACTATTGTGCTATTTTCTTAATGGTATTTCCAATAGCAGAATCTACATCTCTGTAGATTGAAGGATCATCTTGGAAAAGAATGCTCAGCTTTCAAACATGTTTGTAGTTTTCTTAGCTGGGTTTATATATGGTCTTTATATTGACAGTAGTTTTTGATTCATATTGTGTATAACATTCCTTAATGCATCAGTTGAATTAATTATGCAGAAACATTTGGCCACCTGGACGTACTATTGATGAAATGACATTTTATTGACAAAATGACAATTTAATACTGAGCTCTCCTAAAGCTCTCTGCTGAATAGGCTGTTTCAGCAAGTAGAAGAGGGGCTGTGGGCAACTTGGAAAATCCTTTAGTTTCTCCCAAAGTTTCTCAGTGGGCTGTGGGTACCTCAGGATTGAGACTGGAAGTTAATACTGGGCTGCTTTGTGTCCTCAAGTCCGGGGTGGATGGGGCCCTGGGCAACCTGATCTGGTGGGTGGAATCCTTGCCAATGGCAGAGGGGCTGGAACTGGGTGATCTTTGAGGTCCCTTCCAACCCAAGCCATCCTGTGATTCTCTGATTCCATGACTCTGACAATGGATAATACACAGAGGAGTGGTTTCATCCACAGCTTCTGCTGGCTGAGATCAATGTAGTTTTCAAAAACATAGCTGTGGGCCATGGCTCCAACACCTCCTTTTGGCAGGGGCTCTGCTCTGGCTTTGGACAGTTCAAATTATATTGGTAAATGAGTGGAACTGAGGCCAGGTGACAAACATGGGTATTGAAGAGAAAAAGGAGCTGCCTCCACCTGCATGGCTTGCAAAGAGCCCAGGTTTGCTGCCCTACCCACACGTGAGAGAGGAGTGCTCAAAATCTCCCCTTCTCACCACCCTGTGGACAGTATCATCTTGCTTTGTGGTCTCAAATAAGCTTTTGTTTAGCTTTTCCCATCTCTTTGAATCCCAGACTGTAAAAATCAAGCTGCACTTCAAAATGATAAACTGGGATTTTCCAAGTGACTTTGGCACAGAAGTCCTATGAAATTGCTGAGGTCTTCCATCATTTAGGCAATCTTAAAAAAAAAATGTATATTCTTTATCGAGGCCTTAGTTTAACTTTCTTAAAAAATTGGAGTGTAGAGGTGGTCCTGATGATGGAGAATAATATTGACTTTCTGTAGCTGATAGCGGAGATGTGAGTGGGCTGGGAGTTTTCCAACCAGATGTTTTTCTCTTGGAAAATGCTGATTTATTAAAACTGAAACTTTTCATGGGAACATATCAGTACTGATTAAATTTTGTTGAGAGAGATTTCTAGGGCCTGAGCCAGAATCTCTGACTGTAACAAAAAATGAAATCCTTGAATGAGGAGTGGCCAGCAGGTCAGGGCAGCCATCTGGAGCCTGTCTGGGTCAGGTAGAGGAGCTGAAGGGCTGTGAGTCTCTCACATAACTGACAAAGCCCTTGAGCTATTCCTTACTCCAAGAATCACCTACTGGTTTTTCATAAAGCAAACTTAAAAACCTCTCCAGCTTGTTGCTATATGGAACAGGAAGAGTATTTCTTGCCTAGGTTGTTGTGAGGATTAAACATTTGCAGTGTCTTTGAAAATCTGATCTATCAAATTATTGGTATTGCATTATTAATACTAATTTAGAGAGGAAAATGCATTGCAAGGTACAATGATCAGGAACACTTTGAAGAGGATGGGTGAACATCAAGTCCAAAGACTTAATCCTCTGGAAGCAAATTACTGGTAACTGCATTATGGTGAGTTAATATCAGTAAATGTTATTAGAGTGAGGATTTGTTCCCATGTCAAAATGATGTTAATACAATATTAGTGATGCAGGTCTTTGGTGTCAACATAAGAATATCAAATGCAAGTGGAGGAAAATTGTATTGGATTGTGGAGATGATGGCAAATCAATGACACAGAAAATCTATGGAGAGCAGTTCCCAGTGACACAAGAAAGCAGTGTCTGCATAAATCAGTGCAGGCCAATGGACACTGAAAGGAAATTTCCATGCAAGATTAAGTGGATATAGTTATCATGTCAGGACTACACGAAATAAGTGCTGCAAAATGAGGATGATACTGTGATACTGACATTTAGACCAACCAATGTAAACAGAAATTGCTGTCATGAAAAGAAACCAACAAGGCTCCTCCAGTACAAACTCTGACAGCAGCAGAAGCAGCTACTGGGCTCCATCAGGCCCAGCTGAGTAGCTCTGTCACAGGTCCACACAGTCCAGCCTTAAGCCCAGAAGGGCATCACAAAATGTGGAACTGGATGACAGAACCCACAAATATTTTTGAGGCAGCTCTCACTCAGCACAGGCACTACAGGCACCTACCCTGGGAAGGGCAGGAATAGACCCTGCTCCAAATACTGCACTTGTGTAAACACCTCCTCAACGTGCAGGCTCAGCCCAGCCCATGCATGGTCCCATCTCCCAGCAGGTTCCCTGTGTATCTTGGATTCAAGGAGTTCTCTGCTTTGGGTGGAAGTGAGTCTGCATTTCCTACATTTAGTGCACATTTACTGTACATTTATTGCACATTTATTGCGCATTTCTTTAGTTGAGGCCCAGTGAACCCAGGTCTCAGGGAATTCAGTGGGAATTTTGCCACCAGTTTGACAGTGAATAGGACCAGGCCCTGTGTCTGCAGAGCAGTGTTAAGTGTCCTAATGTGCTTAAAGTATTTATAAAATTACTTAAGTCAGGCACATATTTCAGCCCAGCCCATTAGCCTTTCACATGTGTTTGTGCAGAGCACAGTGCCCAGGCAGGCTGGCGGCTTGTAAAAGTTAAATCAGCATAAATATCACAGCCTCCACAAGGCCTGTTCATGTGGCAACTCACAGCATGATTAACAAAATGCAGGGAAAGAAAATATTGACATTTTATAAATCTGTATCTCCGTAATGCTGCATGAAAAGTGATATCTGTGATACTAATGGGCACCTAATTAATGTTATTACAATACTTACAGCTCACTGAGAAGCTGATGAGAGAGACTGTAAAAGAGATAAGATTAAAAGAGAGTAGTAGTAATTTCAGTGACGTTTCTGGCAGCAAGCTCTGGTGCAGCTCTTGCTTCAATTCCTGCTACAGCCACTGTTGGCATTTATGGCTTTGTAGCTCCTTGCAAGGGTTTTGGGTGGTAAAAGGGAGCAGAGGATGCTGAGCAAGTGGCTTGGGTTGCAATGCAAGATGTAACAAAAAGTATGTATTTCATTACCATCTGTTAAAACCTGGTGAGGCAGTTTTCTTTATCTCTTCCATGGCCCATCCCTGACTGGGGGATCTCTTCTGTTAATGGGACAGCTGTTAAAACCAGGTAGGGCAGTGTTCTTTATCTCTTCCACCACTCAGCCTCCCTCCAGGGGGATATCTTCTGTAAAGGGGCCATTGAGTCTCACTGCAGGACTGATAAAATTCCTGCGAGATGCTCCCCCCAGGGGGAGGAGCCAAGCATTCCTACTTGGATATAATCTGAGACTTGGAACACCACAGGCAGCCTTTCTCCACTGGATTCCCAGAGGAGGGACCAGACCCATCTACACCACTGGATCTTCAGTGGAAAACTACAGCCTTCCACAGGATCATTGCTTCAACAGAACCACATCTGTCACTCCAGGAGGGCTGCAGCCACCATTTAATTGGACTGCTACCACCACTCTGCCCAACAGTGTCAGGTTGTATTCTGACTGTCAGTGTTTGGTTTTTTTGTACTACTGCATTTTTATTTTAATTTTCCTAGTAAAGAACTGTTATTCCCATATCTTTGCCTGAGAGCCCCTTGATTTCAAGATTATAATAATTTGGCGGGGGGGGGTTGGGTTTTTCCATATCAAGGGAGGTTCCTGCCTTCCTTAGCTGACACCTGTCTTTTCAAACTAGGACAGCAAGAAAAGTCAGATTTGGGAATGAATCAGAGAGATTTTGTTCCCAGTGACATTAGTGACTGCTGCTCAAACCTGCCTTGACAAAGCAGAGGCAAATGGAGAGGAATTCAATGACAACAACTGTGTCAGGAGTGATCCAGGGAAATGCTCAAGGAGGAAAATGCAGAGTCCCTTCCTGGCATGGTCTCTTGCAAATGTGAGGTTCACAAGGTTTGTGGGGTCCAGTTAAGTTTCTGTTTTGTTGTCTAGTTAAGTTTCATAGCTGGCTCCCTAGACTTTGCTATCAATCAGCAAATTTGGTTCAATCACAGTGGTGACTAACAGGTATTGGCTTAGCCTGGGTGTGGAACTGCTGAGAAGCATTTGAAGGAGCATCCCTGTAACTCGGAATTGTGTTACTCCCTGCCATGCTCAGGGGCTGAGCAGGGGTATCTTGGTGGGCCAGGAAGGCCCCATCTGTGTCAGCCTGGGCTCCAGGCAGGCAGGGAGGAGCTGGACCTGGCACACCCCATCCACAGAGGGAATACTGGGGCCTTACCAACATCACAGGACTTTGTGGTGGGGTGAACAGGAAACTCTTGGAAAACATTGAAAGCCATCCTTGGGCTAAAGCACTGGCAGTGGCCAGAAAATGAAAGCTCAGGATGATGCTTTTCTCTAACAGAGCTGCAGGATTTGTAGTGACATTTATTTGTCTCTGGGACATACAGGCTTGCATTCTTTTTTTCTGCTGTTTGAAGGATACAAGTATTTCCTGGAAGTGTAGCAGGTACATAGATATTGACTGTATTCCAAAGAGGTTCCTCCAGCCTGTGGAGATGTGGGGCACTGGTTGAAATGCTGACCTTGCTGGAAAGCTCTGTCCTCCTGCGGCGAGGCTCTCACGTTGCATTTTCCTGCCTGCACACACCAGCCAGTGTGCCAGTGTCAAAAAGGACTCTGCCAGGCTATTGCAGGGGAATACAAATAACACACAGCAATGCCAGAACTGCATTGTGTCATTAAAGGCAAATCCTGAAGTGAAATTACTGGGAGTACACCAGGAATTCTTAGGACGTAAGGACTGATGTGTGATTTGCAGATACCTACAGACACTAATCCTCCACTGCTTGCTTGTCTACAGCCCCAGGGGTGTTGATTTTGCTTCCACCACATTTGAGCAATTAGTATTAGTGGCTAGGACATCATTTGTATGTTGAATAGCCCAAACTCTTTAATACAAGACTGTTTGCCCCCAGAGAGGTTTAGAATTTTCCTAAAAGATGGCAAAGAGCCACTATGCTATCTTGAATCACAGTCTAGTTCCAGAACAATCAACTCTAAGTTGTTTAAGAAGGCTGGGTACATTAAAGTGGCTGTAAATCAGCATAATGAAAACAACAGTACATACAGAAATTCATTACATATCTGATATGCTGGGGTGTTATTTTTTATTTGGTTCATCTTGCTTTATGATTGTTTTGCAGCATAAAATTCAGCCAATGGATGTGAAGTTACAAACTGCTTCCACTTCTCTCACAGTAAACAGAAAGCATTTTAAAAAATAAATAAATAAAATAAACATATAAATGTTTTATTATAATAAAGTTTCTTGAGGCCAAGAGTTCAATAAGGAGAATTTATAAACATATCATTTCAGATCTTGGAAGGATTTCAACATAATTTGCTTGTGGTATGGTAAGTGAGGTGAAATCCATCTACAAGTCTCTCTGGAGTAATAAATATATGGAAGTGTCTTTTTATATTTGCTATGAATTTACTGTAGCACAAAAATGCTCTAGACTATCCAAATCAAATATGCATGACTTTTGGGCAAGGAAGAAATTCTTGATGCACTCTACTCTTATGTAAGTTAAAATCTATTTCTCCACAAAACACAAACCTTATTCTCTCTTAACTATTTTGACTCCAAGGGTGCTACTTAGAGGGTAAGGTTTTGAAGAATCAGGCCCCAGGGCCCCAGCTTTCAGCAATATTTTTGAATATGTTTTCATCTAAGCTGACAGTGTAAATAAATTATAATAATTGAGACTTCATTTTATGTCCATTTGCAAATGAACATAGATTTTTCAATTTATCTAAGTAATTAACCTTTATCAGCACTGCTGGCTGTAATGCAATGATGATTTTATACACAAATAGACACAGGTGAATATCTGGGGGTATTTTGGGCTTGGTAACCAAGCTACTTTTGAGCGAATTCTCTGTTGTGCAGGTGGGTATGGCAGAAGAGTCACCTACTGCAAAACTCCCCATCACTGTCAGCAGCTGCCTCTGCAGGACAGTGAGAGATGAGGTTTCTGAAGGGAACAACTCTCCTAGAGCAGGACAGTTTTTCATTCAGTGGCACTGCTAAGATTTTCACCTTTGCTGCCATTCACCACTGGAACTGAATGAACCTATTTAACTAAACACAGGTCTTTTAAACCTTGCACAAGCAATAGGAAAAAAAAAGAAAAAAGGATGGTCATTCAAGGCATCTGGTGAAGTTTTAGTTAGGAGAGCTGTTAGTCAGTAGATGTTACATATCCCTTGTCCCATTCCAACAGAAATACTGTCTTCTCTCCAAATATCTGGCTTTAGGCTCATTTCCTAGGGCCTCATTGTCCACTCCAAACAAATTTCCTCACTTGGGACAGAGAGCCAGTGCCTCTCCAGTCTCTGCTATGTCTCTTTCTATACCACCCATATGAAAAAAAGGAGTCAGGAAATGTAGTAGTTACCAAGGCCAGCCCTTTTCTTAAGCCTGTAGTCAGAACTTTTGTAGGTGGCTCTTAGGAAGAGGATCTGCTTGCAGACATTTAGGCTGGGAGCAAAACAAGCCCCACTTTCCATCTGCAGTTTTGCCATGATCTGGAGGCCTACCCAGGAGTTCAGATATTTTGAGTTTGAAAAGGTTATTGATTAGTTGCCTGTATGGTTTTTCAGATTCAACAAAACCATCTGTTCTGAATTTTCAAAAAAAAAAAAAAAAGCTTGAAAAAAGTTTAAATAATATTTAAGGTTAGCTTCAGTCTTTATACATTCAGAACCCTCCAGTACCAATACTGAACTATAGGGTAAACAATTATATAGCATCAAATAAACATATTTCTGTGACTTACACTTTTACTGAATGAAACCAAAGTCTTACAAATAAACCTTCTACACCAGATATACACTAAAGTTGGAGCTGAAGGTGATTCAAATTCTGATCATGGATTGGGCTGTATAAGGAAGGTCATTTCTCCTTCATGAGCAGCCTGTAAGGCATGAAGGGATATATCCAGAAGCAGGAGGGGCTTGAAGTCTAATGCAGAAAAGTATTTTTTAGTAGATCTGGCTAACAAAAGTTCAATCAGAGATTACATAGATATTTTTGATCACACCCTGGGGGCTGAATCAAGGGCTTTTCAAGGTTTTTGACATCCTATTTTCTAAGATCTGAGAGCAGTTCCAGGCTGAAAAGCTGAAAATCTGCTATGTAATATAATTGATTTTAAAATGAACTATGAGTTATTTTGGCCAATCCAAGTGAGAGAAAATGTCCCTTCTGTCCTCCTGGCTTACAAATCATAAGCTAGATAATAAAATACAGGTCATGACAGAATTGCTTTTCCCTCTGTTTTGGAAATGAATGACTTTAAAACATTGGCAATCTCCTCTTGCCTACAAACTCCCAAACCCGTGTTTAAGCACATTAGGTTCTTTCCATTGTGTGAGGCAAGGTAAGCATTTAAATGTTTTGGGTTTTGGCAAGCAGGGAAAAAGAATCATCAAACCCTACTATTATTAAACTCTTGAGAAAGCAAGCAACACAGTCAGCAAAAAGTTGCAATGAAAAGGAGCCAGTCCTCAAGAAGAGAAGCCGTGGCAGAAGAGGATCATTGAACTTACCCTGGGACCACAGGGATCAGGATGGTGGCTCTGTGCCAAACCTTTAAAAGATGAAGAAGATCTGGTGTCCTTCAGACCTGATGTTATCAGGCCTAGAAATGGAAAGGGTGGAAGGAAAAAGAAGAAAAAAGTACTGAAAGTATGCATGAAAGAAGAAAACTGCAAAAGCTTTGAAATCAAATCCCTGGAGAAGGATGGTTGCACAGCCCTGTTTACCAAGTCAAAAGATGAAGTGAAGACCCTCCAGTTTGGAGTGATTAATGGTGGAAGTTGCTGCTGTCAATGAGGAAGAGGAACCAGAGTACATTTTTCTGGATCTCCAGTCTCAACAACCTAAACTTTTAATTTGCTTTTCAGGGACAGGATGGTGTGTGGTTTGTTTCTGTGGAGGAAGTGTGTTTTCTGCCCTTGTTCTGAGTCACCACATGATGGTCAACTTTTGCCGGTGGGATACTTCATTTTCTTTACCAAAACTGGCATTTCCTGTGAATCATTACATTTGTCCTGCTCAAAGTTTCACCTTGCCTATCTATCAGCCATGTGGTACATGTCAGAGAGAGTAAATACTCCATGAAAAATTGCTTTATAATTTGTGAACATGAGCTGAAACTGCTGACCTAACTATGCAGTGACAGCTCCCAGGTAATTTCTGAATGATCTTGCAAAAGAGTAAAACAGAAAATTAAATTAATTTAGCAAGAGACTGCCTACAAATTCTAATTTCTCTTGTGCAGAAATACCCTCTGTAAGCACAGTGGATGTTTCCTGTGACTGTGACAGGCAAATCTCATAGCTGCTCTTTATCCTGCTTGCCTTATCTGTGGATCAGCAGCAACTTCATGATTTGAAGTGACTTGAATTAACTTTCCTATGTTTCAATGGGTTTGGATGGAATCCCATGAACTTAACACACCTGATGGTCCTCATGCTACCTCAGGTGACATTGCAATTGCTTTACCAGTGATTTATGTGCAGCAGTTGCTTCACATATAAGCACCAGGTCTTCTCCACAGCCCTTGTTAACCAAACCTGGCAGCTGCCAGCACTTGCTTGGGTGAGAGACCTGGACCCTTTCCCCATGTGGCAGGTGAGTCCTGAAATCAATCCTTTAAGTTCCTTTTTCTGGCCAAAAATTCCAACCAGAAGTGAGGAAACTTTTTCTTCTAAACTGATGTGTTTCTGCCAAATACTTTACTAATTGGAAAGGATTTAATTGAAAGATTCATGTTCGGTTCTGGTGCATCCTCACACAAAACTCAGCAAGAATTGGGGCATGCACAGACCCAAATCAGAAGGTTACAAACTGGTGCAGTCCCAATGAATATAATCAATTCCCTTATATATTATATCAATTTAGCTAAATAGTTAAATTCAGTTAACTGAGTATAGCTTAATCAGAGCCACTGAGCAAAAGCAGCAACATAACCTGTGCAAGAGTCAGGGGTCATTCTTTTGTTCTGCTCACGTTGCCTGGGGTAAAGCAACCTTTAGTCTTCCTGACAGTGTTAGAAATTAATATAAAGTGAAGACATATGGATTCATTCTCCTCCCAACTATTGTCAAGCAACCTGGGAGCAATTCCACTAAATTCAGTTGTTATGGTCTAAAGGTCAAAAGCTCAGGATTTTTATAAAATTTGGTCTGACAAAGAAAGTATTTCTTTTGTTTCTGGCTGCTTCTGATTTGCTGGGTTGTCTCTGTGGTGCCTACTCCAGAATTAGTGAATGGGTTTCTTTCTAGACATTTTCTCCATAAATTTCAGAATATTCCTACTGGTTTATGTTTTTAATGTGAGCTGAATGTTTGGTAGCTGGAAAAAAAGTCTGTGCTGTAGAAGAATGGTGAACAATTGCAGTGGGAACATAAAATAGCCAGCTTGTGATTAAGGAAGTACCCTTGTTCAACACTGGGAAATAACTGACTCTCACTGAGTTTTAATAAAAATCAGTCAGTCAAAAATGGTGACATCTGCATGTGATCAGTACTCCCATATCCCTGATGTAGTCAAGTCCACGACCTTTCTCTAGTGAGGAAATGGGGGTAACCATTGGGCTTGGAAGTGTATTTGTGGATCTTAAAAGTTATGGAAAGGAGTGGTCACTGCTGCTTCTGAAGAGAAGTTATCCAAACCCTCCTGTGTGAAGGATTTGATTCAAAGCCCATTGAGTTGGACTGGGAATGTTTCTGTAGACTTCCCTGGACTTGGCCCAGAGCTCAGAGCAGGCAGGATGTGCCCTTCCTTGGGCTCTGTTTCTGAAGTGCCCACACATGGAAACTTCTTGGCACAGAACTGGAATGGGCCTTTCCAAATGTTTCCTGAGCCTCTGGCTTACTGCAGGCCCTGTGCTCACCATGGGCACTCTTACACAGCAGCTTTCTGCTGGCTTCGGGGAGCAAGTGGGAGAGGTGGAGGAGTGACCTCGGTGAATGCTCCCGGTGTGAGCACCAGCCTTTGCTCCACGTTGCTTCACCTGGAGATTCCCTTGCCTGCTGTTATAGATGTGTATGAACGGGGACACTGCCTCCGTGCTGCTTCCCCTGTCCTGCTGAGGCTCTCAGAGGATTTCTGGAAAAGCTGTTGACCTTCAACAGCAAGGAAGGCTGCAAGGAAATGCTTGCACTGGCCAAGGCTTATTCTTTGTTCAAAACTGAGCCCAGGACTCCCTGCAGGGGAGAGAGCAAGTTTGCTTGATGCCTAGGTGTTGGCCTGGCCATTTTGGTAGGATAAGTAAAAAATGTTACAGCCACCTGGCCAGCATCTACCCTAGGCTTGATTCTGTGAGAATTCAGTAAAGACAGTTACTAAGTCCAAGCACAGGTGGATAGAAATATCTCTTAATGCTCTCAGACCTGGTCTTTAGGATATGATACAGCTGTACTCCTGGGGACATCGTTCTGTGGGGTCTGGTTCAGTCCTGACATTAGATGCCAAAAAATGAAACCCATGAGGCTTGCCCTCACCCTTCACACCACCTGTGTGATTTAGAGAAGTCAGGTGAACCTTGTTTCAACCTTGTTCTTGGGTTTTAAGTGGTTGTTTCATTTAGGACATTTGACTAAAAGCCCTTTTCATGGAACCAGCTTCTGCAGGAAAGATGCCAGCAATTAATGAAAGATGATAAAATAATAAAAGAAGTAATACATTAACTATATTATCCTTGCACATTTGGGCAGTCTTTTTCATTATATCCTCTTTATGGACATCCTCCAGCAACAATTGAAGAGCTTCTTTATTGCTGTTCTGTGACTGTTTTGGTTTCTAGACATTAACAAGTTATTTAAATGCAAAAATTCTCTCTTGTACATCCATTTCTTACTGGCAGATTTGATTCAAATAACAAAAAAACCCTGCAATATGTTGCATTTATTCCATTTCTCTGTGTGTAGGGATACTCATATCAAAAGGAATTTGGATCTTTGACTTTCTTACTTTCCCCTCTTCCTACAAACACAGAGAGATTCTAATAATCCTCATATACAGGTGTATACTCTTCTGGTTGAGCAGCACAGTACTGTGCTACTCCCAATGTTTTGATTACTGAGATAGGATTTTCTGAGCAGAGAAACCAGAGTGAGCCCACCAGCCCACAGGGCAGTGATTTCTCAGTACCTTGGAAACTGCAACCTCTATCCCTCCTGGGCCAGGTGGGAATCACACTGGCAGTTATGGGCAGGTTCCTCTCACACAAATTCCAACGCCCACTAACTCCTTTGGTGCTAATTCTTCTAACACCAACACAAACACTAGTTTGGAGGCACCATTCAAAGCTTGATTCTGCTTTTGTAGACAGCAGAAATAACTCTTCAGGCAGTTCTGACTGCTGGCATCAAAGCAGGGCATCTGGTGGGACTGGTGGGTTTTGGAGCCCAGATTTAACAGGCAGGCTGGATTACTTAGAAACAAGAAAGGTAGGTATGGTCAAGCCCAATGAGAAAACTGAAAGGGGATTGCCTGGTACGTTATTCATTCATTCCATTTTCCCCAAATGACTTCTGATAGCTGCTTAAGAAAGGCAACAGCTGAACCAGGTCTGGGAAGAGATGATTCCTTGGCTGCTCACGAACCACAGCTCTCTTTGCTGCAGAGTATGTTTATGGCCTACACAAAAATCAAATGCTGCATCTGATTTTTCATTCTGCAATTACCCTGTGGCTACAGAGGCTGTTGAAAACTGCCAATGTTCTCAATGTTATTTTTATTTAGCCTGTTTTTACTCACCTGCACTTCTTCCAAAGGACTTGTTGTTCCAGATGCATACATGTATTTTAAGATTCTCAACTATCAAACAGTAGTTTGCCATCCTGGAAAAAGAATGTAAATGAATTGTCAATTCTTTATGTTGAGTAATTGATTAATTGGCACATTTATCGCTAAATTGGCAGCAATAAATTCTATCATTCTTAATCTTGACCTTAAAGTATTAAACCACTTCTAATTGCCACTGTTGCTGCTGTAAAATGATAGATTAAACTGCATTCATATCATAATCTTTGTTGCTTCTGAAAAGTCTAATTGAAGTCACATCAGTTACTCAGTGCCAAGAAAGGAAAGGACCTTGCTTTTGCTTTCTCTCAGGAATTATTTGGGTGGGAAAACCTGATATTTTCCCCTGTCAGTACTGGACACTGGGCTCTGATTTTAATTATTGTTGCAGTGCTATTTATTGTCTGTGTTGAGTCCCAACGTGCTGGGTGTTTCACAAACCCAAGACAAGACAGTTCTAAGACCAAGAGTTGAAGGAGAATATGGAGAAGTAGTTAAGCACAAAATCATGATGAAGCACCACAACAAATACCAGTTACAGAGTATGGGAACTTTTGCAAAGTTTTCACCAGGCATCAAAGCAAATGGGAGTTGTGAGGAGATATTTAATTTTATTTTGCAATTTATGCAATTATTTTCTAGTAATTCAACATCACAAACACCCTGGAAGCTAGCTTTAGCCTGCCTTTTGGAAACATTCCTAGGAAAAGGGATAGAGCCCAAAATCCCACCATTATGGTGAACCATAAATCCTGGGGGCCACTGGCAGCTGGGATTAATGAACAGTTGAGTGGCCCAAGGATTAGGATGACCGTGTCCAGGTTTCCTTTGTTCTCATGCTTTCTCCATGCTGAACACAGCTCAGCCTGACTGGCTAATCCAGCCCTCTTGTACTGTTATCATGTACAAAAGTGGTACTTTAACCTTGTGAAAAACACAGTTTTCTGACAAAGAAGCAGAGCAGACCATCAGGATCCAGGCAGGCCTTCTTTGAAGCTGGGGGAACTGGGGATATTTTCTGACAGACAAAATATCTCCACCCTTCCTGTGTGAGTTATGTCAACTGCTGAGAGACTTGAGTGGCAGCTTCAAGTTGTAAAAACCTAAAAAAAAAAAAACCCAAAAAACCCCCAAAACCCTAAAAAGAAGTAAAAATAATAAAGGACCCAAATCCTACTGGATTAAGCTGAGGCCCAACTTCTAAACTTTTGGGAACTAAATCAGTATAAAACCCATCTAACAAAGTTACAATGCTTTCCATCCCAGGTTCTTGGATTCTTGTTCTGGTTTATTCATTATCAGCCCAAGTTCTGTAGCTGCAGCTTTATTATCATTCTAATTCCACATATAGTTTGCAGGTGAAAAAAGTTTTGAAACTGTACCAGATGTGATCTGAAAGAAACAGAAAAAAAGAAGCCCAGACCACCACAATTCTCTAACCATGAATTTAAATTTTGTAAACTTTAGCTTCCTTACTGCATTTGACCGTGTTACATTTTAAGGGGCTCTACTGCCTCAAACAGAGAGTCTCCAAACCTGAGAAACCTCGTTTTATCACAAAATTGATTAAAGGAATCTAAAACATCTAGAAAAACACCAAATTTATCAAGTCCCAGCATGAGCAACATGAACATTCGTTTTGCCTCCTTATTACAGCTTCCAGTAACCCAAATAGTACAACACAGGTAGCAGCTGAGTTCTGTAGGATTTTGGGGACAGGTACTGGCAAGGCAGAATGAAACAGAGAGAGGAAGGCCACAGCTCTTAGCATGGGTTTCTCTCAGCAAATGCCCAAAGGTGTGGATTAGCCATAGGTGTTTTTAAATACAGGGGAGTGAGAATACAGGGGATGGGGACATGAAGAGCAAGGGAATTCTCATCTTATGAACATCTGAGGTCTGAAAGGACAGAACACCTCCTCCCCATGCTGGGAAAAAACCCACATTTTGCTGCTTCATGGTGTGGCTACTGAGTGGAACACAAGTGCACTGGTGCAGTGTAATTCTGCTCCTGGGAGTCAGCACCAGAGTGCCAGAGGGCTGTGGGTGAATGCTGACATTCACTGGTGGTTTTGATGATTTTGAATCAGTGAAGAATACAGTTAACATTTTTAATAAGTATTTTAGGTTTGGGGGCTTTTCTTAGGAAAGAGTTTTGGGGTGTTTCTCCTGTGCAATCTTTGGTTAATTTGCTGGGAATTTCCCAGCTATAGCCCTAGAAAATGGTGGGCAGTGACCGAGTGAATGGGGCAATGAGCTCGAGAGGAAATAGGGCTGTGAAGCCAGCCAATTTAATCTCCTCCATGTAAAATCTTGTAGATGAGAAGGAAACTCCAGCTGATGGCCATCTTTCATCAGACATTTCTGTCATTTGAAGTTTCCTCTATAAGGATTAGAAAGCATAAAACTATGGAGTATTAATCACAACTAATTTGATTGTTAAAATGACCTCTATAAATTTTTTAGGATTTTCTCTGCTTTCAGAACACCCAATTATTCCATCTTGTGCTCTAAAAGCAACGTGAAAATTACTCTTAAGAACAGCTAAAGAGCACTGAGAGAATTTGTCTTGTTTCTTAAATAAAAGGTTCCATTTACTTCATTATTGCCTTAAATTAGCAGACCGTTGGTCATATCTGTTTTTCCTAGATAGGGCTGGGTAATTTGGAAGGTGTGTGCTGTGATTTCTCTGATCACAGGTGCCAGGGTGGGATTAATCTGTCTCTGAGAGAGGGAGAGTTGATGTCTTATATACCAAACACCCGCAACTGCAATGAAACAACTGTGGAAACCAAACCCACCAGGAGTCCCTGGAGCCATCTGACAGATCATCTCCAGAGCTTCCAGCCTCCTGCCTCTGCTGCTGGTGTCCTGACTCACCAGCTGCAAGGCACCAAGGATTGCTGACCCAGCCAGGGGCTGGCTGAAGTAGTCTGAAAAAAAGAAATAATAGCATACACTACAAAAATTTCTTGTGAAGCCCAGACTGCATAAATACATCAGATTTCCTTCTTGCCGTGAAAAAGCAAAGAAAACAAAGAAAGCTACAAGTTGAGTTTAAAAGAGAAAATGTCAGGAAATCTTTGTGTAAAGGTATAATTCCTGGTCTTACTGAGACTGTTTCATCCCATTTCCTCTTTTTTTTTCTCCATGGGTGCCAGGTAATGCATGGTGTAATGCTTACATCCACAGAGTGATTTGTACAATAGTCAGATATCAAATACAGCTAAAACAGCTTACATGGAAGAAGCCACAATGGGACTATATGAATTTTTGGCACCAGCCCCTCTGCACCGTGGAGTGATTGTTCATGGGAAGGAGTGGGATTGCTGGTGGATTTCCTTGGGTTTATTTGAATGGTGTCAAGTCCATTTCTCATGGTGCTTTTGCCTTCAAACCTGCGGCAGAGCATCTTCACCATGGCCTTGGAGCTGCTGTATGAAGTAGCAATGATGGGTTCAAATTCCTGTGGGAGGATCTTCCCCATGGAAATGGAGGAAGACGTTCCTCTGAGTCACTCAAAAAGATCTTTTAAAAGACTTTGCATGGCTGAAAAATTCTAACAAAATTCATAAAATGTTGAGAACTTCTGATTGCTAGAAGACAATCATCCTTGGTTGATTTGAATTTCAAGTTTTCTCTAGAGCCATGGGAGCTGTAATTTTGAAACCTAGGAATCACATAGAACCATTCTAGGACAGGGCAGGGAGACAGAAAAAGGGCGAGCCTGGGGCTCAGACTGCAGTGGTGGGGCTGCAGCAGAGGGGCTTCTTTGGCCAAGAGTTTAAAACTCAGTGGAATGCAGAATCATTCAACTGGCAAAGCTGAAGTTACTCCTCTGATAAAATCTGTTATCTCTGCTGTTCTCTGTTTAGTTTGTCCTGGAAGAACAGAGTTCATAGCTTATTCTTCACAAGTAATGAATACAAAACCAATTGTATGAAACAGTATTTGCCATAAAAAAAACCCAAAAAAACCAACTTTATTGCAAACTAATTTTGAAAGTAATTTTTAGCAGAAACATTTTTGGAAGACTGAGATATATGGCAAGCTCTGAAATGTGAAACTGTGGTGACTCTATGAAAGCCAAAATTTACACATTAGTAAACCTTAAAATAGTCCTTGTCCTAGACTTTAGAATAATCTACAAATGGATCATTTTTCAACCTACAGACTTCAGAAACTACCTTTTGACAGATCCAAAAAAGAATTTTATTTGCCAATAAAATTTTCCAAAGGAGTTATTTTAAAAATGGTTAGAACATAATGTAATGGCTGTATCTAAAATTTTCATCTAATGGTTTTGGTTTCCTATGACTAAGAATTTGGGACAGAGAGATCTTATTATTCATGTATTAGAAAACAATTTCATTCCTATTTTAAAAACAAATGTCCATATAAACCCAAGTGCTGGGCTGCTTTTTAAATATTTGTCACCAAATCCATTAATCCTCCAAACCATGAGTCCATTTGTGATTAGATTAATCTGTCACATTTGACAGCATCCTTTCTAAAATAGTAATCACTGGAACATTAAGTGACAACACCCACATGATGACTGCAGATTGCAGAGTCAAGGCCCAAAAAGATATTAGTGAATGAACTTTCAGTCCTTCTCCAAATTTGTAAGATTTTTATATTGCCAAAAATTAAAATTAGCATACTGCCATGGCCATGAACATAATTAAAAAGGAACAATAAATCCATAGAATTAGAGATGCTACATGAGCAGATTCACACAACCAGAATGTACCTTCAGTCTTCGTTTTGCTGCAGCCCAGTAGCCAGATTTCACAGCAGTAAATCTCTAAAATATTTTCATATGGATGCTTCAGTACAGGGCAAACATGACCAAACCCTCCTATCTTTGAAAATATTTTTTATAGACAGAATCATCTAATAATAAAAAGAAAAATAATGTAACCCCCAGAAAAAAAAAAAATATTTTCTTATATTATGCAAGCTGCTAGACAAATGCATCTGTAAATTTTCAGCAAAATTACTGTAGTCAACTGCAGCTTTCTGTAGCACAAAAATAACTAAATTCCTGTTTTAAAGGCATATCTCAATTCAACTGTCAATGGAGAAACATCTTGGTGGCTTCACATAAATGCTACCCCCAAAAATCCATTTGTAATCTTGTCATATAAATTAATTGTACAAGATGAATAATATGAAAAGTCTTCAAATTTTTTTAGCACAAGAAGGCTATTAACTGTAAAGGAATGAAATTTGAATAGCTAAATGAAGTAATCCAGTTTTAATGTTAAATATTGAAGATGAACATTGTACTTCTTTTGGATGATGAAATGTTGCATAATTTGCCAGCTATGGTCTGGTACTAGGAGGGGTCAATGCTCATAATGGCTATGAATTAATTTTATTTTGGTACTGTCATCACTACAGAGGCAACAGAGTTTATTTTCCTGTAGGTTTTTTTTTTAGTTAGTTTCGCTTGAGACTAATGTTCCAATTGTGTCCACACTGTTCTGCATTTAATTCATTTGTCCAACAAGGACAAGTTTTATACTCGTAAAGGTTGATCTGTTGAGCAGCTTCATAGTGAACATGGAAGTGCTTTTCCTTTTGGATTGCTAGAGGATTTGTAACTAGGCCCTGGCTGAACAGAGCTGGTCTGGGCTCACATTTCCTTGTGACTGTGTAAGTACTGAGCGTGGGCTACTTCAGCCTCTTCACTCCAGTGGCCTATCAACTTCAGTTCAAGACATTATCGCTCTCTAAATTAAAAGTTTCTCTGTGTGGATTTGACTATGACTAGAAACTACATTTCAGTGGTGATGTCACCTAGCTTTGCTGTAAACACCAGTCACCTATTTTCTTTTAATTCCAAAAGTATTTTGTCACTCCATTGCCCGGACACCAATAAGCAGAGATTTTTTTAAGCTTAATTTTCATTGAAAAACAGTGAAGCACCAATTTCAGGAAGCCTCTAGATGATCTACCACCATCAAAATAACTTGAATTTTGGACATTTCTCCCTCTTGCCTTACCTAAGGTTTTTCCTTACCTGTCACTTTGTATGTTTTTACAGCCATATTTTTTGTTTCCATATTGCAGCATTTGATCCTGCACATTGTAGCAGTGCTGGTCATTGGTGAGCATTTCCTGATCACCCTCTGCTACAGTGATCTCCTCATCATATTTTATTATCAAATGCCAGGTAAAATAGATTATATAGGCATTGTAGGCAGGAGACTTGCAAGGTTAATGCAAGTACAGCAATAATTGCTCTTTGAATATAATTATACTTTCTTTGTATTCACTCAGATATTTTCTTTTCCTAGAGGTCAGGGTTATGCTGTGGAATATGTTACTCTCCATCAGGCTTTGTTATTTGAGTTCTTGAGATTAATGTTCTTAAAATCAAAATACAATCTACAGAAGATGTCAAGTCCTGGAAAATTGTTGCCAGAGACACTTTATTTAGTAAATTAGCAATCAGCAGTGACACATTGCTGTAGGGTATCAAGTACAGCATAAGACTGCTCTGCGAAACTGTGATTTGAGTAGGAACAGTCTGAAGCTGTTCCTAAGTAAAAACTAAGTAAAGAGTTTTTCTTGAGTTCAAAAGTTAAACATACCCATAAAATTTGGTTCCCTTGTCAGTTTTGCATACTAGATAGCTAGTGCACAGTGCAGGGCCAACAAATTCATGTCAAAGGCTGTATAATTTTTTGCATCCCAGGATGTTTTGTCTGCTTCTGTGGCTCCTGAAGGCAGGAGATTTACCTAGGAATTATGTCAGTTTGGTGTAGAGTCAGGAAGAAAAATCATCATGGAAGTTTCTAAAAATAACTTAATTATAGCTAACAACTAGCTGATATTCAAAATCTCATTATCTCTATAGTCAGGCAAGTAAATATCTGAAGATTATCTGTGGTGTAGTACCTGGTGACTCCCAACCATGTTAAACATGTCGTGTCATTGCAACTTAAGAATAAATAAAGTGGAGGCAGGGGATTTAGCTGGCTGCCAAATAAATAGCATACTCACCTGAAAATTATTAACACAAATTCTAAGCAATAAGGAGATCAGATGCATGGGCCAGTCTCCTTTTGAAACAAATTCATTATCTTCTATTCACTGAAAGTTAACTTTTAAATATACTTTTTCCAGGAAGCCTTCCAAAGGCAATCTATCCTGGAAACAAACCCAATTTAAAGAAACTTCACAAACAAATGAAAATAGCAAAAGCAGTACAGCAATTGACTGCACTTAACCTGTATAATTTTACTTTTTTTTTTTTTTTTTTTTTTTTTTTTTTTTTTTTTTTTAGCTTTCCCTCTTGTTTAGGCTTTATGGAATTTTGGATGGTGAGGAAAAAATCAAGGTCAAGTTGTCTGACATAATCTGACTGCTTTGCAACATTACATTTTCCTTAAGATTACTGTAATCAGAGTCCAGTGAAGAAAAACTTCAGTCAAGAAGAAATTGTCTAAACTAAGGGGTCACCAGAGATGTTCTCTAGTGCCTGTCCAGCCCAGGGCTTGCCTTGCACATTTTTTCTTTTAATGACTGTGACACACATATCAGGAATTTGCCAAAAGTAAAAAGCTGAGAGACACTGTTGATGTTGAAAGGAATCTGAATATCCAGGACAAAGTGAGTACTGACTAACCAAAAGCTCTGGAAGCAAAAACTGGCTCCAAATTTCATTGTGTGAAAGTGTTCTGTTTTAGGGGAGCCATCAGAGGGACTTCTGCTGTAAATTGAACTCAGCAGCTGAGAATGTCTGAGGAAAAGGGAATCGGGATGTATCAGTGAATACAGGACTATTAGGAGACAACAACATTGTGCAGAGATGAGAAAAGTGAATGGAAATGCATTCACAGAAGTATTTCAAAGAGCACAAGAAAAGTTTTAATTTGACAAGGGAGATCTGCTCTACAACTTGTCACCCAGCTCTGGCCAGATATCCTGACAAAAAGTGTGAAGAAGGGTTAATGAGGTGATTCTGGGAGTGGGGAGATGATCTTGTAAGAAGACACAGTGGTTCCTAAAGGTGGCCTGAATGAGCCCAGTTTTGACCACCTGTCAAACTGATCCTGCTCCCTAAATCAGCAGAAAACTCTTTGTATTTTCTGCTGGGTTATTTTATTGATTTAATTACCAACATTGAATGGCCAGACAAGAGCTAGAACCAGTTGTGCAGGAAATACGCACATGGACAGGAGAGAGAAGAGGAGGAAGAGGAGGAGGAGGAGGAGGAGGAGGAGGAGGAGGAGGAGGAGGAGGAGGAGGAGGAGGAGGAGGAGGAAATCAGGCATCATCCCTTCCAATGGCAAGAAGCTGACAGATTGACTCAGCTTGTTTCTGGAAACCTCACCTAACTCAGCCTAGAAAAACTCGACAAGGCAGAAAGGAGATTTTGTCTACCAACTTTCAACCAGAGAAGACAGAAGCCAACGCTGTTGCAAGAATAAATGGACACAAACTGGCCATGAACAGAGCTGGGCTGCAAGAAGAAGAGTGGTTTTAGGCTCCATGCCAGCCAGATTCTGCAGTTTCTAATGGGATTAGTCAGGAAAATGGGAAAGGCATAAACACTGAGGGACACCCAATAAACACTCAAGTAAAAAACTTAGAACAGAGACCATAACTTTTTCACCCACAGAGCATTTATAAGCATGCAGCAGCAGGATTCTGATGTTGGAGGATGGTACAGAGGCCATAAAGATAAATGGCCTCAAACAGGGAATGGCCAAACTCCTGAAGGAGAAACACATCAGTCTCTGCTTCCAACAGTCTAAGTATTCCTAGAATGGAGCTCCATAAATTTGTGCAAAGGATTATATGTAAGGAATGTGTGGTAGCAGGGAACCAGAATGCATGATGCAGGATGCCTTTTCATGTCCTAGATCCAAAGTGTATGGATCACTGCAGAGGCAGATGAACCAAATTCCATGTTCTATGTTCCACAAAAGACAAATAAGCATTCTTATCTGGCCAAAATATTTCCTTGCTTAAGACTAGGGTATCAGATAGTGTAAAACAAACACAGCTTGTAGGCAGGTTTTCCATTTCTCAGTTAAAAACATTTCACTTTTATTCTTCACCATCCATCACTTTGCTATTATTGATTTCAAATTCTGTAAAGACTAATTGGTAAGCACAGAACATTGAACTGATGGAAGTGAGTATTTAATACAAAATCCAGTTTTATAGATCTTATATCCATTATTTGATTCAAGTAATTTAATTTTAATATTACAGGTTTGTGTTCCAGAGATAAATAGCACACAAGATCTAGCAAATGGTTGTACCTCTGTTACAGAGTTCCACAAAATACTACATTGCCAAGCCAAAATATTCAAAAATTTTGAATCAGATTCCAATAATCAGGACACATCCTTAAAAATATATTTCAAAAGGAATCAAGAAAATTCTGACTACATTGAAGTCAATGACAAACCTTTTGTAAAGTCAATGACAAAATCCATATAGGATTAGTTTTAACTGCCTTTTGTTTTTTTATGAGCCTTCAGGACTCACCTACTTGCCATTTCCAGTCTCTGTAATCAAAAAATTAATTTTCCGCTTTAATTGACTGATGGAGTTTTCCCATAGTATAATAAGTCCAGGAGTTGAGGCAATAAGAAGAGGACAAGTTATCATAAGGTTTGTGCTCTAATTGTCTCCAGTCAATTGGAGAACAAATTTTTCTTTTAAACTCACCCTGCAGGAAAAGGGTAGTGTCTCACAGGGTGATTTGATTAATTAGACAGGAGTGCTCTGGAATTAAAGGCTGTGAGTGTAGCCCAGACAACCCTGAGAAGGTGGAAGGACCAAGCTGGGAGGAAGAGTGGGGTGCAGATCCCAGCTGAGCTGTCCCTACCATTGTGCCTCAGGGGAGAGGTGGGTGGCAGCAATGATGTCTGCTTTTGAGACTGTCCACCTCCTTCCTTGCTGCTGCCACCTTTTCTGCCCTGCAGAGGCAGGAGCTGCTGGTCCTGTTTTGCAGATGGCACAGGCAGGGGTGCAGTGGGAGAAGAGCTGTCAGATTGTGACTTCATCTGTGCCTGGTGTCACCCCTGCCTGCTGGGCTGCATGTGGGATGAAAGCAGAGGATTACCCTTGGAAAACGTTTAATTTCAGGCCACTTGTGTTCAGTTCAAGCTTGACACCTCAAACAATGGCAGCAGATGATGCAATTTACAGAAGATGGATGTTCACTGACTTTATCTTTTAGACTTGACTGGCTTCATTCCTGGGAGCTGCTTCATACAGGAATGGTGATAATGGAGGAGTGAAAACTTCTCTTGAGGCTGGAAAAACCCATGGAAAATAGCTGGAAATATCTGCTTGGAAGATAAGAGCTTAGCCTAAGACGGGGAAAAAACCCACCAAATCTGCAAGAAACAGGAATGACAGGAGGGGGGCCAAGAGGGACAGAAATGTTTTAAACTAAAAATAAACCTCAATTCTGAAACTTAAATATATAAAGCTGTCTATTAAAAAATAGTACCAGATTACATCTCTACAGTGCCAAATAATTAATAACTTTTAATAATAATCCTTTTAACAATCCTAATAAATTTGGATTTCATCAAAATCTTGTTGTATATCATTGTTTCAAGCAAGGACTGTGAGTTCTTAAGGGAGACCAGCACCTGTGTTAAAATGTACACTGCTGACATCTTTCCCAGGTACATCAATTATAATTAAAGTGTAATAAGAATGCCAGGATGGACTTCTCAGGCACTTTCATGCTGGAGCCCTAGCATTTAAAATTAAATCCATTAATTGTAACTACTGTACGTTTGTGATCTCTCAGATAGCGTACAAACTAATTCATTGCTTTTGCAGACATGCCAGTCTTTGTTAATTAAGGTTTGTGATTTATTTAATTTGAGCAGGAATGTATCAGAGTGCCCCAAACTGGACTGATAAAAGTTCATTAGTTCGTACTGTTTAAGACAATTTGGAATCTGATAATGAAAAATGTTTCTAGGCGCCTGACAAAAATTGATTAGCAAAGTGGGCTCTAATTGTTTAAAGGAATGCTCCATATTTTCTTCAACCCACCCTTCTGAAAGTTCATATGTTAAGAAGCTTTTCTCACTCTGAAGTGTCTCTGAAATACATTTGAAGATAAAAGGCTGATTTAAAATTATTGTTGGCATTGCTTAGGGGAGGAGGGAGCCACTGTGCTGTCATCATCTGGAAGGCTTTATTTCTTTCTTTTTCCATGCACAGCAGCCAACACCACAGTCTCTCAGTGTGAGTCAAATATTAACAAAACTGTTCCTCCAAAAAAGTATTAAGGTAGGAGTTTCTCTGCTTTCAAATGTGAAAGAGAGCTGAAGCATGTGGGACTGATATGACCAAGTTGTGGCTTAGAGAAGACACCCCTTTGTCATCAGAAAGATCTCAGCAATAGAGCAATAATCCTGACCACAGACAGGTGAGTCTCATTGTGAGGTTGGCACTGGAAGAGTCACAACTGATCCCAAAAGGAGCCCAAAACAACCAGATGAGGTGCAAACAACCACACTATAGCCAGTAGTTTGGTGAACTTAGTCACAGTTAGAGAAGAGCTGGGGCTGGAAGGGACCTGTGGACAAAGCAGGACAACAGATTGCTCAGCACACTGTGCAGTATAGGTTTGCATGTCCCTAAGCATGGAGCTTTCACAAGGTATCTCTCTGGGTCCTATCCAGAATGTTTCACCACCAGCAGCATGAAAAGTTTCTTCTTAGTATCTAGCTGAAAATAATCTAAATTCCCTCATTGTTGTGTCCTTGCAACTTGTGCCCATTGCAACTTGTGTCCTCAAGATGAGTTTGGTTCCACCTTCACTATACACTCCAATTAGATGGTAATAAAAATGCAGAGAGGTCTTTCCTTCAGCTTCTGGTCTCAAGGCTGAACAAATCAAATCCTTTCAGCCTCTCTTTGTATCATACAGTCCAGTCCCTCATTGAGTTGTCAGTCCTCTGATGATTTCCTCCAGTATTTCAAAATCTTTCTTGCCCTGAGGAGTCCAGGTTAGTGGAAGTACTTGGCATTTAAACTACATCCCCTGAATCCTGTGGCAACTTCCTCTCTTCTTAATGGCACTTTGAAAATCCAAATTTACTGGGAGAGATCAAAAGAAAAATGTCATTTCTGTGTCTTTTTCTAGAGTAGATGTTAACTACAGTCCTTAGAATTGGCAAAATGAGAATTATTCAGCAGTCTCTGACACTTTTCTCAACATCCTTCTGTGACACTAATAATAATCCTGAATAATTTTATTGCTCATTTGTCATTTAGGTCTTAAAATCTGTTTAGAAGTGCCTAAGCATCATTGTTCCTACTTTAAAGGATAAACTTTTTCTTTATTGTTTTATTTTCCTTATTTCTTTATTTTCTTTACTGGCTTGTTTTCAGTTGCATGGAAAGTGAATTGACTCCAGCTAACTTCAGTCTTGCACATGGCAAGTGCCCAACCTCATAATGAACTTTATCAGCACATCAGTCAATCAGCACATCCAGCGACCTGAACCCTGTATGAGGGAGGAGTTTAGAAGAGGAAGGAAGTGGCTGTCTGTGTGGAGATGTCTAGATGAAGAGGTTAGACCAGATGCCTAATATTTAGACAGCTAAAATTAGATTACACTGAGGTCATGTATAAAGAAATATAAGAGTAGGTAAGAGTAAAATTCAGGAACTTTACTCTAAGGCAGCATAAACCATCTTTACTCCTACTGAATTCTGTGTACCCATGCTCATTTTTATCAATGGCAAACCTAAATGAATGGATCTGAGCCATGCAAAATCTAAAATTAGAAAAGAACCTATACAGCTCATATAGGATTAAGCCAAAACACCCATGCAGAAAATTAATCTGAATAACTTGAATGATACACAGATGTAAATCAGAACAATTTTTCAGGATCTCACAGCTAGCTGTAGTAAATTCTCCAGAGTAATTTTAAATATCAGAGTACTATTGTGTTTGGGGTTTTGTTTGTTTGTTTGTTTGTTCCATTTTTTGTTGTTTTTTCCTTTCTTGTAATTATTTTCTGCCAGATCATAATTTGTGTCCCTTAAACACCTTTTGAACAAGCCTTCAGAATATGAATTTATTGTCTGCTTTTAATTTCAAGCTGCTTCCAGATGAAGACCACTTCTACATCATAAGAACTGGTTAGGGAAAATCTTTTAGGAAAGTTTTTAGGAAAATTTCTGAGTGGACATGGTACTGACAGGTGTTTTAATTTTTTTGAACTGTTACAGGAGCCCAGGCCTTGTGCAACAAATAACCCATCTGAGTATTCATACTTAATGAACAAAGGTTGGGGTGTACTGGGATCTTCTTCAGACATTCAAGACTGTTGAATTTGTAATTATGAGTAATTTCTTATGAAGGACCTCTTTAAAGTCTTTTGTGTATTCCTGCATGAAAACAGATCCATAAATCCTTGTATCAATACATGCACATGTATGTATGTGTGTGTGTATCTGCTTTTCTGGATCACAGGGAAGCTCAGGTGACCTAATTTGAAGAAATAATCTGGTCTGTTTTTTCTCAAACCACATAAAAGATTTTACTTCGACAAGGTTCTTGTTTACACGGGCACCAGGGGAGGGTGAAAATACTCCAACCAATTTAAATAGGAAATTAAATGGAACATGTTTTAACAACAGCTAGATGTGTACTCACCCATAGCACACGTGTTTCTCTCAAGATAAAATCAACATGTTGGAGTTGCTTGGAATGCCAATTTTTATAGTGCTTATGTTTAGGGAAAGCTTCCAGGTGTATCAAAGGTGAGCCAAAGATAGTAAGGTAAATATGAAGTTATGTTTGTGTTCACTTGAGGGTAATTATTCTTTAAAATTGGACTTTCAATGACATGTAAGAATCCTGAATGCTGCATTCCTATTAAAATAAATAGTTCAGTTTTAGGCAGACTTGAAAAAGATGATCCTAATCTTTACTATTTAGCTGAACATCTTTGCAGCAATAGTATTCAAATTAAATATGTTTATATTTTTAAATCCCAGAAAAGGAAATAGGATTTATGGTTAACTAACATTTGCCAAATAACATAATAATGCCTCACAACTATAGCTCTAAAACTATAATGTGCCCTTACCCCCAATGCTCCTCAGAAGACTGGATTCTGAAAATAAATGATCTTGCTCCATCAAAAGACGTGAATGAAATGTAGGCACCTCTGGGGGTGGAATTTTGTTATGTAAATGTCATAAACAAGCTGAGACCATAGGCTAATAACATCTTTCATCTTAGAAACTGTGGACATAAGGTTCCTCATCTCTTCAGCTCAGCATGCCTTTAGAGGAATAAGGTGTCAATGCTGAGAAAGGTAGCACTTGTTTGACTTTTTTACATCCTTAAGAGTAGGGACAGCAGGCAACAAATAGGTATTTGTAGATTTCTAACTGAAACCCCCAAAATCTCACTGAACCAAGCCAAGAAAACATGGAATGACAGCCCAAGACTGGAATCCAAATGCATCACTGTAGTTTGCTGATGTGATTAGCTTTGTAGTACAGGATGGAGCCTGTCCATTTTACAAAACTGGGCCAAAGCCTTGAACAGTTGTTTTGGTAATGTAGATGAGCCTTCAGGTCTTAATAGTTCCTACAATTACTGCTGAATCTGGCCTTGGCTCAGGAATAAACTCCTTGTATTGAAAAGATTTACTATCCTAACTATATCTGTATCTCAATTTAATGAAAATGTTAAGGATAATTTGATGGTTTCTTGCCAGTGTAATTTTAAATAAAATGTCTTCATTCCTTGGCAGTGTCTATTGGCATTCAGGTTTAACTAAAGGAAGTGCTTAAGTGAAGTGCTTTTTACATTACAGTCTTGCCAGTATCTTCTCTGATAGAGTAGATTTAATTTTCAGTGTTTTACCTTGAGTAAATAAATTAAAAAAAAAAAAAATACCACCCACTGTCATTCCATATGGTAGCAAACCTTACTAAAAGCATTACTAAAAATCAAATATTGGCCTATCACAGCATTTGGACTCATCTCAAGCCTCATCTCCTGTAAATTAAAGTATTTCTAACTTATTTACTGTTCATTTTTATGCACTCCTGTAAAAAAAATCTTTCTGTACCTTGGGAAATAATGTAGGACATAATGAGGCGCTGTCAGTGCATCTTAGATTTTCATCTGAGTTCAGCAAGTCAGCAAAAAAGTTTAGGACACCTTATTATAATTGCATAGGGAATGGAAAGTAATGGTAAGGTGCTGACAATTTGGCCATCATACCCTACAGAACTTAGCAATTGCCAAATGCAGTCTTGATTGTTTACCCTGTCTAAATCAGGAATGTGTCTACAGAATGAGGCCCAAAGGACAATGCATCAGAACTTAAATTGTTTGGGGATAGTCTGAGAATAGAAAAAAGATTGTAGATATAAAACAGTGTTCATTAAAAGGGTAAAACATGTGTAATATTTATTTTCCTTCTAAAATTTAAGTGCCATTGATTTGTTTTAATATGTAGAAAGAGCATTTACAAAAATAAAAGAAATCTCCCTGACAGAGACAGAGTGTGCTGATACTTACATTAAGGTACCAGGAGCTCATAATTTTAAAAGTTCATAAGTCACCTCAGTAATGTTATCCTTGGCACCCAGCACAACAACTCAAGATCTTTGTCACTGCTGGGAAGGAATGATTTTTCTCACTATTATTGCTACCCACCAAATCTTCATTCCTCTTTTTCTTCTGCTCAACAAGAGACATTCAGAAGTGTCAACAGGAGACTTTTAGAAGATGGTTTTGCTCTGAGCCACTCACAGTGAAAAAGGAAAAACTTACAACAGCCATATGGGCACCACAGATTTTTCCTGTCCCTAGGTAGGTACCTAGAAGCAGGCCCTGGAGACACTCTAGATAAGTTTCTCTGTAATGTGGACTGAATCACACTTTACCCATATTTTCTACAACTGTGACTGTCTTTGTGTTGCTGTTTTAATTTCTGTGGTGTGCATTTACAAGAAAAAAGTGGTATTTGCACACACTTGGGAAACTTGATTTCAGGGAGTGAAGAAAATACTGAGGGATGTTAAAGATTATTAAAAAGATGTCATTAAAAGATGACATATTTTAAATAGACTGCATCTGATAAACAACTGGACCAAGCCACCTGTACCTGGGACTAGTGTGTACACATGTGTGCAGAGGCAATCACAGGGCACAGAACTGTGACTAGGAGAACACAAAGTCTTGTGGAATGTGTAATAAAGAGATGAGAGGGAAAGATTGGAGCAGGTGAGGCAGGTGAGTTAATACAGCACACATACAAGAGCAGTATTCCTACATCCTTGAGTATGTGTTTGTCAGGGCCCTGGATTGCTCTGAACAGCTTCATCTGGGGCCTGCTCACCCCACTGCTCATCGGTCCATCCAAGCTCAGGTGTACCTGTCTCCAGCCCTTCCTCCTGGAGGAACTGTGGACCTACACCACTGTCTGGCCTGTCAGGACTCATCCACTCACCCTGCCTGGGGCTGTCAGTGAATCCTGTGTAACCACTGCCAGGCTCTGCCCTCTCTCTCTGGATCCTGTGGAATTATGTTCTGACCTGGGAGGGCATGGCCTATGCTGGGGTCATGCTGGGGGCATCCGCTTTGCTTCCTTCATGGAACAACCTGTTCTTGCTGCTCCCTGAGAATAGTAAACCAGTCATGGCCTTGAGGGCAAATCACAGAACCACAGGATGGCTTTTGTGTTGGAAGGGACCTTAAAGATCATCCAGTTCCAATCTGCCTGCCATATAGGGACACCTCCCACTAGACCAGGTTGCTTGGAGTCTCATCCAGACTGTATTTGAACACTTCCAGGGACAGGGCATCTGCAACTTCTCTGGGTAACCTGTGCCAGTGCTCACCACCCTCACAGCAAAAATTTCCTTCTAATATCTAATCAGTACCTACTATTTTTGGTTGTCCTGTCACTGCATTCCATTGTAAAAATTTTCCTTCCATCTTTCTTGCAGGCTCCCTTCAGGTACTGGAACACAAGGGGGTCACTTCAAAGCCTTCTCTTCTCCAGGCTGAACAACCCCAGTTTTCCAACCTTTCCTCAAAGGAGAGGTGCTCCATCCCTCTAATCATCTTGGTGGCCTCCTCTGGACTCAATCCAGCATGTTAATATCCTTCCTGTGCTGAGAATGCCAGAAATCATCAAGACTCAGATGCTCAAAAGTTGGGCCTGTGTAATTTACCAACCACTTCTGCAGAAGGTAATGGCCAGGGTCAGAAGAAGACCTTGTGTCCTTCTGACACTGAAGCTGGAACGTGTCAAATGTATTTCAGTGAAAACCCTTCTTCAAAGAAACTCTGTTCTCTGTAGTTTCATGTTTCTTTGGCTTCTTACATGAGGAGGGATTGAATCACTAAGTTGTCTTTGGTACTGATAAAGATGGCACAAACTCATGACCTAACAGATTCATTCTGTGCTAATCAAAATTGATTAACTGCTAGGGTCACCTAGACTAGTCCTTTTTTGTAGGAGTCTTACAAAGTTTATCAAGGCCAAAGCCAAACTGGAAAGAATCTTGTCATGTTTGGAAAAAAACCTTACTATGTACTTCAATACAGAGTGGTAGGATATTTCATCAGCAATGCAATGTGTTGAAACTATGAACAAACATTTGAGTGGTATTTCACAATTCCCTAAACCCCATCTGCATTTGTAAACAGTATTTAAGGCAGCCAGGCTTGCTTACACTGAGACAATGTTATCTGGGGAAATCCCAGGTTGATGCTTACTCTTGCCAAGCACTCATTCCCATACAAAAAGTCTGAAATTTTAAAATTTAGACTCTTCTGAACCATCCAAATCCAATAAAATCTGAATAAATATTTCATTTGCCAATCAGCTTACAGTTACAACAGTTAAAGAGCATTGTGCTCTTGGTATGAACTGCAAAGTGCATACATCCTCTCCTTGCCATTTGTTTGCTGTAATATGCTGATGTGAGAATTCATGAGCTAGAGCTTGTGAAATCAGATTTCCACTGAAGGGAATGAAAGCTGGATTTGGCCACCTATATTTATTTACCACCTTGAGCTGCAGACTGAGAAACTGCTTTTTGTTACTGCTGTTGTCTGTGCCACTTTTGTATCTGGAGGAATGCAGTCACTATGTTGAAAAAATGAAGAATGGGCTAAGAAATGTAAAGCAACCTCAGGTGTAGTTTCACCATTCAGGTCTGGTGCTTTTACATTATAGCCTTTTTCCACTCGTCAGCTGAGGTCCCTGAGCAAACCTCTGTCATGGAATTTTTGGGTGTATTTTCATGTATGTATTGTCAGGACTACACAGAAGCCTGTATTGGTGTGTTCAGTGTCCAGTCTTCACCTTGATCACGAAGTCTTTGCAATGGGGCCATGTCCATCACATGCCCATCTCTTCCTGGAGAAGAGGAGGCTCGGGGAGGACCTCATCTCTCTCCCTACAACTCCCTGAAAGGAAGCTGTGGCCAGAAAGGGTTGGGTCCCTACTCCTAATACAGAACGACAGGAACCGTCCTCAACTTACACCAGGGGATGTTCAGCTTGGGCAATAGGATTTTTTCACAAAAAAGGGTGATTAAACATTGGAATGGGCTGCCTAGGGAGGTGGAATCACCGTCCCTAGAGTTGCTTTAAGAACTGGATGTGGCACTTGATGGAGGTGTTTGGTCAAAAATTCGACTCTATGATCTCGGGGGGCTTTTTCAACCTTATTTACTCTGTGATATGCTTTTGCTACTAAAAGTAAAAATTACATATATATATTTACATGTGGGTGTATGTGTGCAACAAGTGTGTTCCCATAGCCAAATGACGCTGAGGAGGGCAGCCCTATGCCAAAGCCCGGCTGCACCCTCAGCTCGGTTCTCGCCCCCAGCGCGGCCCGGGCAGGATGCGGCACCACAGCACAGCCCAGCCCCAGCCGCCCCTGCACACCCGCAGCAGCTCCCGTGGAGCCCGAAGCAGGGAAGTCTCCCGTGGAACACCCGCAGCCGAGACAGCCCGCCCAGCCAGCCGGGCCAGCCAGCCGGGCCAGCCAGCCGGGCCAGCCAGCCGGGACAGCCAGCCGGGACAGCCTGCACAGCCGGGCCAGCCAGCGCCGCTGAGGGCCGGCGCGCCGGGGGCGGGGCGGCGGGCGCGGCCGTGTGTCGGGAGCGCGCCCGGCGGGCGGCGGGCGGCCGCCATCTTCTCTGCGCGGCCGGCGCGAGCGCTCTCTCTGCCCCCTCCTCCGCTCCCTCCTCCTCCTTCTCCCTCCTCCCACTACGCTCCGCCGTGGCCGCCGGTCAGGAAGAGGGCGACCGGGACAGCGAAGGCCGCGGGGAAGGCGGGGGACGGGGGAGCAGCCCCGCGGGGGCGGGCGGGCCGCGGGGCGCCAGCCCGGGGGGTTCGTGCGGCCCCTCCGCTCGCCCTGCCGGCCGGCCGGGCCCCGCTCCCCATGGGATAAGCTGTAAACATGTTCAGCTTTGAAGGGGATTTCAAAACAAGGCCCAAGGTGTCCCTCGGAGGAGCGAGCAGGAAGGTAAGGAGCGGCGCCCACCCGTGCCCGTGTCTGTGTCGGTTCCGCCGCCCCCCGCCCTGTTATCGGTGCTTTTACCGTCGGGCCTTCAGAAATGGGAGCAGCGATGACTAAGGTTTAATCGAGGGGAAAAACCCTCCCTTCCTGATGATGTGTTTATCTCTGATCTCCGTGCCTCTCTGTTATTATTTTTTGTATAATCAGGCCACACCATCCCAGGCTTATAGTGTAGTAAGAATTGTGGGAAGCGAGGAAATGTCTCCTTGGCTCGTCCCCCCGCAGGCAATCGATCGATCCCGGGTGTCGTGGCCGGTGGCACCTCCCGAGCAGTCGCTCTCCAGATCTTCCCTAGGGAAAGGACTCGGGAGACTTTCTGTCATTTCCCTCCAGAGGGAATGTCTGGCGTGGACCTGCCTCGCCGGAGGGATGTGGGACACACACAGCCTCAGACAAGCCGAATTTCTGGGGGAGGTTCATCCACGTGAGCCGGGGCTGCCGGGTTGGTCTCTGTCAAGTTTAGGTTCAGTCAATTTGTCGTGCGCAGGGTGAGTAGCAGTTAACTGTCAGACTATTTGATCTTCTTGTGTTTATTGATGGGAAAGAAGCAGAATTATTTATTCAGATCTTGCTGATTTAACGTGGTAAGCAAATGTTTAGTTCGAGCACTGAAGGGCACAGGACTTTGGAAGAATGACAGAAAGGACAAAGTGTTTTTAGAAGCAGCCTGATCTGTAGGGGTCACTTTAATTCACTGTGAAAATACTGTGGCTCCCCGTTGTCATTGGAGATAACTGTGTGGGAAGCTGATGAGTGTTTCCATTAGTGTTTTTGAATTTTAATGGGGTAAAAAGTCTTAAGTTTTTATTACTGTGCACTAAAAGCAAGTTTGATTCTTGGAAACTTTTAAGGTTTGGCAGTACAGTGAAGAAATGAGCAAAAATACTGCAGTATGTGATACTAAAATCACAGTGAAGTTTGCATTTGGGCATATTGACTAAATATGAAGAGATTACTGTATTTAGATTATGTAGCTTTTCCTCTGATTCACCTTCAGTTTATCTTAAGACATTTCTTTTCATTAGGCCACGTAAAGTGGCATTACATGAGTCAAAATGCCATAAATACTCCCCAGCTTAAGTAGGAGTTGGCAGAACATGCCCTGGTCCTCCTCAACTGTACACTTCAGCTACTTTGCAACTTTTGACCCTGACTTGCTCATAGTGTTTCGTGCTGAACATGTTGCCTCCTACAGAAGTAAACAACTGTCATACCATTTTATTTTACACTTAACAATTCATGAAAATGTATCAGAATTATGTCTATTTTAATTATATGGGACAAAATTATTAATGTTATGCAGGCATAAATTTCCAAGGGCAAATATTAGCATGTAAAGGACTGGAAACTGAAATTGATGCATAACCTTCACTCTGTGCAGTAGAGGTTGTGGTTCATGATGTGATTGATACTGACTGGTGCACAGATTTTGTGATTTTACATTGGATCACTGAAGTGCTTGTGCTGCATCAGTGCAAATCAGTTACACACAGCTTTGGGCATCATGGTTACATAGACATCCTAGAGTGTCCTTGAAATAGCTGCTTATTTTCAGAAGCTGTGTACAGTACTAATGAAAGAATTTATTTAAACAGTACTAAAACCTACTAAATGCGGTTTACCTGAATTTCTGTGAAGACATACTACAACAGAGATTGCTGTGGGAAGTGTTTATGTGGGTTACATGTGATGCCTTAAGATTTTAGCTCTTATATTTTTTCAAATCCTATACAGCATTAGTGCATAGCTCTAAACCCCATATAATTGTCTTCACATTTTGGTTAGACAAAACAATCCCTTTGGGCCTGTTATTGAAGGACACCCTAGAGCCTCAGGCCCTGAAAAGTACAAACAAAAGTTATTTCCATGGAGGGAACAGACTAGGGGGAATATGACTTTATTACTTGAAGCTGTAATTGGAGGATTAATGCCTAATATGTAAATAGACCAAACTTATATCTGTCTGAAAAACTTGTGACCATCATCCATTTTGGGTGTAGTCCCTTGGAGAGGCTTCATCTGCCCTTAATGTACCTGAAGGCCCTTCAGTAAATAGATCTGCTGTTATCTTTTAACTTTGTCTGGTTTCTGTTTCTAATTCTGTAAGCCTGCATTAGGCATCACGTGAGTTTCTCATTATTTCACATCATAGGCTCCTTGGGGTCATGTTTCTCATATGTATTGGCTTCATTTTTACAGAAAGCTGAATTATAAATTATTTCCTTTCAGCTTTTGGTACATATACAAAAAAACCTCATTTTTTTGACAGATGCCCTTGCCCTCTCAAATTGTGTATAATTTTAGAAAGATCCAACACTGTACCTCTACTATGCTTTCGGTAGCTAGCTGGATACTTAGTGCTGCCTATTGTGATTCCTTTGGTAGAAGGCACAGAAACACTGGGGCCATGCAGGCTGCTTAAGAATAACTCTGTACCCAGTTTGGGGAAGTATCCCAAATGTGGTTGCACCACTGCAGAGCAATGACAAACCCCCCTGTACAGACATGGGGACGCTTGTTTGAGGAGCCAGTCAGTGCTGAAGATGCCAGTGGAGCCTGATGTGAGTATAACTAGACCAAAATAGTGATCAGCAACACTATTAGAAGTGTGGTTTTGCTGATGGAACTGCAGGTGCAAACAGTAAGTGTGTTGGTCATGGCTCACATGTGTCTGTCTGGCACTGCCATGTGTGTATGTAGTGTTCCCTTAGGCCTCACAAGGGACTGACTTTAGTAAGTTCTATCAGTGGAAGCACAATGATAGAAGTAAAATTGGGGACTTGCATAATTGTGACAGGCACTGAATCTAGTGTGCCTTCTCATCACTAGCTTGTATGGCATTTTTAAATTACAAAAACAGCTTTGGGTCTGTTTTTGCACTGTTGGCATTTTATATTCACGTGTGTTATGGTCTGAATTGTGTATGCTCTTGAGTGGCACTTCAGTCCACCCATATCAAGCACCACTTGTTTTTGTTCTAGTCACAGGCTGCAAATTAATGTTCTCAAAATTACTATCTCAGTGAGTGATCCTTTCAGAATATTACTGTAGCATTATGATAATACATTGTACAAAAGTGTAAAATTGTCAGTGGTATTGTCAGTGCTTGGGCTTTTCCTTCCATACCTACTTTCAAGAATCTGCTGATTCATCTGGACTGTTGGCCCTGTGTTTTAGGGTGTAGATACAGGATTTTATTTACACTGTGACAAGCTAATTTTAGAGGAGTTTATTTATTTATTTTTATTTTTGGGGTAGTTTATCGTCACGTTTAAAACATGGTTCTTTGCTTTATGAGGCTCTTCAAAAGAAATTTTCAAATTTAGTTTAATTGTAACTGGCAAACCAGTTACAATTACAATACAATATTTTTGTGCTTCTTAAGTAAAGTACCCTCCAAAAATGGATGCTGTTATTGGAGTTCAATACGGGAATGTCTTGAGTTACTCATGGACATTTTGTACAGGACAGTAATTGTTGCCTGGAAGGCTGTGGCTGCAGAGTCTGTGGTGTGTTAGGCAGGAAATGCAGAGCTGTGGATGGCTTGGGGTGCAGCTCAGATTGGCCTCACAGCCCAACTGTGCAAGGGACTGGAGCAGATGGTCCCTTCACCTGGCAGCTTCCCAGCCCATCCCCCGTGTCCCGTGCAGTGAACATATTTCTGCTAGGTGGAGTATCACCACGCCTTCTGGGGACACCTGGCAGCTTTCACTGCTTGTAGCATGACATTCAACACAGCACAAAATTGATTGAGCTGCATCAGACTGATTTGGGACAGTCAAGCCTAGTGTTACTTCATTCATTTCAGTAGTATTAAGAAAAATCTGAGGTAGCAATGCTTTACTACATCCATGCAGGGGATCCCCAGGCCAGTGCTGAGATGTATGAGGGGCTCCACATTGTGGGGCTCCACATTGTTTGATCATGTTGTGAAACATATGAATGACACCTTGGAAGTCTAACCGGAAAAATGGGTGAAAGAATATTAAGTCAAACGTATAGTATCACTTGAACTATCTAAACCATGCTTTTACATATCATAAGACTGTTTAAAATAGAGTATTTTTAAATTATAATGTATTATGAGATGATTTTAAAAACCCTCTCCTTTTTCAGAATTTATAATACAGATGAATTAGCATGGTCATGAAAGTGAAAGTGAAAACAATTGAGTTTGGGGTTTTTTTGATCTTTGGCTTTTTTGTGGAAGCCATAGAAGCTTACTAATGAGCAAATATTGATGACTCCAACTGTATTTTAAAAAGTCTCAGTAATTTCTCTTAATATGGACATTTTTACTAATCAGAGACCTTCAATTTACAAAGTTTTTTTTTTATTTTAATTTAGTAGTTACTGATTTGCTTTCTTAAATTAATAGCGTGACATTAAACATTAGATCTTGTTTATATTTCCCCCTGCTTTCAGCTGAACTGCAGAGGTAGAACTCCAGAAGCACTTTGTTTGCTCTTTGTTGTCTGTATTCTGCACATAAAATAACTTCTTGTGGAACTAAAATTTTAATTTTATGAACATTAGGCTGTAAAATTGCCAGTGTATGGAGAGAGCTACCCATGTTTGGATTGTTGTGGTAGATGCCTGTAGGATGTAAGTATTGATGGGACAGTTAAAAAACAGTTTTGTTTCTCTCTTACTGTTTGATTGATTGATTGATTGAGGAAAATAGTTAATAATTTTAGGAAGGAAACATTTTTGCTTTATTATAACTTGTTTGACCCTACACCATGCCATAAAGGAAGTGAAATGATGCTAAGGGTTTATAGCATGGGAATTCTAGATTGGAATTACAAATTGAGTGTTTATTTTTGAATGGTAGAAAAGAATTTCAGTGCTTTGCTCCCTAAGAGCTTTGTCCCGTCACACAGGCACACACATAGCTCTGTGTGCAGGTACATACTCATTCTGAGTCAGCCAGAATCTTGCAGTGTCACAGCATAAGTCTTGAAATACTCTCAGAATTTCAGATCTGTGGCATGGAAGTATGGGCAGACCATCATGTTGTAAAATAATGACTGCCTGTCATTATTTAAACTGCACAGTTAGTGCATCCTTTATTCCTAGGCATTTTTTCTCTCTCTGTAACATTTGAAATTCTCCTCATTTGAAAGCAAACCACAACAGATGGAGTTGTAGTTAGCTGACAGCAGCGATTATGCTGTTGTTTTCAGTTACATGCTATTTTTTTTACATTCAAAACAAAAAGTTTCTGCTTTTATAAATACATTATCCCTGCTTGTTCCTGAGAAAATGATGAGTCACAGAATGGTTGGGGCTGGAAGGGACCTTAAAGATTACCCAGTCCCAACCCCCCTGTCAAGGGCAGGGACACCTTCCACTAGAAATGCTCACCAACAGCTCTGTGTACAATATACATCTTAAAAATCCTGATAGGGACAAACTGAGCATAAATGTAAAAACAACTTTCTCGCATTTCATTTGGCCTCTAGAGCCTCCAGTCAAATTCTGTTTCCACCCTGTGTGGTTTTGTGGGTACCAAGGTAGAAGAGGTTCCAGATCCTCCCTACATCCCACAGTAGATTTCAGCTGAAATGCCGAGGTGTTTTCTAGTAAGCACTGTGACATTGACTTCAGCAAGGCCAGGCTTTGCCAGGTCAAATGCCTTCTCCTGGGCATAGATCAAACTCCCTTCTGCAAGATTGTCTGCTCTACATATAAACATAGCTCTGATTATTTACATCATTATTAAGAAGAATCACAAATTGGTTAAAAGCAAAATATTTCATGCTGCTGAGCATACTCAGACATGTTCAATGGAATTTAAATTATTGAGGTTCATTTCAAGACACTGTAAGCCTTTTAAAACGCAAATTTCTTTTACTATTCAGATTTAAAAAAAAAACCCAATTAGAGTTCATCTTGTCTAAAATAATAATTCAGGAAATAGAAGCATTGTTGAGAAGGAGGGGATATCTCCCAGTGGCCACATTTGTTCTGTAAAAATAAATGTTAGAAAATTTTCCATTTATTTGCTGGAGTTACTGAATACTTTGTTGAAAGGAATTTTATTCCATTAATTGCTTAGGTCACTTCATTTGTTTTGGGAATTTGGTTACTGATTTTTATGTGGTTCAAGTTAAATTCAGCTGTAAAGTTGAGTTCCTCATTTTAAAGGAAGAAAAAAAGATTCAAGTTCCTGGAATTTGTAGATGAAAACCATACAAGTTTTTGTAATTGTCTCCAAAAACTAAAAGATCAAGTGTTTATTTGTTTTTTAAAGAAAATTTCATATAAAGTCATGCCTTGTACTTTGCATGACCTCTTGTAATGTGAAATACAAAACATTCTTAGCTACTAACCAAAGTAAACCCCATTCATTTATAAAGAAGCATCAAACATTAATTAATTATTTTTTTTTGCTTCACTGTGTTATTATTATTTTTTTTAAATATCAGTGTTTAGCTAGTACCTGAAAATAATTACTCAGTTTCATCTTTGCATCTGGGAATGTTTAGATTTCAAATTTATTTGCTATATGATAGCTTGATTAACATAGCTGTCCAGGAGTGTTCAATTTCAGATTTTAAGAGTCATAAAATATTAGAGATGTTGAAAAGGATTTGATTATATACATTTTGTTTTTCTGAATCTGGATTTTGAGCCAAGAGGGCTGAAAGTTTATTTCTTTCAAGACAAAGTGTTCAAATGCAGAAGGAAAAGAATAATAGTTTCTGTATTTGTGTACCTTATTCAGTCTTTGTCTAGGATATGTGAAAGCTAGGAGTTGTGCAAATATACTTTTGCAACCACAGGGTGTATTTCAGCAAAACAAGGATAAGAAAACAACTTTAATTCAATTTTTATTTTTTTCATTATGGATTGAAGTGCTGTTTTTGAAGCACTGACATTGACATCGTTCCACTGTCAGATGCGGCTGATCTCAACTGCTGCCTTGTAGCAGTTCTGCCAGCAGGAGCTTTGCTGTGCTGAATAGTGTGCACGGAAGTGTACGTTATCCCCATCTGCAAATTTACATTTCACATGTTACCCAACATTTCTTTGGTGGCACCCACACGTTTCCCTCTCTGGGTACTGTCCTCCATCTGCTTCCCTGTTTTCACCTCTTTCCTCCTTCTGCCTTACCCTTTAAGTGATCGTCTGTAATGTCACACTGTATCGCTGTCACATAGGCTTTCTCTCTGCTTTCTTTCTTTTGCCGTGCCTCACAGAAAACTTCTCAAATTGGGTTTTCATGGTGCTGCAGCTCACACGCTGGAGCAGAAGGTCGGTTGTCTTTTCTTGGTTGGAGAAAGCATCAGGTGGGAGAAGGACTGCCACATGTCTCCCACATTGTATGAGAAAACACATGGACGGTCTATTCCTCTTCTGCACTTGGGAGGGCAAGCCCTGACGGAAGGAAGACCACATCATAAAAAGTCAGGACTATGATTCAGGGAATGACTTTTCACTCCTTTTAAGGTAGGGGTGACAGAGTCAGGAGAAGCTCGTACCTTGTCTGCCTGCCTGCCTTGAAAGGAAGACTCAGCACCTGATGTGTGCCTGTCTGGCAGGTGGAGAAAGACGGTGGCATGAGCAGCACAGGATCAAGGAAGGTGGGGAATAGGAATGAGCCTGGAGTGATTTTTGGGAATTGCATCTCCTACTGTGAGGAGCACTGCCTGTCGGCAGCAGGAGAGGTGCTGGAGCTGCTGCTGTTGCTGGCAGCAGTCAGGAGGCTCTGGGTGGGAGATGTCAAACGTGCGTCACTTGAGTAACGCTGTTGTCATTCACAACCAACCACAGAACAACAGCTACTGAGTCTGGCTCCTTTTCACAGGGCTGGTTGTCAAAGGCCAGTTCAGGGAGGGTTTCAGAGGTGACTGCAGTTAACACTCTTTAAGAAATTATTTTGGTAGCATGCCCTTTGTATTGGAAGATTATTTCATGGTTTTTTCATCTCTTTCCTACTGCAGGTTTGTTTTCTTTTGCACATGCATGGTTACTTTTTAATTTATGCAGAGACATTGTATTCCAGCTTGCTTTAGTAACTCTTTAAGGGGTTATATTTTACTTGAATTTAATTTAAATGTGTTCTTTAGTCATAGTTATGATCTGTATCATAACTGTGTGTATCTTGTGAACATGAGTAACAGTATTATTTTACACATAATAATTAGCTATAGGTGGGATGTGCATACCTGAATATTTTATTGTCTTAGGACAGTTCTTCTATTTTATTTAATTTATACTTTAACAAGTTGGTGTTTTTCTTTACAAGCACTCAAAGCAAGTATGTGGCTGACTAAAAGCTTTTGTTAGTTTCAGAGTGGATTCGATAAAAGACTGATTGCTACAAAGAGATTCAGTTCCTCATTAGTGAAAAGCTGGTGATACACTAAGGATATGCTGCCCTGTTATATCTCCCTCCCTCTTCAAAGATTTGAAATTGTTTCTGTTAAACCCTCTGGACAGTTATTTTCCTTTATCTACTAATAATACGTGTTTTCTGTCTTTGTGTTTTTTCATACCATTCTCTTCTCTATTCACACGTAGCAGTTTATTTTCCCTTACCTGTATTTTGTTCTGCTTTTTCTTCCAATTCTCTCTGAAGTGTAAGGACAAATTACAAAATGTTGTTTCTAAGCAGAAATGCACTTTACATGGTGCTGTCTGCAGAGTGATCACTTCTAAACTGGGACATTTTGCCAGCTTCTTTCAGGTATCATCTGTTGAAAAATACCTGAAACTTTAAGCCATTTGTTGATTATTAATTTAGTACCTTGTTTTGTCTTTGTGTGTGCCTTTCTGTACTGCTTGAGTGGAGATACATCATCCTTGTGTATGGACTTCCTTAGGTTTGTTTGTACTGTGTTTAACATGTGGAACAAACCCTGTCTTTAGAGGGCAATAGCTGTAGTTAGTGGTGTCCTTGGCCATAAATACTGTCTTTAGAGGAAAGATGGTTAACCTTCTTGTGGGATTTTTTTCCTTTTTCACTCTCTTGGTGGTCTGTGTTAGAGTATTTTCCATGGCAAAGAAATGAAGAGAATCATGATTTTGCTTTCTCTTTATCATCAAAAAAGAAATTCAGAAGAGTTTTGCTATAATTTTTTTTGTATCTGCTGATAGACATTGGAAGTATTTGAGCGCAGTTGTTTCAGTTGTAGTTGAGTATTTTATAAACATTTGTTTGCCAACTTCAAATTGATTTTTCTGTATTAAAATACAGTACATTTTCAGCTTAAGTGTTTTTTAATTTCTTAGCTTCTCCAGGCTAATAGGGGCATACAGAGAAAAATGAAGTTGTCATATGTGTCATGGTGTCAAAAATTGAAAATAGTTTCCTTAAATCTGCTGTGTGTTTTTGACTGGATTTGGGAAGGTGCCAGGGTGCTTTCATCCCCTGTTGCCTGCAGTGGAAACTGAATACTGTGCATCAAAATTGAATTATTTTGTATATTTCCTGGGAAATTACCCAGAACTGTCCAATAAGAGACTCTTGCAGATAAAGCTTTGATTATACGTTGTAATCTATGATCACTCATATAAGATTGTGGTATAAAAGCTAAAGCAGGGGATTTTTTTGTTGTAATAATACTGGGTCTTGAGGCCTCATAAATAGTTTAGGGTTCTTGTCTTGGTGAGATCACTGTCCTGAAAGTTTTGATGCGTAGCCTTAATTTGGGTAAAGAGTTCAAAATTTTAAAAGAAAAAAATCCTGTCGTTTATGCTGCGTTTCTCTTGACATCTTTTCTAGATAAGCTTTGAGAAAAATGATAAGTAAATATTACAGCTTCATGCTTTTTTGCAAGTTAGACAAAAGCGTGGGGCTTTGGAAGAGGATGTGATTGCTCTGAATGTGCCACAGCTTGCTGTGTGCACCTGGGCCAGGGATTTTTGTACCCTCCAGGCAAGGAAAACACTCAGACCTCTGGTATGATCTGGTGGGACTGGGACCTTACTGTGCACCACCTCTGGCATTTGTAAATGGGTGATGTTTGCAGGCATGCTGAGATCACAAACATGGACAGGGATCAGTACAGTTTGCTGCTCTTTGCTGGTCCCTTTTCATAAGGACATAACTTCCCTCCATCACTGTTCTTTTGGGAGGGCTGCATGCCATGTGTTTGTGAATTCAGAAAATGATTAACACCTACTTTTCTCTGTGATTTACGTGTTATGCATTTTGAGCAATCCCTGAAGTCTGCATTAAAAATCCTGAACACTGTTGAAGCACGTTTGAATGAAAATGCAGTAGTATCTTTATTTGTGTCTTATAGGAAGAAAAGGCTTCTCTCCTTCATCGTACTCAGGAAGAAAGGAGAAAACGAGAGGTAAAGTAACCTGTAAGCGTTTGCCTGCCCACTGGATTTTTCTTTGGTGTTACACTTACAGCGCACAGTACTTCTGCTGCAGTCGTACTTAGTTCAGCAATGTTTTCTTTCAGTTTGCAAGTTCTGCGTAGTCTTAAAGTGTGCTTTACTTGGCAAAACAATTTGAGAGCTTTAAGATGTTCCTTAGAAGTGCTTTTCATCTCAAAAGAAGATAAGCATACACTGGCTGCAAAGGGAAGTTTCCCTTCTGTTTTGGTGTTTATTTGATCTAGTCTTTGTTGAGAAAAGATAAAGATTTAGCTAATAAATTGCAAATTTTACCTTCTCCATAATCTACTAAGGGCTGGTCTCAGCAAACTTTCTTCTGCTTCTGCTATGGTTTCTTGGCTGACCTTTAGTACTTCACTTCCCCAGTGTGTGCCTCAGTTCTGTGAAGGTAAAAATCAGAACAATGATTCTTGAATGCTTTGAAAGTGCTCAAATGCTTTGAAATCAGTTGATAATTAAGGAGTGGTGAGAAGCTGATGTGTGAGGCTTTAAGCAACCTTAATACTGATTTGTAGTGGAAGCTTATTGCTCTGGAGAATTCAGTCTGGAATAATGCAAAGGAGGAATAGGCACTGAAATGAAGATCCCAAAATTTAGTAGTATGGAATTTGAGTCCATGTTAATTTTGTTATTTTTCCCCCACCACTCCCATATAAATTGAAAAAAAAATTAGTGTTAAATACTGATTTAAAAATATAACTATGCAGGTTTCATGCTCACAAAGAAAACAGCTCTTTGGCCCTTAAAGATGTGTTTGACCCATGCTAGATTAAGCACAAGTTCTGCAGTGGCTCCTCAGTTTTAGTGGACTGCTTTTTTTGCTCTCCAGCTTGGGTGTGCAGTTATGGACTTAGTCCAAGTCTGAATGTACCAGGATTTCACCTGTTTATTTAGAATTCCATGTTATGAATCAGCTTTATCATCAACAAGTCCTTAACAACACATGTAAAAGTTCTTCTTTGTGGTCCATAAACCCATTCATTTGCCTGTCTCTCTCCTTGGCAGTGCCGATGCAGAGCCATACCCTCATCTCAGTAGAGGTACACATGCACTCAGTGATTTGCTGTGGTATGGAGCACATTTTTACCAAATTAATGACTCCTCTGAGAATAAAATCAGCTATGGCTTTTTAAAACTGCCTGTAGCAGAATCTTAGCAGTGACCTCAGACTTAAAACCTTTGCAATTAGGAGTCTCTAATAAACAGTTATGTGTTCTGAGATAAAATCAGTACCTAGATAGAAGGAAACGTTATCTGTGTTTCAGTTGAGCCTTACATTATGGTTATGAAGAGACACCACCTCTCTGAAACTCTCTTCTGATTGCACTTTTACTGTCAAAACTTTGGAGAAAGAAATACCCTTTGGCTTATCAAAATTTTGATTTTGGCCCATGATTTAGAGGCAGTTTGAGTCTTCAAGAATCTGCTTATTCAGATAAGTTGCTTTAAGAACCCAGGTTTTCCAAGAAAAATAAATTAGGCCTTGAGTAGCAATTTTGTCTGGTGTTCTCTCTGGTCAGTTCAGGTTGTGCTTTTAAGTTGAATGTGTCTTTATAGGACAATAAATTGGAAATCGAGGTTTTGGGACTTGGAAGTTTATGTGAACTTACCAAAAGTATTTTAATTAAATTTATGAAAACATTTTGGTGTTTTGTTTTGCCTGGTGACCCTCAGAATTACAGGTTCAATATAGTTTAAGGATTGATTAGGTTAAAATATCTCTTTTTAAAGCTGGTTTCTTAAGCCTTGTACTTTTCCTTTAACCAGAAGTTGAAACCAGCTTTGTAGCTCTATGTTCATGAACAGCTCTTTATTTCCCCTCTTTTATTCCCTAACAAACCATATGGACATGGTTAGAAATATAATTACAGTAGCCATTTCCCATAGATACTTCTTGTAATGGGATATGCCTAGGGTGTTGGCAGGGAACCCTCCAAGAACTCTTTCCATAGCATCTCAAGCTGGCTTTCAGTTCCTCCAAGCCATTGTAAAGGGGTGATTTTTGCTACTCTTTCCACCTACTGAAGAAGATGTCATAAAAGGATTCACTAAATATGTCTGGTTTGGAAAAGAGACTAAGAATTTTTATTAATTTCTATATTTTGCTCCTGGGCCACAATGAACTTCAAGCCTCATTATCCTTTTGACAGAGGTATTGTCTCCAAATAACTGATTTTTTTGATGGTTTTCGCCACATCCAAACTGTGCCAGAATCATAATGCTTTTATATTATTTGAATGAAAACAAATAAGTGGGTTGTCAGTGTTTGCTGCTCTATGCAGAAAGATGAATGGTGTCACTGAATCTGGTGAATCCTTCAACATTTTTCAACATAGTATTAAGACACTGTCTAATGAAATGCATTAACAATAAAGTGATGCAAAGTAATAAAATATTTATGTTGATTTCTGTAGTATTACATACTTACTGAGTATTACAGATTATTTTGCAATATTTAATGGTAAATTTGCATTTAAAAGCATAAAAAGCATTCTCACTGATTTATGTGTATTGGGTACAAACATTAAAATAATTTATTTTTCTAATCATTACTGCATAATTTTCATTAAAAGGCCATATTGAATACAAATATATTTGATAAAATGGTAGAAATGAGAGTCAGTTCTGTGGTGTTGATTTCAGTTTTCTTGCTTTGTTTTACAGGAAGAAAGGCGGAGGCTGAAAAATGCAATAATAATCCAGTCGTTTGTAAGAGGGTACAGAGACAGAAAACATCAAGTCAGTACCTGGTTATTTAATTAGAAAGATGCTAAATAGTTTTTCTGAAGATGAGACTTTCTAGTAATAAATAATTTCATAGAAAAATCACTTTGAGTAGTTGAGAAAATGGAAGTTCCTTTTTCCCTCGTGACATTTTCATTTCAAACTCAATATTTTAGTAAAGAGATGTATATTCTGCAAAGCATGGATGTGACTGGACCTGAGTGGGATCCTGCAATTTTTTTTAGCTGATAAATTGGATAAAAAACATTAGGTATTAAGGGCTTTCACCCACCAGTGGAGGTTTTAATTTTTTTTGCAATATGGCTAAGGTGGTAGTTTGAGTCAAAAAGTTGTTCTAAGTTGGTGTTGGGTAGATTCTTCTGATAAAGAGTTTTGTTTAAGTTTGTTAATTTGAGTAAACTAGACTAAAATGTTTGATGTGATGATGCTTGATAAGCAACAGACTTGTTGCAACTGTACTTTCTGAGTTACAGAATGGAGTTACGGCTTCAACTATGGTATGTGTATATTTTGATCTCTTAACAAATGTGTTATATCTGTTTTACTACTTTGCAATCTCACTGGATGGGAGGCTGAAATTTTATATCTCTGTTTTAAATCATAACCATTGCTGATACATTGATGCATGTTTTGTTTTTAAGTACTCTATCCAAAGAAGTGAATTTGATCGCTGTGCTAATTTGGCCCAGTCTGGAGGAACCTTTTCCACTGCTAATGGAGCAAATTTGACTCTTTTAGTTCGCCAGTTACTCTTTTTCTATAGGCAGAATGAGGATTCAAAGCGTTTGGTGAGTACTGTTACATACTTTGATCCATAGTCCTTGCATTTCTTGCACTTCTAATGTAGTCTTTCACTTGAAAGTGCAATTTTCACTGCACTCTGCTGTTTGTCATTTTGTCACAATAACTTAAAATTAGATTTTACAACACATAGTATGTGAAATGAAGTCTTGAAAAAATCCTATGTGTATTATTCACAGTAAGTTTTTAAAAATTATATACTTCTATTAGGATTTTAATTTTTAGACAGTCTTTCTGCTTAGCCCCATGGTCATTCCCAGGGTGTTTGGGTGATTTTTTTTTTCTCACTGTTCAATATTGCCAGCATACTGCCAGCTTCCCTAATGTATGAGTAAGTATGATTCATACTGGCGGTTAATAATGGACAGGAAAGACTTATGGCTGTTTGAAAACAAAAAAAAACCCACCAGGTGTTGTAATGCAGTCTTTGAAAGTTTAGTACTAGTGGTCATGGAGTTTATAATGACTAACAATTTTTTTTTCTCAGCTGAACATGATTCAATCTGTGCTTGTGTTTTTTAAGTCGTCCAAAGTTATCCACAACAGCATTGAAATATTACTGTCTGAGTTGCCATAGATAATAGAACTTGTCATTATAAACTGTAAACTTGTGCATATCTTGTTGCAGGTATGGATGTGTCAAAATTTAATTAAACAGAGTTCTCAGTTTGTTAAGCAATTGGATGGTCCAGACAGACTTACTTGCTTATTCCAAATAAAAAGACTGTTGGGGCTGTGTTGCAGGTAATTTCTTTCTTTCTATATGCTACTATGTAAAAAGTGTTCAGAAACTATGCTGGGCACTTTTTTGTTTCTTTTTGCAGCAAGTGAAGTATTAAGTGCGCATTAATTTTATGTGGAGGACTGTTTATATTAAATATCTGTTGGCCATGGTATAGGATACCTGTTCTTTTGTAGAGCAAATCAAATGTTCTTAGGCTCTGTTGACTTTCAAGTTCAGCATGTGCTTAAGGGATTCTCTCCTAGGAGAGGCCTGAGTATGCTCTTAACTGTTTTTGTATAGTGATAACGTTGGCAATATTTGTGGAAACCAGGTTTTCGTGGGAACTGATAGTGTTTAGGTATTATTATCTGAAGTAGACTAATGTTCCGAGGATATGCTTTGGATAGATGTTATTTTAAAACTAATATAATTTAATATGCCTTTCCTCGCTATTTTGAGCTGAGGACATATTAAGCAGTTACATTATTGGCTTTAGCATTAAATTTATTATTTGTAGTGGGAGGATCGCAGGAAGGTAAATCTGTTAAGGTGACTTGAATATCTGGCAGCTATTATTATTATTATTATTATTATTATTATTATTATTATTATTATTATATGTATTTGTTCTTAATAATAGGGACTAGTTACACTCTGCAGAGCTTTAGAATACTTGCTTTTTAGAAAATTGTTTCATTTAAGTCACTGAAGCTTGTGTTGTTATAAGTGTGTAAACTCACAAGTAGGATAAACCATGACACAAGATACTAAAGAAGATTTGGGTGTGGGCTTTAATGTCCATGTGCAATGGGACACAGCTGTGGTGTACAATGGAATTGTACATTTTCACTACAGTGGAAACTGTGTTTGTAATTGCAGCTCTTAATATGGGTGGGGAAGAAAGCACATTGTTAGGGCAAGTTAGGCCATACACATCTCACACTAAAAAATACTTTGAATTCTGAACAGGCTCTTAATCATCAGAATTTCTGTGCTTACTGGTAGCTGTTACATAAGTAACTTGTTAAAAGGGTGGGAATGGTTGTAATTTTAATATTTCAGTCTGTAATCAAAGATGTATTGTGAGAGTTATGCACATGATGTTCCCTAGCACCTATTCCCAGCCTGTGTTGCTCTGGGGCTTTCACGGCTTCACTTGTAATATGGCTAGTGGTACATGTTGGTAAAACATGTATTACTCTTTGCTTCTCTTCCAGTTTATGCAGTAAACCTCCAAATTTTCAGATCACTCAGAGCAAGAATTTAATAGGATTTAAAGGTAGAATGCCATATTTGTAGATACTCTAAAATCAGGTGTTATTATAAAGATGCCAAGATGCCATCAAAAAGATGTAGCTAAACCACTGACAGCATCTGGAAACCATGTAGATAGAAATAAATTACTTTAAGGTGAATGTGTGGTGAAATACAAAAAATACCTTGTAAAATAATTGTAATTTCATTTATAGGCTACTGCAGAATTGCAATGATGACAGTCTGAATGTTGCACTTCCTATGAGAATGCTTGAGGTATTTTCATCTGAGAATACGTATTTGCCTGTTTTACAAGATGTCAGCTATGTGACATCATTAATTGAACAAATTTTGCACTACATGGTTCAAAAAGGTGAGTAGCTAGAACCAGAAGTTCTGGAAAAAAATCAAAAATTGAGCACCTGAAGCCTATATTGTTTAATCAAATTTTGTCTTTACCACAGACATGATGAATAAAGTGCTGCATTCACTGACCTATACATTAGGTGGATATTGTCCTTGTAATGAGGTCATGGCTTGAGAAATTACTGCTTGATTTCTTTGGAAATTCTGTTTATAAATTGAATATTCTACTAAGTTATTTATACAGACCTGTAACACAGATTTTGAGAGTAGGTGGATATTGCCTAACAAAAGCTTTATTCCAGTACCTGTATAACACTCTCACATGGACACACACACTGTGGCAGATTTAAGCTGCAGTTGTGTAGAAGCTGGCCATTGCGTTGCAGTTCTGTTCTCTGTAAATGTTAATATTTGTTATTATTCTAGATTGGCATTACCTTTTCATCCTGCACCTTAGCAGAGATGTGGCCTGGCTTTTATTTCTCTCCTACCATCATCAGCAAAACTGTTCGCTAAACTGCAGTCAGTTTGCACACCTGTGCAAACATACCAAAATTGGATAATGAATTGGATAGCTGGTACCAAAATGATGTTTAGTTGCAAAGAAACGTTATTATTTTGGAAATGTCCAAAATAAATTATTTTGCCTTTTTGATATGGTGGCTTGAATTTTCAAAAATTGTGGATCATGAGGAAGGACAAAAACATTTTGAAATAAATCTCTTGGGTCCAGCCTCTTTAGTATAAAATGCAGAAAGAGCGTCTTCCAATCATTGGTTGTTGGAATATGTCTGTATAATATTTAAAGTACAGTCAGTGGACTTGACTACCTAATCCTGTTACTAAGGACTGTATGTTGAAGTTACTATGAGAAAAAAAATTACTGTTTTTGTAGCACATTTATTTTACTTGTCTTGGCATAACAAAAACTGTATGTTTGTCTCATTGATTTTTATATAATAAATATGTCTTCCAAAATGCATGTATTTGTTCTTTTAGTATAATAATCTGTCCTCACAAGTGATATATAAAGTTTGAGTTTATAGAATCATACATGTTTTACTAAAATTTACCTTTCTGATTACTTATAATGAGGACAAAAAGAAATGGTTTTGTGCAACTGCAAATGTTCTATCTTCTAATTATATTTGATGCTTGACTTGTAAAGAATCTGTTACCAGTTTTCATTATTGTATGTTTTTGGATGTAATTTGCCTTCCATGTGTTTCTGGTCAGCATTGCTGAGTTATTCCTTTATGGGGACTGCTACTGTGACAAGTTAGGTGGTCCCTGAGAAGGGTTCTTAGACTGGGCTCTCAATGATGTGACACCGTTTATGTGTTTACAGTGTTCCTGTAATTGTGGAACTTGTGTCTTAGTTTGGGAGTTCATTGAGCATGAAGGAAGTTGGTTTAAGAAGAATGAAATCAGTGGTTTCGTTTGTACTTCAGTGAGACAAAAATAAATTACTCCCTATGCATGTCTTTATGGCATGGGTGATAAAGCATTTTATTATTGTCTGAGAGAACCCTGTTCTGGAAATAGTGATTGTATTCTTCAGCCTGCTAAGGCAAGGTGGTCACAGAATTGGGACATTCTGCCAGCAGACTTCTTGCCTGTATGATGCAGTCATGTTTTGGAGTAGAGTGGAAAATTGTTCATTTCTGGAAGAGTGGAAGGACAGCATGACTAGAGTCACTTAAAGGAGAAAGAGAATATCTTTTTCATAAATCATTATTTTAAAATCGAATTATTCACTTCATCAGCAAGAGTTGATTGATCTTTGAAAATCAAACTGACTCTGAATATGGTTATTTGTGAATGATTTTACAATGTGATGTTTCCAAAGAGATTGCTCATATAGCCTGTTATGTGAATATGAATGTGATTTGGACAATTGTAAAATGTCTTCCTAAGCTTCATGTAATGAATTATAAAGTATTTCTCAACTTAATTTGTTTTATTTTATATGGGAAAGAAGAAAAATAATGCTGTGTTTAAAAATGAATTTTTTTCACTTGCAGGCTACTACAAGTCGCTTTATTTGTTAATTAACAATAAGCTTCCCTCGAGTATTGAGTATTCTGATGTTTCTCGTGTCCCTATTGCAAAAATACTTCTGGAGAATGTTCTGAAGCCATTGCACTTTACATATAGCTCCTGTCCAGAAGGTGCAAGGTAAATAAAGATAATATTAAACATTTGTGTACTCATTTGCTATAGTCAGAGGTGCAGTTTGTTGTTGTCTGGTGTCCAGCCATTCTTTCAGTGCAGTTTGTTGATTCATTTGTACAGTAATGATTTTTTGGTAACACTGTACATCACTGAAACAATGTAGTTTCAGGTGTGTTTAAGAAAAAGGCAATAAAATGCTGAATGCTGCAATAAACAGAGCACAGAGAATAGCAAGTATCACAGTACATAGGAATGAGGGTGTGGAAAAGGTAGATGAGAGCAGAGATGCAGCTAAGGGTAGATGAAAAGAATTTTAGAGTTCAAAAGAACTTCGTGACAGATGGGCTGAGGTTTATGGAGAGAAATTACTAAGGTAGCTTACAAGCAGAAAGAGTCAGGTATGTAGACAGAGGGAACATAAATTCAGGTTGTATCACATGCAGTAGTGTGTTTTGTTAGAGTAAGATTTTGTGTAAAAGGGGTTTTTCAGATATATTTTTTTTTTCAATATTATAAAAAATGTATTTAACTTCAGAATAGTTTTCTTCCAGTTAATGAAGAGTTTAAAGGATAAAATTGCATCTATGATCATCAGGAGGAGGATTTAGTGTAAGGAGTTAATTTTTGAAAAATCTGATGTAACAGGATGGAATTAATGGAGAACATCTTTGCAGTCCTCTTGATGGATGTGTTCATACTTGCAAAATGATCTATTATTCCATTGGTATAATTGTAGGAATTTTTGCCTGTATTTTCTATAGCAACAATATTTCTTCCTTTCAGGCAGCAGATTTTTGCAGCCTTCACAGAGGAGTTTCTGGCAGCACCTTTTACAGATCAGATATTCCATTTCATCATTCCAGCGCTTGCTGATGTGCAGACCATTTTCCCTTATGAACTCTTTCTGAATGCACTATTATTAGCAGAAAGTGGATGTTCAAGAGGAAGTGATCAAGCCCCATGGCTCTTCTACTTTGTGTTAACAGTTGGAGAAACATATTTGGGTGAGCAAGCTGAGTGGGCAGTTCATAGTTTTTTTCGTATTGGAATTGATATGTTACATATTTTCCCAACATGTCTACTTCCAAGTAAAAAGGACAGTCTGTGGATAAAAGTGTTGGAGAGATCTGTTCTGTTGCCTATTCTTACCTTTTCATTATAAAAATGCACTATTTTGGTAAGATTTGGCATAACTTGTTTTGGTCAGGTATTTCTGGTAAAATACTTTTTATGGCACAGTGTGATCTCACTGACGCTCTTTTGTTTCAATGTATGGTGTTCTAGGATCCCTTTCAGAGGAAGGACTTCTTGTGTATTTGAGGGTACTCCAAACTTTTCTCTCTCAGCTGCCTGTGTCTGCTGCTGGTACAAATTGTCAAGATGCAAACAGTGATTCTGAAGATGAAGATGAAGAGATCAGTAAAATGACAACTACACTGGTAAGCAGTGCAGAATTCCTGTGAATGGATTTGTACTGCAGCAGCAGCAACAGCAGATAGGCAAAAACATGATCACTCTTAAGTCCACTATTTTTCCATAGGTGTAGAAGGAACCCTGTTTGCTTCTTAAAGATTGATGACTGTACACTGAAAGCAAATGGAACTGATTATTTACATTTAAGCAAACTCCTTACTGTAACAATAGACCCTAAATTACAGATAGCATGTCTGTGGAACTAGAAAGCTTTTATTTTAAATAAGGCTTAAAACTGCCTTTTCACATTCATATTTTACAGAGATTTTCTTACTCTGTATTCTGTAGGTCCATGATGATGCTGAGATATCATGAAATACACTGATACTTCCATTTAGTATTTTAATTTTTTTTTCTCGTGGAAAAAAAGCTACAAGTTCAACTAAAGTCTTTATCCTGTAGAATAGATCTGTATATACCCATTAACTCAAAAGTCCTCAAAGGGAAACACCTGCTTCCTGTAATAATACACAGAGACACTGTTATAAATAGAATTTCTTCACTATAGTTTAAACTTAGAATAAAGCTGTGCTAACTTTAGCCTCCTACTACTCATATCGAGGCTTTGACTAACCAAAGTTGGACAGATGTAAATTCAGTAGTTTCTTAGTGGCCTTTACAATCTTTCAGAAGACACAGCCAATCAAAGGCTGACTTAGTGTGCATGCTTTCCTTCTAGAAAATTGGTGAGAAATTTTTACTATGTTTAAAGTTCATTAAAAAAGAACTTAGGAAGAGCCATGTTGCCAGGGAGTACCTGCAGCACTTTACTTGAGTTTTTTTAGATGCTGCATGTTATTGTCACACCAAAATCTTTACCAGTGTAGTATGAATAAAATACTTTAATTTGCCAGGTACACACACTGTGTGCAATGTAAATATTGGAAGATTCTACTTGTGGCTTACAGATTGGTGATGCTTAAAGATGTGATTAGATAAAAACAGAGCAGTAATTTCTGTTCACAGATAACGTACACTAATTCATAAATTAGAAAAAAAACCTGCTCTGAGAAGGCTTTATATAAATTTTTATATTTATATAATAAAGGCTGAGGAGGCTTTATATAAATACTATTTATTGCAATATAGTTTTTTATGTGTTTTTCCTGTGATTTTTTTGTATATATTCTATGTTTTCATGCATGCCTGTCTTAGGAAAAAAAAATAGAAAGTGAGTGGGTGGGGAACCCCTCTTTCTTAAAAATTTATAACTGGTTAACTTATGTCCTTCAGTGAGCCTGACTGCTTTGCTCAGCTGGGGGCAAGATAATGATAGGAAATTAGGAAAAGCAAAGGTTGAGGTGGACTCGGTTGTATGCCAAGAGAAAGCATTCATCTTCACACACTGCTGGTATTACCCAGACATGTACTGACCACCCTGAACTTTGTTTTCATTTGTTAACCCAAGAATTATGAATGTGAAAATACTCCTTGTAAAGAAATTGAGTCAACATCCGTTTCTGGGTTTCATGTCCAATGCTGACTCATGTCAGTGGAGAAGAGATGATTGTTCACATGTTTCATGCCAGTAAGTGATTTTGCCTCATTGTATGTAAGTGTTGCAGAGCATACTTATAGTAAAGGCAGTATTTTCACTGGCCTCAGTGAAGGATGGATACCAAAGCACAACAGTTAACCTTCCTGGGGCTTTAAGTTGGCTCTTGGGTCTGATATTTTTAAGACCTGGATATACATATGTGCTTTTGTTTCATTTATTGTACAAGAAAACTTCATTCTACTTAAATTTGAAAGTTTTTTGGTTTTTTTTTTTTTTTAATAGAAAAGGAGATATCATTAAAAAGAATTAAAAGTAAACTTTCCTTTGATGTGTTTGTAGGGTGATGGGAGAATATCAGTCCAGTACATAACTGAGGAGTGCCTGAAGAAACTGGACACAAAACAGCAGACAAATACTCTGCTGAACATGGTTTGGAGAGATTCAGCTAGTGAAGAGGTCTTTACCCTGATGGCATCCATCTGCCACACACTAATGGTACAACACCGAATGATGGTGCCAAAAGTCAGGCAAGTAGAAATAATGGTCATCTTGAGCTGTAGTACATACATCTAAAATTAGTTTTCTTTGATAGACTTGTTTTAAATTCCTTGTGGAGTTTTTTCTATGTTTTCTTTTACAACAAATTGAAGTAAATTAGTATTTTGGAATTTAAACAGTAATTCCAGGTAAACCGAAGAGTAAGTTCTTTGTTTCTTACTTTTCTTACTGTTCACTGTGCCCTCTCAAGATTATTGGAAGCCTTTTATTTGTTCTCTTGCTCAGAGGCAGTGGTGAGTGTCATTCTAGTAGAAATTTGACTACCTTGTTTTAAAACATTCAGTGCTATGAATTACCCAGTCTCTCTGACTAGCTGAGCACTGAAACCAACTTGTTCACACCCCTCTTTAGTATATGGCAAAATCTCTTGCTACAAATTAAAATAATTCCTAGCTATTGGTAATCACTATTGCTTGGGGGGGGGTTGGCACCTGAGATGAAAATAAAGGACATGTTCATTTGTGCAGTTTGTACAAAGATTGCAAACCACAAATGTTGGAACAACAGGAGAAGATTCTTGACCTTTTTATTATCAAACTGAGACCCATAAGTATTAACACTGTTCTGGTGCAAGTAGTTTTGAGTACCTATGTCGTTGCTGGTAGTAAAGTAAGTATTTAGGGAATGTTGTAAACATAATTCAAACTGCATTGTAAACAGCGATACAGAAAACTAATTAGGTGCTATCTTAGCCCAGTGGTGTTTATAGCTGCTAGAGGAAGTAAGATGTCAGTGAAACTGTGATTGCTCGATTAGGGTAATTAGTTCTTTGTAGACTAATTGCATTAGAGCAGGATGTGAGACCTGAAGATCATAGCAGCGGTTGAATTAGTGTGCCAGCTTTATTGTTGCAAGTAGTACATTGCCTTGGATAGTAATTACTGAGCTGAAATGCATCACTGCTTTGACTGGAGGCTTGCTGGTGAACTGTGTGGAAAAGGGTGTTTAATGAATAAAGAAGTCACCGAACTTTAATTGTATGAGTATGGCATCTATTTCCTCTGAGAAGCTGTGTTGGGTCTTTGCACTTATTTGTGATAACAAGCTATTTACACATTGGATAAATTCAGGAGTTATGAAAGTCCTACTCACTATCTTCTAGTAGAAAATAAATGACAAATTGTAACCTTTGAACAGCTGAATTTTAGAAGTTGTAGATAACAAGATTTCTGCGATACCAGTGCATTTACTTCCATGGTCAAAATGAACTTAATTTACACAGATATTTGGTAAATCAAAATAGGCATTTAATTACTGGTTCTGACTTAGAAGTCAGCCGTAAGTGCTGGGTTTGCCAGGGATCATCATTTCAGCAGATGTCAATCTTTTGTCCTATTCTCAGTGCATTTTAGACCTGGCCTAGGTTACCAAGCAGCTATTCTAAACATAATTTTTGAGTGTTTTTTGAAGGACAGATAATGCTTATTTGTGGAATTTAAAAAGATAGTTAAAAGACTTTTTGTCATAAAGCTTCATTTTTCTTATGTGTCTGGTGATTTTTTTAATGCCCATATTTTATTAAATTTAATTATAGTCTTTTGGAAGAAGCTACACTTGCTTTGGAACTTTTACATTACTTAACAGAGTGAAGTGTATCTACTTAATAAAACAATGTAGAAATAGGTAAGAAAAAATAATTTATCTCAAATTATTTTTAATATATTCTAAAAGCTTAGTAGTGCTCTTTTATTTCATGTTTGAAATCATACTGGGTCAAATGGCTTAAAATAGGAGTTGTTAAAAAGACTTATATTATTTAACAGCATATACATCTGTAATATAAAATAATGATAAAAACATAGGAGCTTCAAATCTGAAAAATGGGATGATAGAGTAATAATTGAAAATAATTTTTCAGTAATAAAATTGGACTAAGATCAACACAGGCTTTAGAAGGGAGCAAATGACAAATATCTCAGTATTGTTTTAATAGTTCTGTGGGTTTTTTTTACCTTCTTAGGCAAAGATGAGCTTTTCAGAATATAGACTTGTGGCACTCAGTTAAATCTGAGTGCGTTTTTTTTCTTGATGTTTCTCAGTATTTCTGTGATTTGACTGATGAAGGTGATATTGTGTGGTATTAGGAACATTGGTGGTCTTGAGACAACTCGTCATTTTCCTTGGTTTTGCAGCAGAGACCAAGACCGGAAGAAGATACCCACAAGTATAATGTAGTTTTGAAAGGAGCAAGCCTGTAAAGTTACTTTCTGATGCTCTAGACAGGGTGGTGAGATCCAGAGTTGCATAAATGAAAAAAAAACATTGCTTTGGGTTAATTATTAGGAAATTTGGTGGACACTGAATAATTCAGGGAATATGCAGTCAGGCTGAATTAAAGAAGGTCACAATACAAGAGAAACCTGACTGTAGCCTGTGTTCAGCAACCTGGATTGGAGGTGTAAAATAAATCCTGATTGTAAAGAGCCATTGGGAGTTCTGCTTCTTTTTAAAAAGGCTTTAATCTTTTTACTATGAACTTGATACATATTACTGAATACGGTTAGTAAAAAAAAAAACCCAAAGAGAAAACTTTTGTCTTGGACTGTAATTCTCATAGAGACTTGCAAGACTTTTTTCATTAAAACTATACTTCAAATAAATAGTAAGTTCTGTTTCTGTAAAATATTTTTGACTTCTTTTTTGTTACAAATATTAGACTTTATTACAGCTGAGTATTAAATAGTGATGAGAGCTGTGCTGATACTGAACGTCGGTCGCTGTCAGCTGTCTGATCAGTGCCCCTGGGTCTGCTTGCCTTGGGTTAACAGTTCCATAGTCACTGTTTATCACTACTGCTTCCTTACTGTGGCATTGCTCATCTTAGCCTGTGGTTCAGAATTGTTTAGCAGAAGCCACTCTGGTGTGATCTGAGCAGTCTGTCTTCATATGTGTGCTGAGATACCCAGGCTTTACATGGGGCTGGTGGGGTCATGCTTTAGGCAATGTTCTGACACTGCTGTGTTTTGCTTAAAGGCAAAAATCATTGTATATGCAGTTTTAACCTTCTTTTTTTAAGCTTTGCTCTACATTCTTGGTCCAATACAGAAAGAGACAGAAGCATAAAGCAGCCTAAAGGGCAAGACAGTTCATTTAGCAGTGGCTGTGCTGCTGTCTCATACCTGTGACACCTCACAGTTCTGCAGTGACAGAATCTGCAGCCCCAGCAGCAGTGACCTGTCGCAGGCTGTGTGAGCTCCTCTCATTCTGCTGTATTCTCTTCATTAACTTAAATGGTCTCAGTGGGAAACTGGGCCCAATTTATGACCTAGACTGAAAATCTTGCCTTTAACTAATTAACTTGTAGTGGTGCCTCAGCTAAATTAAGCTTAATGGGTCATTTAATCTGTCCCATTGCACAGGAGGAATTTGACACTTTTTTTAAACCAGAGGTGCCCAAAATGCTGTTCTGGCAAGTAGACATAAATCATATGGCCTTTGTGGACAATTAGATACCTAGAGAGAGAAACAAGGTTCTAAATAAATGATCGTTATGTACTTACTTTTGGGAACAGATAATTTAATTTGGTATGATTAAAACTGATACTTAACAGGAATCACCAAAGTGAATTTAACTCTATCACAGCCTGAGGCTGAGGCAGTGTGTGTTTTTCCACTTGAAAGTAGAAGAGAAATAGGTTTTTTTTTTCTGAAATGACCATGCTAAATCTTAATGTTGGGCTTTATAGAAAATCTGTTAATGAATCCATTACGTAAAACACGATAATAATAATAATAATAATAATGATTTCATAATAAAGAAGTTGGTGGCATTCAGTGAGATTTTCAAGAAAATGCAAAACCTCATGGTTGCAATGAGGAATTTAAACTGCTTGGCTTGTTTTTAGAATAATGCAAATATCGAAAATGAAGAGTTAGATTTTGCAAGCTTAGCTAAAAATCAAAAAGTCTGTAATCTTTTTTATTTCTAGAGTGGTGTTTTTTTTTGTGTGTGGGTGATTTAGTTTTTTGTTTGTTTTTTTTTTTTCCTTTAAAGGAAAAAGTGGTCAAGACTATATAGACACTCAAGCTTTATATTAGCTGATCTCTAAACTTTGTGTATTCATAAGGCTTTTTCCTTAGGATATATAAGCCATCCCTATACTCTTCTGCAGTTTATCAGGAATTCTTGTACTCTGTCATTTTAATGTAGCTCTACCTGGAAAGGCTGTTTTTAAGCAGATGAACGTCTTTTCAAAGAAGGTAGATTTTGACCTATTTTGATTCTCCAGGGTTTTGTTTGGTTTTTTTTTTTGCTTTTTCACAGTTCTTTTTTTTGTCAACGTGAAACCAAAAATTTTGAAACTTTATTACAGCAATTTTGTGTTGATACAACTTTTCAAAGCCATCCTTGCATTTTGGCAAGGAGGTGGGTTTTTTTGGTATTTTTTGGTTACAGTTGTCATTTTGAATGTGGAAAGCCAATTTCTGTACTTGGAGTGGGAAGGTAGCAGGTTTTTTCTGCCATCTTTACTTTTGCAGTGGATTAAATTTCAAGTGAATCTAGTGATACAAATATCTTTTAACACATGGCCCAATTCACCATTCTATGTTCAGTTTGCAGTTCTGTGTTTGTGTTCCAGTCACAGTATGGAAACTTTAGAATGGAAGCTTTAGAACTGAAGAATCAACTTGCTTCATATTTACAGTTATTTCATACTAATGAAACAGGCTTTAGGGTACCATCTCCTACCAAATGTGCATTTTTGTACTTAACCAGATTTTCAGGAAAGGGAAATGTGAAAGTTGAATGCATTCAGTATTTCTGGAACTGAGCCATGAAACAGAGCAGTTGCTGCAATTGACTGCTTGAATCACGGATATGGAATAAAAATGTCTAAAACTTAGGCAAAGGTTATTATTATAAGCTCTTAAGGTTTGTCCTTTTTTCCCCTTCATTACTGCTGAATATTGCTAGACTGAAAAAATGAATTACATTATGATAGGTTCATTGTCCATAATGTTTGTTCATTTCTGCTCAAACTGTTACATAATTTTCAGGGATGATTGTGAAATTAACAAGTTTTTACTTGGAAGCTGCATGAGACCTGAAGGCAAGGTGCCAAATTACTTTTAGTTTTTAATATGAAACTGAAAACTGAAGGTCACTGAGGAAGTTTCTCATTTCAGAAACCAAGATATCTCAGTTATCGTTCAGATACTTAAACATTAAAATACAAATCCTTATTCTAAATCAGCTAGGATGAGACTGTCCTTACATTTTAATGCATAATTTTCACCAAATGTCACAATAATGTGACTTAGAAAGGAATAGAATTCTCATGTATCAAATTCAGGTTGATTTTTTTCAAAAAACCACATAGTTAAAGTAGAATATAACAGCAAAGCTTATCTAAAACTGGCATTAGCTGCAGTTGTTTCAAATTTGATTCAGACTTGGTAATGTCCCCAATGTGCAATTTCTTTGAAACAGGTGAAACTCCCATCTCTTTTTAAAGGTGCTGATCTATGCATTTAAAATTCAAAGAGGCACTCTGCAAACTCAAGGTTGCTTGTTTCATTTCCCATTGTTCTGCATGGCCTTACTCTATTTTCAAAAGTCCCTGTACCTGTGAAAGGGTCCTCTGTACTTAGTGAGGAGTTCTGCCCGCCTCGTGCTGCTTTACCCTGGCACAGATCCGTGTCCATGCAGCTGGTTCTGCTGGGGGCAGGTGAACTGGGAGCCCGAGGAAGGGACCAGCTGTGGGGTCAGGTTTGAGACTGTGCTTGTGGGAAGGCAGCAGGAGGAGCAGCCAGTGAGCCAGGACCCAGGGGTGTGTGGCACTGTGCCCTGGTTTGTGAGAGGGTGTGTAGGTGTTCTTGTGTGGGTGTTACACCATTCTCCAATGTTTTTAAGTCTTTATTGATACTTCAGTTTTTATCCTTAATGAAATGTGTGCTTCTTTTCCTTTTGCCATCTGGCAAATTTTAATTTCCATGTGGTCCACAATAAATTGTTTTCTGCTCCCTGCTCACACTTCCCAGCCTCCTATCTCTTGTATGCCTGGTCACAGAGAATTTTGATGCTGCAAAACTATTGACCACTGAGAGATGTTGTGTGTTTTACTTACTTCCTAATAGCAATTAGGAGACCTAGGAAGGTAGCATCTTGAAAAATTAACTGAATACCGTTCTTTGATGCCTGAAAAATGTCTGCTTGGTCAGTGAAATCCAGTTTGGTTCCTAGAAGACATTGTTTCAAATGATTTTATCTTACATGTTGTTTCCTGCAGTGGGAAGAAAATACACTAGGGGTGACTTAGTTTCAGCAAGTTTTTTCTTTCTCATTTCTATAAAAAGTTTATCATACTGTAATCCTGTCTGAAATAATGTGATAAGGTAAATTCTCTATATAACTGACTTGTGAAATTACATATTTATTTTTACTAATTAATAAAAAAAATTCGAACAAACAATAAACAATTTTCACTCTACATATGGGTTCATTTATGTGTAGCTGTTCTGACATTGTTCCATTTATGTTTGATTTCTCTCTGCCAAGCTGAGTATACCAGTAAAATTGTTAGTAATTCTAACATTAATGAAGGTATTTTAATCTGCCTTTTGCAAAAAAATTTCTGTGTTTCTTACTGTCAGAAGAACCGCAGAAGTGACTTGTTAACTAGTTTGGTGTAATTAGAATTTAAAAAAATCTCAGATCATTAATTCAGTGTTACATTACTTTTATTAATATCTGTTGAATTCTGTGAACAACTGGAAATGTGGGTTTATATTGTATTATTTGTAGTTGATTTAATGAAAATCGTTATTTTTGGTATAAGGTTTTGTATGGCTGGTTTTCAGCTTTTGGGGCTTTCACCAGATTTAATCAGAGTAAGGCCTGTCATCATGAAAATGTAAATTTAAGTTGTTAATTTCTGAGAGATGCTTGACAGAAAAGTTCTTATAGGAACACTGTGTTTTGTGAATACAGTATTTTGGAAGACAGAACTAAATTGAACTTCTTCTTACAGGCTTCTTTATAGTTTAGCCTTTAATGCCAGATTCCTGAGGCATCTTTGGTATTTGATATCTTCAATGACTACACGAATGATTACAGGGTATGTATTGTACTATTTCTGGAACTGATTCTTTGTTAAAATAGAGCATATCTAGTGAAAAGGTAATTGCTAGTGATTACTAATCTCCTGTGATTTCATAAAACTGAGGAAAATCTTGGGAATCGGACAGAAAAATACTTCTTGTTTTAAATGAGTTGAACATTTTGTAGTTCTTGGAGTGATTACAAACACTGAAGCCCCAGGTCATTCATCCCAAGTGTGTGAGTTTTATCTGACATGCTCTGACTAGTTCAGAAAGAGATGGTGGCAGAACCACTTTCCTGGGAGCTGAGGTACTGGACCTACAGATGTGTTCAGTGCTGACATGCAGAGAATTATTCTTTTTGCTTTGTGTCTCCAAAGTATCTGCAGTCTGTATTCGTTAATGCCCAAGTTTATTTGTCATGGAGACACTGAGGTACCAGTGACAAGAACTTGAGAAAAGTAACCTTATTTTCCAAGAATTGTAAATAATAGTTATTTAACTGAAAACACTCTTTTTATATTGCTGTTGGAGCTGATACTACATTATTTTACTAGAATGCTGAAGATAGAACTTTCTTAAAGTATTTTATTAACCCTCTCTTTTACACTGCATTTGTATTTCAAGGTCTATGGTGCCACTCCTTCAAGTGATTTCAAGAGGCTCTCCAATGTCATTAGAGGACTCTAGCCGAATTATCCCTCTCTTCTACCTTTTCAGTTCTTTGTTTAGTCACTCACTTATTTCTATTCATGATAATGAATTCTTTGGTGACCCAATAGAAGGTGAGTTTTGAACATACTAAATGGCAGTGCTTTGTAAAATGTTTTTGTGCGAGTCTGGAGAGTTCCCTGGGCAATGATTTGCGGACATCTGGGAGGAAGGATCTTCTGGGCTGGCTTGCTGATGGTCCCCTGAGCACTCAGCTGTCAGCTGGCTCTTTTATGGTGATTGCACTTAGGAAAAAGAGGGAAAAATTAATGGTCTGCACCTTGGGAACCCTAGCTTTACACAGGGTCTGATATGGAAGTTCTTAATCATGATAATTTTAATGAGTTAGTGAAGAAAGTGAACTTCTTCTGGACTGAACCTGTAGTTTAATGTATAAATTTAACATAGCAGGAATCACAAAAGAGATCAAGGGGATATAGTAATTAAAATAATTGTGACTACAAACAATTTGAAGATTTGATCTCCTTTCTAAATTTTACTCATTCTCTTTTTGGGTGATGTTTCTTTTCTCTACCTTTAGATTGTGTTTGTGAATATTAAAGTTTAATTAAACAAGTGGGGTTTTTAAAAGTCATTTAAGGAAACTTAAGCTTGTGTTTCATGTAGTTGTAGGTCAAAGACAATCATCAATGATGCCTTTTACACTAGAAGAGCTTGTAATACTCTCCCGCTGCCTTCGAGATGCGTGTCTAGGAATCATAAAGTTGGCTTACCCAGAAACAAAACCAGAAGTTCGTGAGGAATATATTGCAGCCTTTAGAAGTGTTGGAGTTACAAAAAACGCAGAAATGCAGCAATGTATACAGACAGAACAGAAAAGGTGGATTCAGTTATTCAAGGTAAATTGTGTCAATTTTCAGAATGTAGCTGAATAAATCTTCATGATTCTGCTGAAGATATGAAATTGGATATTTTTTTCTCTAATTTTATTGCTGTTGCAACAAGAAATATGGATTTGGGAAGATTGCTGTTTGGCATATGTGCTAAACTTCAAGTAACTAAATTCTGGTAACTGTAACAAATTATTTTTTTTCCTTCTGTCAGCTCTCAATTTTCTTCTTGTCTTGTTCATGAAACAGTTACTGTGTAAAATACGGGGTTTGACTCCGACTCCCATTCAGCAAGGTGCTTAAGCATGTAGTCATAATTTTGTATAGGTGTGAAATTCTAACAAAATCTAATGATTACTCAGGTATTACTGTATTAGAAGTCTGTAGAGACTTCACTGTATTGGTACCATGCTGTATTAGTTTTGTGGGTGTTCTAAAACCTTTTGGTGTCCCCTCATTTTGGGTTTGCTGGAATACTAAAGGGAAGGTGACTCTAGCTTAGGAAATGTGAATTTAATGTATATTCTTTCTGGATCTCTACCAGTGTTTTTCTGCTGGTTTCATCCTAGCTAAGACATGAGTTAAGAAAAGCTGAAAATGTTGGTGGGAAAAAAAAAAGCCCTAATATAACTGTTGCTGAAAAAAAGGAGTGCTTGACTTGTCATGAAAATTCTGCAGCAAACACATCTAGTCAGCTAAAATTGCTCATTAAAGAAGTGGGAGCAGAAGAAATGCATTTTCCAAATTGAATGCTAGATTTACAGTCTGTTTAATACTGGCGACCTCTCGCACACTAATGTTCAGTTCGAGTCATCAGCTGTCCCTTTAGGTCTTTTATCACTGCTTTTGTCAAGCTATCTATTTAATTGAAAGAAGTTAATTGAATGAAAATGATCAACTAAGCTTGTATTAATATTGCTAATGGAACTTTCTTCTTGGCCATGTTTGGAGAAAGATGTCATGCTAGACTTTAGGAAAGGCCCATTAAGGCTTGCACTTAACCTGATGGGCTAATTAAGGAATGCTTATTCATTCTACAAGTCTAAGGTAGCCTCTATCCAGCCTATTCTGCCTGATTTTACAACACATTTCACTTACGAGCATAAGCATTAATAGCAGGGAGAGTAACTGATAATGTTTTGATTGCATTGAATACAGTCCTAATGCACCACTGAATTTGTAATTTGCACAGATTTATCTAATATATGTTTGCACAATATAATTTAATTCCTTGTCTTTAAGTTGCCAAATAAACTTTTGATTTAAAGGTCACTGATGAAACCCCCAATATATCTTTTTTTCTGAGAAAGATGTCAGATTGGGGGTATTTTTATGCATGCAGTTCATATCATGCCTCCTTCTTTCCACTTGTTTTAGTTTGTTATGCTTAATCAATCTTTGTGTAAATTGGTGGATTTCAGGTGAATTTGATCATATTTTGCTGTCATTCAGAAAGCTGTAAAATCCTGAGTTACTTTGTCCCACTTTGGCTGTCAGGAATTATACTCGTAGTGGAACTGTCAAAACTGGGTGTACTCTTACTATGTTCAGGAGCCAGGGTTGTCTTCCATCAGCTGAATTGGAAATAAAAGTCTTGGGGATATCTGAAAGGCTCCAGTTCTACCCAAAAAATACTACCAAAGTTTCCCTTGTTTGCTTCTTCAGAAGCATGTTTGTTGTTACAGATAAAAATTGAAGGCTAAAGTTAATGTCATTGAGAAAACTACTGTTCATAGCACTGAGTCTTTCCTGAGGGCAGCAGCAAAATTGCTTCCTGCCAGTAAGCAGGCAGCAGTACCTTCTTCCAAATCATTAAAACAAAGCTAAAGTAGTTATAAATTCAAGTAGAAAATGCTTTTTCTTTCTTTTGCACTATATCAAATATATCTATCAAATATATAGGATTGATCTTTGCTAAAGCTTTTGCAAGCTGCTGGCCAAAAAAGGGCACATTCCTTCCTTATCAGTTGTGCTTTTAATTTCTTTTTCCTTTTTTCTTTTAACTCCTCACTTCTTTAGCGTATTTTCCATGTCTGGTGTTTAGTGAAATACGTATGTGTATGAATGAATACGTATGTATATAGAATGAAATATGTATGTATATGTAGACACACGCACATATATGTATAAATATAGGCTTTGCTTCTGCAAGGTAATGGTAAATCTGGAAACAGGCTACTGACAATGATGTGCATATTTGCTAACAGATTGGAGGTCTTTGGTTAGATTTACATGTGCAAATGTCTTCATTCAACAGAATCACCCATTTTTGGCTTGGTAGAGTGATGAGTAGTGTCAGCTGTTACAGATTCCATAGAAAATCTTAAATTAATCTGAGTACATGAAAATGGATTTAGTTGAACAAAAGAATTATTTCACTAATATTAAGCTAATCCTGTGAAATCAAGTTTCTAATTTTGTTGAGTTTTAATTTTAAATGCTGCTTGCACTGGACGCTTTATTGGAAGGAAATCCCCATTTTAATGTTTATTATTGTAGTACATCTTCTCTTTCAATGGAATACATACTTATGAAAATTTTTACAAAGAATTGTTGAGTTAGGGTGGCAGCTGAGGTAGTGTTCTCAGTACCCATACATTCTGCAGGAGAAACTTCAATTTCACCTACTCTGATTCAGCTTCCTTTAGGGTTTCTTTTAGCTGCTTGTAAAATATTGTATTTTACATAGTCTTCATGTGAATAGTCTTTTCTGATCTTACTTTCCTCTTTAAAAACGTTTGCCTCACTTACAGTGGTAATGGGACCAGAGAGCTTCAGTGACTCATGTAACCTGCACTGAATTTTATAAGGGAAAGGTGATGAAAATTCCCATGTAATCAGACAGTTCCTTTAATAGCATTCTTTGTTCTCTCTTGAATAAAGACATTACCTTAAAAACTGGATGTTAAAAGCTCTTTTGTGTAGCATCTAGACACAGAATCCTTTAGAAGACCCATTAAACTTTGTTACTCTTGACACCTGTCTATTAAGACTGTCTTTTAGCAAGATTATTTCAGAAAAGCTCTGTGTACATTTTTTTCTTATTCATTTTCCAAGTGCCGTACTTTAAAGTTGCCAAACAGATGGCTGTTCATTGTAGCAGTGATAATGTCTTTTTAGCTTAGTAATTTACTATTCTATTGATTGCACTTAATTATGTTTTATGTAGTGGTGAGCGAACTTGATTCAGCTTTGGGCAGAAGGCATGCAACCAAGTATGGCAGTTCTGCTTGAGGTGGAGAACTTGTTAGCTTGGTTTCTCTACTTTTATTTTTTTTCTGTGTTGGAGGAAACTGCCAGGAAAAACACTAAAATTGCAAAGATACCCTAGTGACCATGAAAACAATTTTTCTCAGCCTCTCAGTTTTGCTAGGAAGATAAAAGAACGTTATATACATGCATAATATACATTGTGTGTATACTTGGTTAGGTGTTATTTTCTTTAAATAAATAGTTTAATGTTGATAATGATTTGTTTGGGCTTCCCTGAACTGGCATGCAGCACTTTAGGTGTGCAGTGCTGCTAAATCCTATGTAGTCTCAGTTTCTAGATTTTGGAGTGAGACTGTAATAAGCCAGTTTTTTTGATGTCTTGCAAGTGAACCATGATTACTTAATTTCTCTCTAAGGTATTTAAATCTAAAAGCAAGTTTTTGTGAGTTAAAAATAAGTGGCAATTTTATACTTTACTGATTTTTTTAAAAGAGCTTCTGCTTTGTGAATTACGTAATTTCATGCACAGTGCTAAATGTGTATTAAATGTCTATGTTTTTGACACCTAGGTCATCACAAACTTAGTGAAAATGTTGAAATCTAGGGATACAAGGAGAAATTTCTGTCCACCAAATCACTGGCTCTCAGAACAAGAAAATATTAAAGCAGATAAGGTAAGAGTCATATCCTTTTCCACAAAGCCTTACAGGGGACAAATCATCAGTGGTGAGGTGTTTGATTCCTGACAGTATTAGTGATGTTGATGTTGCACAGATTGTGTGGTTTGAAACCTGTAATAGTGTTGCTTTTCTCTGATGTAAGAGTCTTGCATCTGTTAAGAAACTTGTGTGTTAAACCATGTTTCCAATCCAAAAAGGGGAACTTGCCCTACAGTGCAAGAGTGTAAATCACTTGCATTTATAGCAGAGGAGAATTGGAAATCTGGTAGCATTTAGTTGCATCTTCTCATAATAAAAATGCTGAATGAAAGAATCGCTCTGTAGTGGGGAAATTTCTCTTCTGAAATACAAGAAAATTCTGCAGCGTTTTCTGTACTTAGCTCACCTAGAAATTACTTTTTTTTTTCTAGAAACTTTTGAAAAAAATGACATTGATCCCAAAAACTGTGTATGTGTGTGCAAAAGAAAAAGCTAATACCTGCTGTGGATTAGATTTCTTTGAATCGTGACACATGCTCAATACAAAATAGACAGAATATTTGACATCTCAAAATTCAAAGTCAGCTTCTTTAGCATCCTAAGTATCAGCACTGAATGTAACATTGTGTGGTATTTTTAAATGATCCGTGGGATTTATATTGTTGTTGGTTGTGCAGTTTGCCTGTAAGGCACAGGGAGGGATCAGCAGAAATGAAGATGTTAAGGTGTTCAGACAAACTCCTGCATGTACTCCATGTACTTAGCATGCAGTAGTAAATTGTAATGTGTAATTAGGTGCTGTTTAACTGTGAAATCCTGTTAATTTGTGAGGTCACACAGCTGTATGTGCCATCAGCCAGACACGTCTGGAGAGTCAGGAGGATGGGGAGAATAGGACCGCTGCAATCTACTTTGGATGGTAAGACACTGTCTATGCAATTTCAGCTTTGCTAAGTCAAAATGAGACTTTGCCTTATGCAAAGAAATCTGTCTTTCCTAGAACTCAGTTTTGTAGTAAAGTCTTGGCAGCCAAAAGCAAGACAATCTTCAATAGTTTTGGTTAAGATATTTTTAAAAATTGTGTACTTTTATGCATGTGTGTATATCTTTAGAATATTTAATGTTATTAATTTAATAATTTCTTTGCCCAAGCTTCTGCTGGCATTGATAAGGGAAAGGATGAGGTGGAGAAATTATGTGTTTTTAAAATAATGTGTTAATATGTATAAAAGACAGTTGCATAAAATAGAAAATTAATATGGTTGCAGAAGATGTAAAACATTGAGATTTTGCTTTTATTGTATACTATAAAGAAACATTTTCATTATGTATTAAACTGTAGCAAACAGTCTTTGCACGGTAAATATTAATTCTCATTTATAAATATTGTCTCTAATTAGATAAGGCAGAAACTTAAACCTCTGAATTACTCAAAATATCAGAATTTTATGGAACTTGCAGAGAAAGATTAGAGAATGGGACAAACTTAGCAATCAGGGTAAATTTACACTAGATTAGTTGTGCCAATATGCTTTCTCATGTAGACAGTCTGTTTTTGCCAGCTTTTCATACCTTTTCAGCTTTGCTATTCTAGAATTTTACCTCTCTGTGATCAGGTAAAATAATCATTAAATCACTGGCACTTGTGAAAAATTAAGAACTAATTAAAAATATGGCCTTTAAGTGGCAGAATGATTCATCTACAAGGGTCTTTACTTTCTTTCAAGATGATGCAATCTGCTTGAGTTAGTTTAGCCAGATACAGTAGATCATGCAGAGATTGTAGCCTTTGAATGTGGCTGTAGGGTTGTACAGAATTAAGAGCTTTGTCCAGGGTTGAAACCTAAAGACTTCTAGTGATAATTTTTATTTGAGTGGCTATGATGGTGAAAGTTCATTTTGATTACCTTATTAGTGTAGTTGCCAGATAATAACTAGTTGGCACAGTTTAAGTACTGCTGAGAATTTTTAATTACATATTTTTTCAGTTTAGTTTCATTCTTTGGAAATCACCTCTTCTTCACATCAGCAATCCTTGTTTCTTCCACTCACCTATATGACTCTCCACAGCTGTTCATACTGTCTGGATATTCTCCACTGTCAAACCTATTCCACATTTATCACATTCTCCTGGTCTCCTTGCCCTCATACCTACAGTACCTTGAGCTCTCTACTGGGTCTTCCTTCCCCAGATGTCCCCAGTTCCCTCCATTTTGTGCCTCCCATGGTGTAGGCAGTTGGGGGATGAGGATTGCCTGTGCTGTGCTGGTGTGAGCAGCTGTGTGCCCTCCTTTTCCTGGCTGGCTTCAGGTCAGCTGGCACACTGAGCACTGCTTTCCTGGCTGTGCCTGTATTCAGGGCGCTAAAAGAATTTCTCCTCTCTGGCCCATTGAAAATTTTCTGGACTTGGTATTTTTGAATCTCCTCTGTCAAAGTTGAAGTTCAGCTGATGAACTCAAGAGGTGTGTTGGAGGCAAGATGGTGAGGGGAGGTGACAGTGTGTTCTTGTAAAGCTCGTTTTCATATGAAATCAGGCTAAAAAGAAAGTGCAGTCAACATGAATGTGTGAAAACAAGCAGTAACCTTGTGCACATGACTTGTTTAATCCCTCTTGACTCCATATGGGTTAAAGCCAATTAGCATGAAAGTACTGCTGAATCACATATGGTCATGTTTATTTGTGCTTTTTCATTTACTTAAATGGCAGACTTGTGAGTTCTAAATGCCCTCTGTATTGATGACTCCATCCCATATTTCTCTTTAAAGAAAGAAGCTGTGATGGAGAAATGCAGATAAAATTGACTAATTGACTGAAATAATTGAACTGTCGAAGTCATGTAGTAGTTTACCTTTGCTGTACATGCACTTTTCATTTAAAATGCTTTTAACTGTTAGCTTAATAGGCTTCATACATTGACTTTAATTAAAAATGTTTACTAAGTAAACTAAAGGTAATCACAAATAAGCATTTTATCAGGAATTCCAAAGGCTTGCGATGTTGAAACGTGCCCCCAATGAATATATATCAAGAATAGGGATGTTTAGGGTCATATCCTATTAAATTGGTGCTTAAAATATCCCTTCTTAAAGTGCTTTGAGAATTCATAAAACCAACAAAAAAGGACATTGAAGTGGTCAGTCCATTTGCAGAAGGGCAGCGAGATGCTTGTCACCATGGGTAGAAGCCAAAGAAAAAAATCTTGAAACTGTCATCAAAAAATTCCAGAGAGGGTATGATGCGAAGCATTTACTCATTTTGTAATACACTCTATGAGTAGTCCGGATTCTGGAGTCTTTTTTCAGAGAGGTGGTTATTAAACATGAAAATTAAACAGCCAAGGAACTGTGGGTGGTGTTTCTTCTGTAGACTGAAGCCAGGTGGAACTTGGCCACAGTTGCTTGTCAGTGAGCAATACTGAGTGCACTTAGTTAATTTACAGTCAGATATGTGCTCACCAGCTGAGTTTCCTCCCATGAAGTTAGAGCAGGATTATCTTTTCTACTGTGCATCACCAGAAGTTGAGTAGTTTCCTAAAAATGCCCTCTGTGGGTTCAAAGGAGCTGCACAGTAATTTGGGAACTGCATGAATGAGCCTCTCGGCTATGGCTTCTCGAATTCTTCTTCAAGATTTTTGTCTTAAGTACATTATACAGGTTCTTGGTGATGTTCTCACTGTTTCTGCAGTGATTGTGATTTAATGTGGTTACTGTGCCATTGCTATTACAAGAGAAACCTCATTGAAATAAATACTATCTTTCTGTTGGTTTCCTTAGATTACTTTAATTCTTAAGGTTTTTACCTAAAACAACTTGATTGAAGGTAGATGACATAGTAGAAAGCACAATAACTGTAAACTATTTTGAGCATGGGAGTAGGAATATTGTATATTCCTGCAATGAAAATTCTAAATCATCACAGTTAGTAATTGTCTTCTATCATGCATTTTTTCTTAATTCCTAAGCTAAAATGTCAATAAGAAGTATTTTTTTCTAAATAAAATACAGGTATGGAAGTATGTGTTTTTATATGCATTTTGTTGTCGTGTGTAGCAACTGATGTTTAAAGAAAGGTAAGGCTTTGAGTGAATATGCAGTAAATAAACTATTTTAATGTATATATTTCTGTACAAAGTAGATTGAGTCACTTGATACAAAATAAATTGTTTAAAAAAATGTTCTTTCCAAAATTTTTAAAATTATTATTTCTATTTTAAGTGGGTTTGGAACCAGCACCTCTTTCTGTATCTGAAGAACGACAACTTGCAATTCTGACAGAGCTACCTTTTGTAGTTCCTTTTGAAGAAAGAGTAAAGGTACCTAATTTCTAATTTAATATGCAATTGGTTTTTTTAGCTTTTTGTTTTGAGTAAGAAGAGCACTTAGTGAAGTAGAAATTGGGTTGATTCCCTACAGAAGGATATGGCAGTCTGCACTGTTTTTCTTCAGCACTCATGCTGCAGCTGAACATTTGAAGTTAATGACTTCTCCCTTACTTACTTATATTGCCCTTAATAATATTTGCATTATAATTAGAAACATTTATTCCAAGACAGATGAGAGCAGTTTGCAGTCCCTGCTCAGAGATGGTTCTGCATGATTGCACCCTCTTGTGGTGGCACAGCACCGGCCGGTTGTGTGTCTGTACCAGAGGGCAGGGTCACAGCTGGAGACTTGGGAGCACCGAGTGGGTTTGCCCCAAATGAGATAATGGATCTCCATTTTGGGAAATTAACACCTAGAGTTCCTGCATTCATAGCTGAGTAGCTGAAGTTTAATAGAGTGTATAGTTTAAAACTAGCAAGGTTCTTGTACTTGATTGATTGAATTTGCTTTTAAATGTTTTTGAGATTTTATAAATGTAATTGTTAGCTCTATTACCTATTTCAGTTTTCATCATGAATATTATTAAATATTTTTTTCTGTTAAGCACTTTTTTTTTAAGCTGTGTTAGTTTTCAACAGTATCAATTAATTAAAAACTGATCTCTAAATTGTCTTGGAAATGCTACGTTTCAAGACGCTGTCAAGGGAATGAAGAGTAATTCTATAGGGAAAGTCAGTCTTTATTTGTCAAAACAGATAGAGGCAGCTTTGGTAGATAATGTGTGTTTTTTTCTCAACCTTCTGTGAAACAGTTGTTGTAACAAAACATCTTACTACTGAATGGCAATCTGACACTAGGATTACAGGGAAATGATAGGAGCTGACCTCAAGCAGGGATCTCTGTGTCATGGCTTAGTCACTGCCTTCCAACTTACGGACTTCCTAAAGCTGTGTTGAGATGCATACATGTTATGTTTTTGGAATTTATAAAGCCTTTTTTTGTGCAATTGGAATTCATAGAACCTTGTGTGCTTTTATCACAAAAACTGAAGTAGCAATGTCTTGAGAGCTCTGAGATAAAGATGAAGCTATAACTGAACCTCTGTAGTTCAAAGAGGAGATCCTGTTACACTGTGTTTTGGAATAAGTGTGTATGGTCCTTTCTGTATAATAGTGTGAGTCAGCATTCCTTTGGAGTCTCCCACTACCTCCACAGAGCAAGTTGCAATAATTTGCATACAACCATAATAAGTTTTTTTTTTTCCCCTTTTGGTCAGTTGCTGTCTATTTCTCTGTAATTTAATATGGTAAGCTCAATGCTGCTTGTGTGTATGGGTTGTTCCATAAGCCCTTTCATTTTCTGAGGTCCTTATGCTATATTTACCTTGACTTACCAGATAACAGATACTCCTACCAGCAATTGCAGAGTCCAGTTCCATGGTAGGCTCTTCAGCTTTCTGGCCACAGGGAGTGTTTTCCCCTTCAGCCTTAAGGCACATTGGGGTGCACCTTTCAGTCTGTGGGAGATAATGAATCCAATCTGTAGCAAGTGCCTTAGTTCTCACCTCCTTAGGCCATATTTTAGTCAGATTGCCTATGGTGATGCTATTTCCCATGGTGTGTGCTTCAGTCAGTTCAAATCAGTTGCTTGTTTTTCTGTGTCTGTCTGAAGTTGTTGCAAATGATTCAGTTGTGCATCAGAGTTCTCATTTCCAGGACTAACATATCCATGAACATTGGGTTATGTAGGGAGTCAGAGTCAGTACCAAAAAGAGTTTTGCTATGAGATGTAATACCAGGTGATGTTTTGCATCTAGAGTTGGGTAACAATAATTAATAAACTGTATGTAGTTTATTAATTTATTAATACTTCAGGAAGGAGAGTGGTGCTGAGCATACTCTCATGCTCTGTACATAAAGAAAGGTACCTGTGGCCACATGTCTTGATGCTACAAAACTGCAGAAAAATTTAGGCCAGAAGGGACCTCTGGTGGTACTCATTCCTCACACATGAATAACTTCAGACTCAGGTCAGCATCCACAAGGACTTGTCCAGATGAGTTTTGTCTATCTCCAGAAATGGAGATTTCACAAACTCTCATATAACCTTTTCCAATACCTAATCACTTCTCCTACGAACTTTTCTCTTTATGTCCATCCCTTGTTTCTCTTTCTGCAGTTTAGGACTATTTTCTCTTGTTTTTCTGCTGTGTACCTTAGGAAAGTCCTGCTTTGTCTGTACTGTAATCTTCCTGGCTGGAAAGCACCGTCTCCACTAGCAACAGTTGCCCATAAAAACAGTAGATTTGAGACCTTACTCTGCCTTTGTTTGGTGTGGTCAGATTTCCTGTTTCATGGTAAATTTGTTGCTTTTAAAAATCCCTGCAGACTCTTATTTAATCTTCTTCATTATAAAATGGCCTGACATATAACTGGAGATTATATTCCTTGGAAAATGAACTAGACTATTTATTGAATGATGCCAAGAGAGAATATAGTAAACATACACTCCCTGGATAGAGGGACTATTATTATACATTGGGCAACCCCCTCCCATGCCACATCTTGGCATAGAAGCACAGTTAGCTAGTTACTCTTCAGAGGAACAGATTCCTGGTGGGAAGATTTGAAATTGAACAGTGTTAAGCTCAATTTGCACTTCACCTGGCATAATTGCTTTGACTTTTTATGATGCTCTGGTTATTTTTTTAATATGGCAGTAATATCCATGATTTTAGCCTGAATTATTTGTTCACTGCTTATGCAAGGGGAACAAGTACCTATATTCTTATTACTGAGAATGTTCCTCACCATTTCAAACAGCAACAAAAAATTATTTACCAGTATTGAGAATAACCTCTCTGTGTGTGAAATAATCATGGGACTTTTTTCCTTTGTTTTTGAATACTTTGCATTTCAGAGCTCTGAAAGTTAGGGAGAGGAAACTGGAAGCACTGGCACAATGTCTGCAGATGTGCCTCTTTATGTAGAGAGAACTGAGGATGGTATCTTAGCACAGAAAAGTTCTTCGCATTTCTGTCCCCCTCCTTCCCTTCCAGGGGTCACGGCTCTGTATTAAGTTTCTGCAGCTCAATGAGAGAGAAGACAAATCACTTGAAAGTGAGTGCCAGAGGCAGCTCAGAGGACAGTAACAGTAGTGAATAACCATCTCTTGTTGAATATTTAGATCTGCACAATTATGTGATTGCTCTTTTCACTCATTTTAACAGATTTTTCAAAGACTGATCTATGCTGATAAACAAGAAGTTCAAGGAGATGGGCCATTTTTGGATGGAATTAATGTCACCATCAGAAGAAATTATATTTATGAAGATGCTTATGATAAGCTTTCTCCTGAGAATGGTAGGTTTACAGTTATCAGCTTGTTATAACACTTCATTGTTCTTACCATGTAGTTCTATATTTGTTTATTTGACTGGTATGCTACAGGTGTATCAGCTCTGAGATGTGAAAGTTCTTAAGAGTTAAATTCCCTTGTTTTTTACAGAAGTAATTCTCACCCATATTCTTTATGATTATTACAGCCTAAATAATCTCTTTACAACCTATTTTTACAGTGCTTTTGTTCCCATTTGCTTATCCACATAATTGTAATTTGTATATTTTTCTATGTAATTCATTAGATATCATCTGCTTTGGTAATCTTTGCCAACAGATACATATGGACTGAACAGGATTTTCTAGGTACAATGTGTCTGATAATAGTGCAGGGCTCTGTTTAATGATGGGATGTAGTACTATGAATTTTACTACATTGAATTAAATCACATGTTCGTGTGAATCTTGCACTCACAATATTTTATATAAATAAATTTTTCAAATTATTCCTGAGTTTCTTTTAAATATTTTGTAGGATTTTTTTCTTCCCCTGCCTATGGTCTTATCCCCTTCTGTTTTTTATGTCTTAAAACAAGACTTTTTCTACCAAGTGAGTGTTGCACAAACTGAATATTCCAAAATTCAAGCCAGTAGTAAGAGTTCTGCTGCTATTTACTAGGTCAATTTTTATTCTAGCATATATAGTTTGTGTGTGTAGTTACAGGTGTTTTTATGCATACAGAACTGAAGCACACAATTGCATTTGTCTCTCTCCTTTCTCTGCAGAACCTGACCTAAAAAAGCGCATTCGTGTTCACTTGCTTAATGCACACGGCCTTGATGAAGCTGGTATTGATGGTGGTGGAATTTTCAGAGAATTCCTGAATGAACTCCTCAAATCAGGATTTAACCCCAACCAGGGTTTTTTTAAGACCACCAATGAGGGACTGCTTTACCCTAACCCTGCTGCACAGATGCTCGTTGGAGACTCATACGCCCGACATTACTACTTCCTTGGAAGAATGCTTGGAAAGGTAAAATCAGTGTTCTGTAATACAAAGCTAAAGCAGTACTGAAATTACTCAGTGATGCTTTTTCCTGATTAGGAGGAGTGGATGGGAAAAACAAAAGATTTTCCCAGACTTGAAAGATAATAACTTTCAGATGTTGGGTATGAACATTACCACTGAATTTCTGGTTGATTTTAATAAATTATATGCTTGGGAAGTACAGGAAATTTGTGTTATCCTGACTGCCAGTTGAGCAAAGTTTGCACATGTTTGCTTCTGTGTATATCCTTGTGCTTAAGGTTAAGTTGATTGAAGCCACCAACTCTACTCTGCATGTAGTGATTTTCAACCTGGAGCTTTTAGGAATAGGACTGCAGTTGCATTTCCCTCATTTGGAATGTATGAAATGGATGTTTTAAACAGTTGTATGAGGTATGCAATTCTTGGTAGCATTTAAAATTTGCCATCAGCATTTACCATATTTAAGAGCCACGTGCAAATTACTTTTCACAAATTCTGTTTGGTGTTTTGTACCTTTTGCATATTTCTTGAGTTTTAGTGCTTGGTAATTTGGTGATATGAATGTTCAAAGGCTAATAGATGCTTGTTGAGCTAGATGAAAAATGAAGAGCGAGGAGCAAAGAGAGAAACCATTACAAACATTAATTACATTCAATTTTCTTTTATGGGCAGGTTTAATACTGAGGCTATTTCATTCTAAGCACTTGAAATAATTTTTATAAAGCTAATAACTGTGAAACAAAATTTGGAATACAGATTCCATTTCAGAAAAAAAAAAGTATTAACTGCTACTTAGCTGTCTAATACTGAAGGTATTTAAGATATAAAAAGTCCAATTTAACTGCCTGAAGCATTTTGGAGACTAAAATCCTGCTGCTGCCTTGCAGTGAGGTTTGATGTGCAGTTGGATGTCTTTGTAGTGTAGCTGGAAGCAGTTTCAAGGGATGTTGTTGGCAAACAGCGAATTGTTGGAACAGTGCTGTGCTTGGGAGTTGCCAGTCAACTGATATAGATAAAGCTGCCTCTTTGTAAGCAAATTCCCTGCTCATGCATCCCAGCTACTGCCATATCCAAACTTCTTAAATAATGGAAATTACAAATCAGCCATTTCAATAAATAACCTTTGAGTGATGTTTCCACTCCTGTCAGGAGATGGATTCACTACTAATACAATAGTTGGTAATTATGTCTGATACTACATATTCAAGCTTCATTTTCTTTCTGCATGTATAGGTTTTTAGAGTGAGATAGAAAATAGTTGTGGTATTGTTAAGGAAGCTACTTCACCACAAAAATGTTTTGTGTGTATCTAGGAAGGAGGCAGGGTTCAACTGTCATGAGAAGTTTAAAACATTATTTTAAAAAAAGATTGTAATTTTGAGTCTTCAGTTTCCTCTGTCAAAACAACACATTGCCTTCTGTAATTGAATTTCAGGTATTAGCATAGAGACAGAAGCTGCAAAATGTGTTTTATCTCACAGAGTACTACAAGTAAAGTTGTTTGTCTTTTTAAAATCAGAGAATCTATTATTTAACATTTTGAAAGCATAAATTGTTTTTGTATTTGCAGTATGTTTAGATAAGGTAAGAATTGACAGTGCTACTTAATAATTACCCTTGCCCAGGTGCACAGACACCTTTTTAGTAGTGTATTTAGAGACTTGATGAATTAAACAGAAAGATAAGGCACGACCATACTATTCAAAACCTGCCAGCATTGTGATCTTGGTTAGGTTATTGAATACCCACTCATCCGTTTTCAAAAATGTGTCCATTTTATGCTTTGCACAGGGCTATTTGAGAGCAATAGTGAGTTATTAAAAGCCCCTTTGCAAACAAAATAGATATAATGCAAAGGAAGTAATCGGGCATCTGCAGCAATTTCTTATTTGTGGAAACCAGTATGTAAAGAGTGCTGCCACCGAAAACTCTCACGTAAGAAGCTTCAACGTTATCAGAAAACAAATACATTAAAATATAATAATTTATAGAAATTCTCTGTCTCTTAGTAACCACTTCATACTGATATCCAAATGCATTTAACTTTCAGCACCATAAAGTTACACCTAATTCAATTTTTCTTCTCATCGGGAAGTTTCTAACAGCTTGGCATCTTCTTTGTTAATTAGTCAGTTCAGAAGCAGAAACATCTAAAAATTTAAAACATCTTGAAAAATGGTACATCAGAAAATATAAATAATTTTAATGCTGAATAAATTACTGACTTCTGCATGTATTTTTCTAGTTAATGAAGAAATTTAAATCTGTGTACAAAATGCATAGCTTGTTCATGCAGCTTTTGTAGTCACTGGATGAGCAAAAGGTCTTGTAGAAATAATACTGCGTGATCATGTAATTACATATGTTGTCTGAAATCATCCTTAAAATAAAAAAACCAACCAGAAATGAGTTTGCTTAAACAGCAGCTACTCAAACACTTCCAAAGTTTACATTTCTCAACTGTCAGTGACTTTACTCTGAAATGTAAATATTACCCTAGCACTGGTGCCTTTTAAGCATTTTCCTTTCTTTTCCTTACAAGCTAAAGCTCAGCTTGCTGTGCACACCTTTGGTGAGAGTCTCCAGCTGCCAGAGGGGTTAGGAGCTTGAACCTCTCAGTGGTGCCTGCTGGAAGCACAGCGGGGATCCTCTGGGTCCCAGGCTTTGCTTGGGGGCCAAGGCTGTCCTGGGCTGTCAGGAACGCTCAGGCAGAGGAGTTCTAGCCCCAAATCCTCTCTGGAAAGTGAAGTTTTCTCGTCCCAAGTGGTGTCCCAGAAGGGTGGATAGTCCAGATGCTGTGATTCTTTTGCTCTCCTGGTAGTTTTGGGCTGTGGGCAGGCTTCTGGCTTGGTTCTACTTCCTTTCAACATGCATTAATTGTTGTTCTGGCTGCACTAAAAATCTCCCCACGTGCAGACTCTGCTGCTGCAGGTTTGGCAGTGTAGTGGAATTTGCTCAGGACAACACAAAAGGTGCTTTTTTGTCAGGCTGCCAAGAAACAACAAAGCAAGGAAATTTGGAAGCAACACCTGAGAATATTAAATGAGGGATTTTCTCCATGATGATTCTTGAGTGGTGTGCTGCAAACCTGAAAAGAGGGAAACACCAGTTAACCATCCAGCTGAAACAGTGCTTGGTAGAACAGTGATGGAGAATTAAAATTTGGATTTCACCATGTTCTGACCTAAACTCAGTCTAATATGCACCATATTTCTCCATTTCCAGTTTACATTTGCATTTATTCAATGATGTTTCTGTGACAGATGTTATGGAAAAGGACATTATTTGCATTTGGAATTCTTTGACAAGCTGTTAATCAAGCTGTTAATTCTTAGGAAAATTTACTTAAATTTCATGAAGTATCAGCATTAGATAAAGAATATGGCAGGAAATCCATAGATAGATTAGTATGATAATTTTTATGGTTTCCTCTTCTTCCCTTTTGACATAAACCTGCTAGTTCTTGCATTTATTTTGTTTTGCAGTGACTGTCTTTGCATGTTAAACAGACTGACTCTGACAGTAGAGATTTTTGTATAATACACTCAGTGTCTTTGAATTTACTGAATTCTACCACCTCTTATTCCAGAATATTAAATAACACTTGTGAGTCACACATTCATGTTGCTGAAGAACATCTATTTTTGAAATATAATATTAAGTCCCCTTTTCTAAGCAATAGAACCTGCAGTCCTTGGAAGACACTAAGGTTTTCTGGAAAGATTTAGATTTATTTTGCCAAGACCCAACTTCTGTCTTAAATGATAGGGAAAGCAATATGGAGAACAAAATGACTTTTGAGTTGTTTTGAACTGAGTCCTTTGAGGAACCAAGTGAAGAAGTTTCATAGAAGAGGCAGAAATGATTGAGAAAAACTAACATTCTAATAATAACTAGCGTTATTTTGATGATGGATACAATCTAGGTTTGGTTCTTTGACCATTAATTTTAATGGTATATAGGAGGTCAGTAATTTGGATGGACTTGTGGATATTATATTGATGAAAGTCAGAGCTGTTCATTTTCCTATGAGTTTTTGTAGTTTACTAATTTAAGATCTAACAGACTGTTCTTTGCATGTATCTAAATGCTATTAAATATATATAATTGGAAAAAAAGAGTTATAAAAAAGTCCTTGGTTAAAATGAAGGTTTAGAAGAGTAATAGTAGATCAAATACAGATTTTACAAGTAAGTGTGGGACCTAGTTATTGATTATTTTTCTTTATATTAGAGAGTGTGCCTTACGGTTACTGATTGTAACTTTGAATATTATGCCTGTCTGGAAGGTACAATTCTAAGATGAGCAGTATCTGTAGAATCCCTTCTGCAGAAAAACTAAATTAGTTCTTAATCATTCTCAGGCTTTATCTAAGAAGTATTGAATCAGGGGAGTCTTTTCACAGCAAGATCTGCATTAAATCCTAAACTCTTAAATTATAGATAAGCTGCACATATGGAGTCAGAACATTCAAGGAAAGGTTTCTAATAACATATTTGAGTGCCGTTTGTGCACCAAAAGCCTGTGGAAAGAAAATAAAGCAAGAAAGCTGCACAATGAGAACTGAATTTCACATACTTGATTATTTGGTGGGATGGTGTGTCAAGCACTGCACTGCCACTCTGACTGTTGGAGGGTGGGGTTTTTTCCTTCTGATTTTTAGGCTGCCCTTTCCTTTTTCTTATTGTTCACTTAATTAGATCCACTTTGGCTTGGTTTAAGTCAGTATAACCTTAATCGGTTTGTGCTGCAGCTACAGTTGATACTAGTAGTACCTGGAACGGCAGGTATGGGATTGGTGATACTGATTCAAAGAGGAGGTAATTGGTATAAACTCTTTGTTTTATTAATTTCAGTTACCTCACACATGATTTTGTAGATTCAGCATTTTGCTTAAAAGCAAATTAGCTGATGATCATTTGTCTTAGGAAATCCTGAATCATCTGATATGGAATCAAAACATGAATTGACCATAGAAAGTGAGTGGCATGGTCCTTTAATAATAAACTTACAATGCAGAAACACAATCCTGAGAGAGCAGAATTGATACTTTATGGAAGTTGTTTCATGATTTATGAATGCGGATGTAAACTAATCAGAATCTATTTTCTGACACAGTTCTTCAGCTTGACAATTCCTTTGTGTACTGCTGCATTTAACAAAACCAATTATCTTTTGATTACAAATAGCAGTGTTAGTAGTAACCTTGTAAATATATGTCTAGTGCTAAAAGACTACTGAAATGTGGTATTTTAACTCTAAATCTTGAGGAAGGAAAAGTGTTTATTGATGGATTGTGATATTTATTGGGTCATAATGTATTTAAATTTTCTTTAATGCATATGTTAGTGATTGTTTACCGTGATAAAGTGCATAGAGGTCTCTGCAAGGAGTTCTGCATGGAAAGAATTACCTCATGTCAGTGGTCACTCCTCAATTAAAAGTTCCATTAGCAGATGATTCCTGCTTCTGGTTTGTGTACTGATTGCATTTTATTGCCTCTAAATCAGGTTCCTAGACAGGGAATAAATAAACAGTTAGAGTGTGTGGTAATGGTATCCTGATCTTTTTTCACAGTTAGGAACACCTACATCCATTTCAATCAGTTAGGTCTGGAATATTTACTGAAATTCTTAATTGGTTTGAACTTTAAAAATTGCTAGTTTCACTGCTATTAAAATACAGATCTATCTTAGAAGCATATCCAGGGGTTAGGTATGTAGTATTAAGTGTTTCAGTATGTCAGAAGATTAAACTTAAATAAGGAGAAGTTTTTCTTCTACCTTCAATTCTTCCTAAATTATGTTTAAATTTGAGACAAGAAAAATCTATTATGCCTTTAGTGGAACTTTAGTAATGAGTGATAACTATCAGTTATCCGGTGCATCCACAGGTATCTGTGGTGCTTTCCTCTCTCATCCCTCAAAACCCCCCAAATGACATCGATAGCAATTTATATCCTATTTATGACATAAGTTACAGAGGTAACTGTTCCTATTAAATGAGAAAGAAAGTATCAAGCTGATGAAATGGTAGTTTTCTGCATGTGCTGGCATTTCTGAAGCACTCTGTTTTGGTAATAAATGTTAATGTAATTAAAGACATCCTAAATTGCTAGAATAAAAATACTAGCATGACCTTTCATTTTTAAATTAAAAATTAACTCAAGGTTATTAAATAGTATATTGATGATATTGATATTATTGATGATATTGATATTATTGATATGATCCAGTGAAGTAGTTGTGAATGGATCCTTACATTTTCCTGGTCCTGTGTTCATGAGTTAGGAGCTTGGTCTGTGCTGCCACACCCCTGTCATCCATTTCAGAGATTTGCACCCACTGCAGCACCTGTGGCAGGCAGGTGCTTCACACCTGAGTCTTGCAACACCAAATGTCTGAAACTTCTATAAACTTGTACTTATTAGCCTTCAAATTCCCATTGAGTGGGAAATATGAAGTAAAACCAATTTACAAGAGGCATTTTCTATAAAAATAATAAAAATAATTTTAAAATCTGATGATATTCACACTGTTACAAGGGCTGTTAAAGCTTGGAGAAGCCAAATTACAGGCATCAAGCTGTGGAATTTTGGACTCCTGTTCTTTTAAAAGACAGAAAAAAGGCAAGCTATGAATTTTCATAGTAATATAGGGAAGATAATGCACCAGATTTTCCATTACTATGATGATACATATGCATCTAGACATCTGCTATTGCTCAGAGGCTTGGAAACAGTGACTTAGAGTTCCCAGGTAACAGGACACATTGCATTGAGACACATGCCTAGGATAAATAATTTTATTTTACCAAAATGGCTTTAGAAACAATATAATTTGGGGTTTGTTCACTTTAAAGCACATTATTAAGCATATATTAAGAAATTATTTCATCTAGAGATTGCTGAATGTTAGCTCTAAAAATTCTTCAAAAATATGAGTACATGTTAATTTTAATTTAAGTTAAATTTTTAGTTTAATCTTTTTCATTAGGGTTGAAAAGACTCTGCTGCCCCCAAAGGCTTTGTGAGTGTGATGAGATATTTCTAGGATATAAATAATAAGGTCGAAGGAAGTTCTAATGGTTTTGCTATTTTTCGATCATTTTTATTAATGGTTCTGTTACAGCTTTGAAGATCTATTGCACTCTGTAAGTGCTAAGTATTATTTAATAGTAACTGTTTAAAATTACTGAAATAGAAAGGGTTATGGTCTTGGGGGCTGATTATGGAAATAACTGAATTTAAGTCTGGTCATTTATTGCCTTATCCCAAAAGCTGTGCATCTTTGTAGGGATATGACTTTAGCATTGTTTATGCTTTAAAATACAGTTCTGGGTTGTGAAGGATTAATGGAAATTAGAAGCAGTGACAGATTATTTTTCTTAAGGGAGATTTTAGTTTAAATAATAAATGAGAGAATTAGTTGTAGACCTGAAAGTGTAAGTAAAGGCACTAAAGCTGCCTTACAAGGGAGGGAAGTTTAATTAGTTCATCTATGAATTTGTTTACGCATTTTGGACCTCATTCAGCACATTGTAGTGCTGTTGTAACCTCTGCTGTGTATAGCTAGTCTGGCTGAAATGACTCTAATACTTACATTTTGTCCAGATTTAAAACATGGTCTTCCTTCTGAAGAGCAGTTTCTTAAATCTTGGGGTCATACCTGAACAATACTTTGTATGACTACATAGTACTTAAATGATACCTTGGTAATTACCATCTCTTGTCCCTGTCTGGCTTATTCTTATTTTGTTGAAAGAAGAAGAGTCCTCATTGTCCACAGAACTGTCATCCTTCTCTTTCTGACACTATGTAGAGCTGTCTTTCAGCCCAGATCCTTCTTCCATAATACATTACAGATACTAATTGCATGCCTGTATTCTGAAGGGTGCTTGCCTTAAAGAACTGTTTCTTGTTCCTCCACATCACACATGTGTAGTGAGTGCATTCAGTATATTTGTGTCTGAGCATCATCCTTGTCATCCCTTCAAATGCCCACACTGTGATCCGTGTCACCAAACTGAGTAAAGGCCAGTCCCTGTAGCAGTCAATTACTGTGGAACTATACTGTAATCACAGGTAGCTGAGATTATTTAAAAGAGGACAACAGACTTCAGATTGTGTGTGAAGTGAAAACTTACTGACCACAGTAGGCTTTCTGTTACTTTGGTGGTTTTTAATATTCTGGTGTATTTTGCAGGCATTCACACAAAGGGGGAGACAGGTGGGTGAAGTTACTTTTACTGAATGCTACCTTTTCCGTAGTGAAATAATTGCTCTTGGCCTTTTAACCAGAAAAAAAAAAAAAAAAACACCTTATTTTAACCATCTCTTCAGATTCATTACTAAAATACAATTTTTTTTTTGTTTAGTCATTTCAGAAGCTTTTAAGTTATTTTTTCATATCTAGAGATGTCAAATTTAACTGAAGAGCATCTTTATCTACATGAATTTGAAAGAGTGCTGGGAAATCCAGGTTGGCCTTTTCAGCAGATACTACTTTTTAGCTACTTGGGAATGTCACCCTGTGAGCATTACAGTGCTTGTGGGGTTGCTCTTGATGTGAACATCATTGTCTCTGCTTCAGACCCTTGCCCCAAGCTTGTACACGCAAATGGCACTTCTGTGCAGCTGGAGTGTTCATATCCCAGCCTTTCAAGGAGGCAGAGCTCTATGGGATTGGGTCAGGTTGTTTGTGTTGACCCCCACATCTGAATGTTAAAAACTGCAAGTCTGATGCCATATGTGACCACTTCCATGACTTCCCATCTGGACTTTTTGCCTTATGTAGGCCTGCTGGAGTTCATGGGCTGCAGGGTAGAAACAATGGAGTCAGGGGCTCAGATGGGAAAGCTGGAATGGGAACTGTCAGAATTCATCATAGAAAGGCATTGGTCTCATCTGTGATTACCAGAGAGTGGAAGAAACTTGTGGAAATGTGAGAGTACTTGAAGTTCGAGAAGATACTAGTTTTAAAATAAACATTGGTTAAGGTTGCTGGCTTTGGTCTCCTGAAGCAGTGTATGAACAGGAAGCTCTAATTTAGCCAAACAGAAGTAGACATCTCTGTCCAAGGGCAAGCCAGTTTCTCCCATCAGTGTTGTTGCTCATTTGCTGTGAGAGGAAGGAAGAGGACAAGTTCTGTGTGGAGAGCATGACCATATATTGTATTAAAGGACTATATAAGTATACTCTAATGACGCAGCTTCATGCTGCACTGATTAATCTGGCAGCTGCTTTCCTCTGGTAGAGGTGGTCACCATTCCCTTGCCTATTGCTGATGCTGGGCTCCTGTCTCCTTGATGCTGATGTTGCAGAAAGCCAATTCAGAGAGTTCAGACAGGCAAAAACCTAAGCTTAAAATAGGGTAACTTAGAGCTCCCCAAGGCAGTTCAGTGTGGAAAAACAAGGAAGGAGAAAAGTCTCCCTCTTGGTGATTAGATTAACTTTAGTGAGAAAAGTCCCCATCAGGGTGGGCTTCCATGGGCAGCTGGCAGCTCCAAGGTTGTGCTCCTAGTGAAACAAATGATCCTGCAATTCCCACCCCGTTTCAGCCATGGCTGTGAGCTGGATCTTACTCTAATTTAAAAGAAGCTTCAGTGTCCATGCTGTGGCCACCAACACCCACCCACCCTGCAAACCCCAAATCCAACAGCCCGGTCAAAGCACAGCACAAATAATGTGCAAGTTTTGAACCTTATTCAGGTTGTAAGGACCTCTACTGTACAACTGCTCTGCTTGCAAACAAACTCAGGGGAATCAGCAGCTGATTGGTTTCATTGCCTTGGCAGGAATGTGTGGAAATCACATTTTTTAGCAACAACAGGTAGTATGGTCAGTGTATGCTGACTGAGAAACAGAAAGCTTAGATGAAATCCAGAAAATAAAGTTACAGTTTATTTACTCATATTGTACACAGCGTTTCTCAGCATCTTTGCATGGTGCTGGGGCTGTAATGGTGGCATTCACCTCTTTGAAACAAAACCAGAGTTCATCATGACTTTATTCACCGTAGTTTTAGTGCATTTTTTATTAAACTTTATTAGGATAGCTTGACTTTCAAACTAATTAAAACACTACTGTTTGTCTTCTTTCCAAAAATACTTTATTTTGAATATTGCAATCACTTAGCTAAGAGAAGGAGTAATTAAAGTTATTCTCAAGTTGCACAATTTAGTTTATTTAAAAATGCTTTATATAGTTTTTAGATGAAGTTATAAATGTTCACTTTGGAACTACCTTAAGATTAATAGTGATGCATTTGAAATGCATTATTTTTTTATTGATTCTTAATGTAGTAAATTACTGAAGTTATTTGGCAGCAAACAGAAATAGCCAGTGATGTTGTTCACATTTATTTTCCTGATAGCATCACAATTTGCATTAATTGCATTGCAGCTGCACTCACTTATATTAAAAAGCTTCTACCATAATTAATCCTTTTTATTTCAAATCATTTTGGCACAATTTCTAGCAATAAACACTCATAAAAGACAGACACTTGAAAAATAGCATACAAGTTTCTTCAATATACCTATTGCTGTTTTTTCCTGACAAGGAATTATTGATAGGCTTCTAGGATCAAGTGTTGCAAGTGGTGAAGACTTAAGACCAGTTTGAAAAATGCTAAGTGGATTATTTTGCATAAAAAATAGACAGGTTTTGAATTTGTGTAATTAACCTGTGTTTAGAAAATACCTTGATTTATGTCTACATTTGTATTTCAGTTGCATACATTATGGAAATTTAATTTATAATCCATTTAGCTGATGTGATCATAGTTTTTAGTGCTATCATTTATTAGTCCTTGTATATTAAATGCTCTAAAGGCTTAAACCTGCCTTGTGTAAAAAATTACACCTCTGCATTTACATTTTATGAGTCATAGATGGAATTCCATTTTAAATTCGGGTAGCTTTGATATATTTAAGGAATTACAATAGCTTTATTGTTACTAATGCAGGAACAGCAAACACTGACCTTACACATTGCAAATTAATGATTTATCCCTCTAGTTTGCTTTTAAAGTCAACTATACAAATGAGGATTTTGACTTCTACACCTTGAATAAATCATGGCTCTAAATATAAAGCCCCCTTTGGCTTTGAACTCGTTATTCTCAGGTTTTTTTGCAAGGTCTAACTCACCTCATAGAAAAACGTTCTTTCAAAAGTTTAAGGAATTGTGTATATTTTTCTTCAAGTCTTTGTTGGAATATCATTGAATGATTAGAGCTACATCTATTCGTCTTTTTTCAGTTTTGGTTTTTTTTCCCCCCTCAGTGGGATTCCTTCTCTAAGTTTGCAGCAGATTATGGAGGAATTAAGCAACACTGCTCTTGGGGAGTTAAAAGGGAGCGAACAATGATGTTACAATGATGTTATGTTGGTTATGCTGCCTTTTCTGATCAGCCTGACAGTGATATTAATGTTCTGTAAGGATTCAAGAAGTTGGTACTGACTTAATAAAAAATATTGCAGAGATACTTTGCATTACATGGAAATGTGCTCATACAGTAGATGAACCTAGAATGGTGTTGCTAAAGTTTGAAAATTCTTGAGGATAATTTGAAGTTGCAGTCAAAAAACATCTTTTGTGAGTGCTGCAAATGTAGGTCAGGTACATGTTTGTTTCAGTAATTTTTTGACATCTGTAGCAGTGTCAAACATAGAAAGGATTGGACCTGTGATACAGTCAGAGCTGCTAAACTCTTGGCTTGGAAGTGAAGGTGTTTTGATTAGAGCTGTAGAATTCACCAAAAATGAGACTTAGCAATGAGTCTATATAACATGCACGAGATAGTTTTTATTAGTATAAAATGTACTGGATTTACAGAATTATTTTTAAGGGGATGAGGGGGGTGACAGTTCCACGTGTTTCATCATTGATATGAATGGAATAATACTGCTTGTGATGGTGCTGATGGAAGTAGAGATGTTAACTTTGTTGTAAGACATTCTTGATGTAGTTGCATTGTCCTTTAGCAAACATTGCTTTTCCTGAAAATCTGCAATTTGTATAAGAAGAGTAACGACAGATAAGCAATGACGTGATTTTAAATTACATCATAATTAATTTGTGATATTTGAGACCTTGATATTTCACAAGAATATTCATATTTCAAATTTTGGATGAATATTCTTAAATTTATGCAGCATCTGAGCTATTTCAATGCCAGAAGAACCTACTCAGGCACCAGATTAAGACAAAATTACTCAAGATGAGAAGTAGACAATAACCTTCTGAATTCCTTCATGTACAACAATAAAATCTAATGTGCTTTTAATTGCTCTGTTTTTCAGGCTCTTTATGAAAATATGCTGGTGGAGCTGCCATTTGCTAGTTTTTTCCTCTCAAAATTACTAGGGACAAGTGCTGATGTTGACATTCATCATTTAGCTTCACTAGACCCAGAAATGTACAAAAATTTGCTTTTTCTCAAGAGTTATGAAGGAGATGTGGAAGAACTTGGACTAAACTTCACTGTGGTAAATAATGACCTTGGGGAAGCGCAGGTAAGAGTGGCTTTGATTTTTTTTTCTTTTATCTATGACAGAGGAATCTTTACTATCCTTACTAATTAACTTTTTAATTTAAATGTGATACAAAATAACTGTTAAAGGTGCTGTGAGGCATGAGTTTGGATGCTGACTCAATATTTGGAGTAGAGATGAACTAACTGTGTACTTAAAATAACATTTTGATGATTAATTAAAGGTAAACAGCAGTGATTATTTTCTAACAGTTATGCATATAAAGTTGTATTGCCTGAGAATGTTTCTTGAACAAAAATATGTCACTTCCTCAATTGCACTTGTAATATTAAAAGTAATAAGCAAAATCTAGATTATACATAAACTACAGAAGTACTGCCTGCTTTTAAATTGCAGTTAGCTGTTTTAGAGGTTTTAAATAATAATAATAATAATAATAATAATAATAATAATAATGTTAGTAAAGACCTTGTTATTGTGAGATAAGCATTGTCTCCCTTATCTGGAATTTTCTAAGGAAGAGAGCTTGAAGTTTGACCAACCTTAATTTATTATTTTTTTTAATCCTTGCCCTTTTTTTTTTAAGGGTTGAGATACCAGATTAGTCAAAGGTGATAAATGGTGTTCAGTGCTTCTGAAAAGTAGTTACTTAGGTCCTTAAATCTAAATTTTTAGCACAGTTGCACCATATAATTTGATTACAGCTTTTTATTTGCTCTGTGTGCTAGTACTACCATAGTAGAAAATAAATGTCACTAGAGCTCTAAAAGCCTGCCTTAGGATGCTAATGCAGGTAACCTCCTAGGTAAAATCTTCTGTTAGGCTTCCTCTTTCATTTTTGAGAATTTAAAATTGAGGATTTCAAACTTACACTTGATTATGGCATATCATTGGATGAGAAAAGTAGACCTGACCACACTGTGATGAGCAGCAGCATCTGAATTCAGCCTCCTCTCATGAGGAAGAAACAGATTCCAGAAGGGGGTGAGCAGCACTCTGGGGTTTGCTGCTCAGGGAATGTGCACATCTCCAGTGCAGCAGCACCACTGAGATGCAGTAACTTGTCCTGGAAATTCGTAGCTTGAATTCTCTACTGCTGCTTAAGTCATAACAAGTCTGCTGGCCAAGACTTCTGCTTGAAAAGTGTCAGGCTTGGATTTTATCTTACTCTTCTGTGTCAATTTCCTGCTGTTTTGGAAGATTCTAAAATTTGGATTGCATTAAATTTTAAAACAGTACCCTCAGATCTGGGGTTCCTAAAGCATACTAAAGGGGAGAGGCAACAGTTGCCTGATGGAAGTAATGTTTAATATTAAACATGTACCATATGCCATTTTCCTCCCTGGACTACATTCCCAGTATGAAAATATCTGACCTGCACTCTCTAGAAAAACACTCAAACACTTGAGATAAAGATGTGATACAGAGGTACCCAAAAGCACCTTCTTGGAGTGCCTGCTCAGGTACCGTGTGCTCTGTGTGCCTGGTACTGAACTGAGGTCTGTAGCAGCCAGAGGTTGGGTTCTGGGGGGCAAACCACACCAAATGGCAATTTCCAGTATTACCTGGGATTTTTAACAAGGGAGGAAAGTCTGAATTCTAAAACTGTTTATTTAACTCTGCTTAAAGTAATAGCTTTGTCGGTCACAGCTAACACAAATCCAGTTTAATACCTAACTAAAATGAGGGCTATGGCTGCTCTTTTCAAGACTTCTGATTTGTAGTTGTTTGGCATAACTTCAGAAGCAAGTTTTAGTGTATTAGTGAGTTACTGAGTGACTAGATGAAATGTAAGTTAAAATAAATATTCTGATGCTGATTTGCTGTTTTTATACTTGAAAAGAGAACATTTAACCATGAGGTATCGTCCATCTTTTTATGAGGCTCAGTGCATATTAGTGTAGTTCAACAGAATCCATTGGTTCTTGTCACTGTCTTCTGCCTTTCAATGCAACAAGTCTCTTTTGATACTTCATTTCATTACCTTAGTAAACCTCATATGGATAAATACATTTTGTCTGCTATTTGACTTGTAACCATTGCATACTAATTGACTGTGCCAAGGTAAGGCTAATTCACTTTGGGAAAAGAGCTTAATTTGCACTCCTTATGTTGAATGTACATTATATGTAGTTTTCAGCTAAACAGCCACTTTAGTGTTTAATGAATTAGTGCCTAATAAATGCATCATAAATCTATCATTGTAAATAGCTGTCCTCATGACAGTGTCCATCCACCAATTGTGGCACAAAAGCATTATCTGCAATGAAAGACACATTCAAAAGGGGCTCTATTGCCTCTGTCAGTAGTAGAAGGTAGAAATTCTATTATCAGTGTATTGATTCCAATCCTGTAATGTGCTTTTAGACCCCATTAAACTATTGTCAAAGTGCATTCACCAGAAGTTGAAAAAGGTACTTAATAATTTGCACATTAGACCTGCTAATTAGGGGAGCTATGCCATCAACATATCTTCCAACCCCAAATAGCTTTTGATAAAGATCTATCTAATGCAGTGATACCAGCCTGCATTTCAGCTCTTGGGTCTCCTGCAGAAAATGGTGGCCAGTAGCAAAGTCTCAGAGGAGGTCAGCCTGTGGTTACAGGTCTGTATATTGATTTAATTTTTCCTTCTGTCTTGTAGATGAGATGGTTATGAAAGGTCTGTAAGAATAAGGTTAACAAGTTCAAGAAAATACCTTATCTTCTTAGACCTTCCTCTCTCCCCTTTTCCTGTAAGGAAGGCGAGTTTTGTGGCTGTCCAGGGCAAGAGGGAGATGCAAATACTCATTACTCTTCCTTCAGAAGTGTGGGATGCTGTACTCGAGAAACTCTGTTTGAGAGTATCAGTGTCAAACACTGATATGTGAGAGTACGTGGATCACAAGTTGACTGTGACCAGAAGATTCCATAAATAAAGTGTTAAAGCACAAATCCACAGATGAGCTTTTTAAACAGGTGTAAATGCCATTGCTATCACTGAAAATAGGCTGACTCACCAAAGGGGAGTTCTTTGCCTTTAAATTTCTTTGGGGGAATATTTTGAATTCTTAAGAAGAGTTTTGAAGGTTTCGGTCTTGCCAACCTCTTTACTAGTATATAGTAGCCTAGATGGATGACTTTAGAGGTTTTTTAGCAGCAAAGTAATTAAGCTGGGGCTGAGCCTTCTCAGGCAGACTCATAATACTTACAGAAAATGCATTCTTAAACATTCATATGCAGTCTGATACCTGGAATTCCTGCATGAACATCTAGAAAGCAAATGACAGGGCAAGGTAAAAAAAACTTCATTGACTTCTTTTCAAAATGAGGAAAAACTGTAGGGGTGGTGTGAACAAAAGTGATCAGAACCCTAGAGAAAAGATAAAAGATTCTTATCTTGTAGGAGTTCTTGAATATCTATAAGAGCTTTATGAAATTGCACTGGAGGTTCTGTGATTTGGAAGAGATACAAGTCTCGTGTCTTCATACAGGACTTTTCTGTCGCCTTTTGGTATTTCCCTTCATTTTGAAGATGCACTTTGTGAGTAGGGCATCAAATTTGTCTGAATGATCTGAATACTTACATAAATGATATCTATGGTTTTATTGCCTTTAGTACATGCGATTTTGATTACAAACCAAGTTGAAATGCTTTTTGTTTGTTTAAACTTAGATGTACAGGATAGAGACAGATGACACAGGGCTGCAGTTTCCTGTGGGACCCGTCCCGGGTAACCTGGGTTATTGTCTTGCCCCATCTAGTGGCCAAAACTGGATGGATGAAAAATGAAGCTGATAAAGTGTTTTAAGATCTATTAAGTTGTGCTATGGCCTTTTTGGAAAGGAACTCTTCAACAGTAATTCCTAACTTTTAGAATTAAGTGGGAATTCTACAATAGTTCCTTTAATGCCATGAAAATACTGAGTGCATCTACCTTTACTTTAGTCCTATGCTTACCAAATGTTACTGTTTTCTGTTTTACATCCTTCTTAGCCTTTTTGGAATAATATATTTATTATTTGTGTTCTGTTATCCCTTTTGTTTTGGTCTTGGATGATACTTTGACACAAGAGTGGTAAAATTAACCTCACACTGAGTTCAGTCTCTGGAAGACCCCAGGAAATGCACTTAATTGAGTGCTGTACTTGTACTTGTGGCAGTGCAGGGCTCTTGGGATGAAGGGGAGCTAAAGAAATGTTGCTGGATCAGAAATCAAGATTTGCTACTTATATATATATATATATATATAGGAATAATAGGATTAAAAAAAAAAAAAGAAACCAAAAACCTTTGTCCTGTTTTCTAAAAATAGGAGTCAGAAAGAATGTGACATCTTTTTTTACTTTGTTTTGCTGGAATAACTTTATGGGGAGAGAACAGCTTTTTTTTAATAGAATGAATACAGGTTTCCTGAAATCCCTAGGACACTGTGGAGACAGTGCTTTTACAATGCAAATGTAAATTAATCTGTGTCCTTATTCCTGTTTGCTGGCCTGCAGGGAAGTTGTGACATTTTACTTCACCTAGTGCTGGGATGAATCTTAAAATACAGAAGTTTTCTAGAATGCCCTGCCATTAGTTCCCTTTGGCTGTTTTAGGAAGGAGGTCAGTTCAAGCATCTTTTAGTGTAAATACTGAGCTCAGAGAAACTGTTTTATGTACATGGAGTGATATCTCCTAGTATTGCTGGTGACCATATTCTTAAGAGATGCTTGATGAGTTAGGTGATACAAATATACTTTAATGCATTTTAATGTGGCTTAATTCAGTGTGTCCATACCTCAGAGAGAGGGATTGTATTAAATGGTGTCAAAAACCCAAGGGATTCTGCAGTTCTGAAAAACAAGTAGAGAAGGTTTGTAAGAGGGCAGATAGTGAAGGATTAGTAATATTGAAGTCACAACGCTGATCTGTTCATGTGGAACACCACTGGTTGCTCTGATCTTGTAAAGCTAAAGAGGACAAGAATTTAAGAAATAAGAGCTTTCTGGTCTTGTTAGGCTTTGTAAAAGGTATTTTATAAGAGAAAGTTAGAAAAACTGTCTTTAGTTCTGTGTAAAAGTCTCTGGGAAGATTAATGAAGTTGCTGCCCATAAGTAATACATCATGGATATATTTGAGGAGGAAGGAAAGAGCTGATTAAGCTCTTCAACACTGAAATAAGGACAATGGGTATGAACAAACTTTACCCAATTACCATTGGATTTGAAATGAAAATTAGAATGTTTCTTATAATAATTGGATTAATCTGATGATTAACTTTCCAGTGTCAGTAGTAAAATTACTACAGTGGGATGAACACAGAGAGCTCAGCAGTGCAGGGGCCCCTTCCCATCAGCTGTTCCCACTATGTTATGGAACATGTCCCACATTTCTATTAATATTCCATGTGGACTTTACCAGTAAAAATACCCTCACCCTCAGGCCAGCCGGTGGCCCCAGGCACTGGCTGAACCCTCTGGAAAGGGTCCCTGGCTGTGTCCCATGCCAGGCTCTGCCATGGGTGGATCCCAGAGAGAACCCTCCTGGGTCTTGTGTTCTTGTTGAAGGGAGCAAGATAATGTGTACAGGGTGTGAAATGGTGTCACCTACACTGACACCTTCCTTTTGCTTAATTCTTGCAGGAGTAGGGTTTAAGCATAATCAGTACCTGCATACAGACATAGTGGATTATTGATGAGTTTTTTTACTGTAGGCTCTAACAAAAGCCAGAAGCTTGCAGCTGAAGGATTAAAGTGGGAAGTAAGACATATTTTTAACACCTATTGTAATTCAGGTTGCGGTAGCTTATCAGAGAAAGTGGTAGATACTCCATCACAGGATTGCATGTCTCTAAAAATGTGCTCTAACTCATCTGTGGATTTATGGAGTTAAATCCAGGAATCTCTAGACAGAATCCTCTGACCTGTGTTAGCTGGGAGGTCAGAATTCAGAGATCATAATGGTTTCTTTTGCCTTAAAGACCTATGAATCAAGAAAAAATCTGAATGCTCAAAAGCACTATGAATTTTTAATCATACCATTTTGTACTTTTTGCTTAGTAAAAGAACAGCTCGCATTATTAGATTATTAGTGTGTTAGAAGAAAAGCTATTCATGTGTTTAATTCTCTGTGCTCTAAAGATGTCACCATTACCACATACTGAAGTGCACAGCTGGTTTAAGTGAAGAAATTGCTGACTGACAGAGTGTATAAAAAAAAGAAACAGTTTTTGGAAGAGTTCTGAAGGTGACAGTATCTCAGCTTTTCAGTTTTTTTAATTCTTCTCTTAAGTAGTCTAATAATACCTTCCAATTGGGCTGCTGCTTAACAAAATTAACCTTATGTAGTAAAGAATAGAATGTGTGAAGGCCTATAGTGTTCTAATAAGAGCTATTTTTGAACCTGGTTTATATCTTAATGCAATTACAGTATCATTAGTTTGGGGGTTTTTCTTTTAAAATTCTGCCATACTGAGGTACCATGGTGTGCTTGAAGTAAAAAAGTTGAGCTTTACAGTAGAAAAACAGCACTTAGTACATTCAATTAAAGTAATAAAACCAACCAAACAAATCAAGCCTAAGTATCTACAACAGTACATTTTTCACAGGATGAATTGTGAATGCTGAGCATTCTGCAAATCAGGCTTGTGTCAGACTTCATATTTTGACTCAGGGGACATTGCTTTTACCAAAAAGTGACCCTGCAGAATTCACCAGCAGCAGTTAGGGAAGAACCCAGCCAGTCAAGCACAGCTTCCCTAATCTATCTGCAAGGAGAGAGTTCTTTTGTGAGCTCTGTGGTATTACAGGCTACTCTCCCTTCCAAGGCACTTAGTGAAGCTGGGGGAGGCTTGCCAAGGAGGGTATTTTCACCTCAGTTCTTGTCTGACTCGCATTGGTGAATTTGGTGTTAGAGACAGCTCCTATGAAAGAGCTCTGCCTGTGCTTAATCTGCTTTCTGGTGATAAACCGTGGGGCTGTGTGATGGAGCTGCACTGGCAGCTGGAGGTCTGGATGCACAGAATGTGCTCTTACACATAACCAGAAAAATCACCTACCTTTTAACTCCTCGTAATCTTCTGTCTTCCTTTGAGGTGAATATTCCTGAGTGTATTCTAGTCAACTTCAAATGGATACATCACTTACTAGAACGTTTTGCAGCCCCATTTCACGGTTAGAGCACAGAAGTGCAGTTTGCCAGGTGATGAGAATGGCTGTGTTTGTAGGTGGTTGAGCTGAAGCCAGGTGGAAAGGACATTCCCGTCACCAGCGCCAACCGGATCGCGTACATCCATCTGGTGGCAGACTACAGGCTGAACAAACAGATCCGGCAGCACTGCCTGGCTTTCCGTCAGGGGCTGGCCAACGTGGTCAACCTCGAGTGGCTTCGAATGTTTGATCAGCAGGAAATACAGGTACTTCTGCTTACAGCTGCACAAAACAATTGCTCTAAACAGAGATAATTGCTGATTTCTGCCTCTAACATAATGGTCTAATTTCCTTTGCTGTTAGGTTTTGACTTCTGGTGCACAAGTTCCTATTAGTTTGGATGATCTTAAATCTTTCACAAACTATTCAGGTAAGCATATTTTGCTTAAGTAAAAAAATCTGTTATGGCTGACTTGGGAATAACTGAACTTGCTTTTTATCCTGCCTTTTAAGAAAAAGTTGCAAGGTCATTCGTGTTACCTTTGGCCAAATTTGGTGGATGTGCCTGAATTTCAGAAAATTGGTTAAAATTAGAACGCAGTTTTATAAATGGTGGGAAATTAAGATTTTTATTAAGTTCTGCAGTTTATTTCATTCACATGCTCAACTGCAAGTTTATAGCCAGATAATTCAAGGGTGTTTCTTTTCTAAATTAAAGTTAGTCACTGACAGATTGTTCTGAAAATAAGTCTGCAAATGACTTTGGAATAGTAGTTCCTACTACCCCATTTAGATATTTACCATTTCTCAGATAGTCTGAAAAGAGAGATCGTATATTTTCCTTGTGAGAAATGCAAGGTATCTTCCTTCATTTGTCCCCTGCATTTATCCTGAATATAATCAAAAAGTAGCTGCCAAATCATCAGGTCACCTCTGGGCTTACCTCAGGATAAGCAGGTTCATTCAGTAACATCCTGGGTCTTGCACACTCTTAGAGTGAAAGGCAATAATCTGAAGTTACTGTCTAAATGCTAAACTAACAAAAAATTAATTTAAAGTAGGATTCAGTGAAGAAAACTGCATTTAAGAAGCTGAGGGGTATAGTAGCCATAGGTAAGCAATGAAACTGAAATTGCAATGATGACAGATCTGTAGGTATTGGAAGTTAGCAATACAAGTCTGCTGGTTACATTATTTTCCCCAAACCTTCAAGATGGATGCTAGATTTTCTGAAGAATTTATATCTTACATAAAACTATTCTAGCTGTAAATCATTTAAATCTCATTGTAGGTGGCTACACCGCAGACCATCCTGTAATTAAAATATTTTGGAGGGTTGTAGAAAGCTTCACTGATGAAGAGAAACGCAAACTACTCAAATTTGTAACGAGCTGCTCTCGACCTCCCCTTCTGGGGTTTAAGGTATGTCCTCTGACTTCCTGGCAAGCTTTTAGAAATGCTGCAGATGTTGGTACAAGTTTTACTTGTCTAGGAATCTACAGTCTGGGAATACTTGTCCGTGACTACAGAAACAGCTTCAATGTTTGCATTTGCATGTATAAGAAGTACAGTTTTAAAATATGTAATGAAGTGTTCTGTTGCTTTCTATTTTAACTGTGAAATTTGGTAAGCCTGCAGATCACTGATTAGAGCAGTTGCTGTGTGTGATGGAAGGTCCTTGCTGCCATTTCATGTTGTGCAGAGGCAGAGTTGCTACCAGTTTCAAGCAGCAAGTTAAGTTACGCCTAGTGCCTCCTAAGTCACACAAAAGAGAATTTAGGGTATAAAGGCAGTTACAAAATTATATTTTCTTAAATTAACTACTTGAAGCAGGACATGTACTTTCTTTTCTTCTAATTCTTGTTTATCTGCTTATAGCTCACAGCTCATTACACTTAGCAGCAAAATATTTAGCTGCAGTCTCCAGATTGCTATTTACAAGGATGCTTAAGTATGAAGAAAAATCTGCTGTACTGCTGATAAAACTAAAGAGAGGCCAAGGCAAGGTGAAGACATTTTGAAACTAAATTCTGGGGTTGTTCTACCCATAAATTACAGTGGACTGCAAAATTTTGGCTAAAAACCAGCCATCACATCATTTCCTCTAAAATGTGGGAACATTCAGTGCTGTGTGGTGCTGTTACCATGTGGATGGGCAACATCCTCCATCTTCAGTATCTGTAATCTATAGCTCAGCTACACTTCTTTTATAGACATGTAGGATTGGAACTGGCACTTTCAGTTGGTAATTGGTCTGACTGTTCCATGTGTCAACTTCAGGATTAAATGAGTCATGTCTTAGACTCACCAAAAAATGCTAACCAGATCCCCTTTAACAGTAAAGAGTGTCCATATATCTAGATATGGAGACAACGGAATATGGCTGTTGAATCACATGAATCCTGGTATTTGTTGATTGATCTATGTGATTTCTTATTAAAAGTCTGCAGGCTTTTCTCCTAATTCCCCCCCCCCCCCCCCCAAGTCCATGCAAATATCACTGTACAGTACTGTAGCAATGAATAGGATTTTACAGGACAGCAGGAAAAGTGACTGGAAAACTCCAGCATGAGACCAAGATAGAACAGTGCACATCAGTCACATGAGGGAGAATTGGGAAACAGCTGGGGAAACCAAGTAAGCAGAAGTTCCCATTTGTTGTCATCCTCTTTAATTACAAAGGGAGAGGAAGAAATGCAGATGTAGGTACTCAGCTTTGAGGTAGCCGGTGTGACATTTGAAGAGATGGAGGAAGTGAATCAAAAGTCTAAAAATATTAGGGCTGACAGTGACACACTCGAAAGAAGCTAAATGTGGAAAGCTGCAGTTTGTGTGTTCACTTGGGATATGGGCCACAAACTGCCTGTAACATACATGGCTAGGAAAAAATGAAAGCAAATTAGTCACCCAATTTTCAGCATGAAAGCAGAAGTTAAAAGGTGAGTTCACTGTACAAGGGGCTTGCATGCTCAGCCACACGCAGCAGTGTTGGCAGAGAAAAGGAGCTGAAAGGGCGTTAGAGCTGCTCCGCTGAGCAGGGACCTCAGCAGTACCACAGGGTGGCTGCAGCAGGACCTGTTGCTCTATTAGGAATGGTGAGAAGAACGACACAGACTCTCTCAGGACTCAATCAGGAGAATTTCTCTTAGTTTATTGCTTCAGATCATTTTTATAGATACAATACGTGGAAAGTACAGAAAAGAAACTCTTATTGGTTAGTAAACTAGCACATCACCATCATTGGTCAGTGTGGCACACCACCCCTCGACCTTCTCTTGCCAGAAAACAAGGAACAGACAAACAGCACCTGCAAGGCTGTTTTCTGTCTCTGAGGATTGTTTTAATTCCTCCCCATGAATTCTCAGGCCACTTTCTCAGGCAAGACTGAGAAAGCTATGTGGCCTGCAGTTTCACATGCTCTCTGTTTCAGAGTTAGCATCCATACAGGACCTGTTAACAGGGATTCTCCAAACCAGGGGCTTGCCAGGAAGTGTCTGCCAGAAAAGGCAGTGGGTGACTGGTATTGTCATCAGGAGTGTCTTGGTAGCCCGTGACAGTGCATTGTTCAGAGCTTTCAAGGTGCAGAGTGTGAAGCCACAGAGTGCTGAGTATTACCAGCCAAGTATGCATGAGAATGTGTTTATATTGATGGGAGATGTGAACACAAACCATCTTCAAAAATTGTTTGCACTTTGTGCGTGTGCTGAATTTTTCTAGGAGAAACACAATTTCTGGTTCTCACTCTGAAATTTTTTGTTTATGCATTATACTGTGGGACCAGCATGTTTTCTTCAAGTTATTGCATGATGATTTAAGATTAGGAAATATCTTGACAGTATCTTATAGATAACATAGTCTAGCTTTGCATCATTTAAAAATTTTAAACTTTGATTGCCAGAGTCAGGTACAGAATAACATTTACTAAAGCTAATTAAAGTTTAATAAGTTTAATAAATGTGATTGTTACAGACAAAAAAAAAAAATCATTAAATAGTGGTTGAAAATTGTTAAGTTCCAATCAGGTCACATAATAAATTGATTATACTTTTCCCTTCCAAACTATTGCAGTTTCCCGCTGTACAGTATTTAATTATGCAACAAATGGTGCCCTTGGCGTGACATTTCAATTTAGAACTCCATTTTCCCATTTTTAAAGCTAGAGTAGGGGAATTCAATTAGCATTTTGAAAGGAACACTAAAAATGCAACATTTTAGCTATGAAATACTTTTAAGGCCTCCATTTGAACAATAATTTAGCTTAGAATCTCATTGACCTTTTGCCTTTGGAGCTGGAATTTTTTTCCAGTTTCTAAAATCAAACTTTTTTACCTTAGGCAAGCATTTGATAAAATGAATACTGTCTTGCCAGCCAAAGCAGTGCTTTGGAGGTAACAAATAAATATATTTTTCACTAAACTACTTCTTGGAAGAAGATAAATGGGTATTACTAAAACAATTAAATATTACATACAAAATGTCTTTAAAGTGTGTTCTTCAGATCCGTAGTTAACATATCAGAAAAATAATCACAGGGTTTGACAAGTTTATATCATTACAGACTCAATATGCACATTGATTATGCTTTTGTAGCATTGTAAATTCGTACCACAGACTGTATGAACAATAACAAGTCCTTGTATTTTCCTTAGAATCACATAAATTGCTTTGTGTATTCCAAATTAGTGGATCTTGTTGGGAGGAGGCAGAGGGAGTCACTGCACAATTCAAGAGTGGTTTTGGTGCTAGGAGGAATGAAAGAAATGCCATTTGAATGTCATTGTGACAGGTTTTCATCTAGTGATTTTCTTCATGGAAATGTGTGCCAGCTACTGAAGGGTAGGTTTTGGCTGGTATACCTTTCTTTGATATGTGATTGTTTTTTGTTTTGGTTGCATCTTCCAGGAGTTATATCCTGCATTTTGCATTCACAATGGAGGATCTGATTTAGACAGGCTGCCTACTGCCAGTACCTGCATGAACTTGCTGAAGCTTCCCGAGTTTTATGATGAGAACCTGATGCGAAGCAAGCTCCTCTATGCCATTGAATGTGCTGCTGGATTTGAACTCAGCTGAGTCCAACTGATGCTTATTTGGATGATCTGCAGAAGAATGAACCAGTGCCTACTCTATAAGCAGCACCCATACCCAAGCAGTTTTAAGGGATTCTATCTACATTTCTGCAGTTCTTGTGTCTTACCAAATGCCCTCAAATAGGTTTCATTTCTAGACACGGTTTCTTAGTTAGCTTCCATTACTGAATATTGCATTGACACTGCTTTATGACTCAAAACAATGAATGCTGTGTGCAGCGTGGCTGATTTCTGTGTTTATGTGAAGAAAGAGCACATTTAAAGAGCAGTGACATCTCAGTGAAATTAACCAAAGATGAAGCTTTGGCTTTGTGCTGTTCAAACATAAATAATTTTGCAAACTGGCAATAAAGTTGTGTACTGTGCGGTGCATTGGGATGAGACAGGGCTAACATTCTGTAATTAATCTTTTAGAAAGAAGGCAAGCAGATGTTTGCAGATATGCCAGAACTGAGAGGATGAAAATGCTCATTACTGACAACCTAACACATTAACTTACATTGTAGAGTTGTTTACAAATCTTAGAGAGATGGGCAATCACCAACCCCATGAAGTTCAACCAGGGCAAGTGCTGAATTCTGCACCTGGGACAGGGCAGCCCTGGCTGTGTGGACGGACTGGGGAATGACAACCTGTAGAGCAGCTCCACGGAAAGGAATCTGGAGGGTCCTGGTTGATGGCAAGTTGATGAGCCCTGGCATCCAGAAGGGCCAGGCGTGTCCTGGGGGCATCAGGGACATCATTGCTGGTCAGGCAAGGGAGGGGATTGTCCCGCTCTACTCTGGGCTGGGGCAGCCTCACCTTGAGTCCTGGGGGCAGTTTTGGGTGCCACTGGGTAAAGACATTGAGCCATTAGAGAGCATCCAGAAGAGGCCACAAGGATGGTGAAGGGCCTGGAGGGGAAGCCATGTGAGGAGTGGCTGGGGGCACTTGGTCTGTTCAGCCTGGAGGAGACTGAGGGGAGACCTCAGTGCAGTTACAACTCCTCGTGAGGGGGAGAGGAGAGACAGGCGCTGATCTCTGCTCTTTGGTCAGCAGGGTTGAGACCTGAGGAAACAGGATGGAACTGGATTGGGGAAGATTCAGGTTGGGTATCACAAAATGGTTTCTCACCCAGAGAGTGGTTGGGCTCTGGAACAGGTTCCCCAGGTCAGTGGTCACAGCCTCAAGTCTGCCAGAGTTCAAGAAGCATTTGAAGAATGTTCTCAGACACTTGTGATTCTTGGGGTGTCCTGTGCAGGGCCAGGAGTTGGACTGGATGATCCTGATTGACCCCTTCCAGCTCAGCATAGTCCATGATTCTATGATAGTTGCAGAATTGATTTTGTTTCACACTACCTTCCCTCAAGATGGTAGGCACTGAGATAGATAAAATTGGTGTAATATTCCATTTGTGCTTTCTGAAACACTTTGAAGAAAATGGATTTGCATTATTTTAAGTTCAATCTTTGCTGCATCATTATCACTTGGATACTGTTCTGAATGGATGTGACTTTCCAGGTTTTTTCTGTCCTGCTTCTGTCTTTTGTGCCTGTACAGGTTTGTTGATTGGTTGGTTGGTTTTAAATGAATCAGTCTCCTATTGCATACACAGTACATACAGAAACCACCACTTTGGAAAAATATACATGTAATAATTATTAAAGTTATTTGAACCAAAGTTATCAGGCTTTATCTTTTATATTTGAAGCCTGTGGTGTTCACATTCCTTTTCTCTGTCATTTCTTTCCATCCTAAATGCCATATCTGTGCTGTAGACACTAATGAAATTAACTTTTTTTTGTGATTAAACAGCTTTTATATACATTTCCCTGCAGTATTTCTGCTGAGAAAAGTAAGTGGGAATATGCTGCTTAATATAATTTGATATCTGGGGAAAAAATTGCTCTTGTATGGAAGGAGCTGATCCTCTAGTAGTAGGCACATCGTAGGGTTTCATATGCAAACTCTAGTCTAGAGTTTAAAAAAGGAATTATAGTTCAGACTGTAAGATTCATCAGTCCATCCCTCTGAACTTTACTTTTATATTTTAAATTATCAGAAAATACAATCAAATTTGTATTCATCTCTTATGCAAAAAAATACTTTGCTGTTACTGGAAACTCTGCTGGATTTCCTATTTAATAAGCAGTTACCAGCAATATCCTTTTAAATGTGGGGAAACTGAGTGGTTTTAAGATGTTTACTAGTAACCATATAAAAATGTATAATTTCCTAATTTGGGTAATAAACGAAGTGTTAAAATACTATTTGTAGTCTTGATGTACAGAAATAAAATGATTGGTTTTCTTTTTGGTTTTGCTTTAGGCTTTTTATTTATGTTAAATGTTACATACTCAACCTATTCTTTATCCCAAATTCTTTTCTTGTATATTTTTCTACATAAATTATGAAACTTGTAAAGAAGTTGAAAAAGAGATCAGTAATAGTGAAACTGCCTCCTCCTAATTGCAAAACCTGAACACTTCTTTTAGATAGCATTATTTATTTTAGAACCTAATGCTTTAAATATTTTGAAATTATTTTTCAATTCCATTATTTTGCTACATTGGGTAGTGTTGTATTTGTATTTTGTAAAATTAAATTAAATTTTTCTATTAAATATTTGTATTTTGAAGATTGTGTTGGAGTCATGCCAAGTACTGGTGACTGGTAACGTCCACTTTGTACTTTAGAAAAGGAGCCAGTGCCCACTATTGCTGTCTGTGGCCAGGGAAGCAGCGGGTGCCACAGAGAGGGTAGGCTGGGGGAAGTGTGACTTGCACAGAGCTGTAATTGCAGGCATCACAGAGCTGCAGAAACCTTCAGGAGAGAACTTGAGTTTGCTCAAAGTACTCTGATGTTTTATTTCTTCCATCTGCAGCGCTCGGTGATGTTTGTGTATCCTGTACATGAAGTGTGTCACTGGCACAGGCAGGGCATCAGAGCAGCTGTAGCCCAAATTTCACTGTGCACAGGCTGGAGGTCGGTGCAGCTTCACCACCTTCAGAATCCAGGCTGGAGTGAGAGGAGAATGGGGCTTCCCTTTGGCAACCAGTGCTTCCAGCTCTGCCAGCTGTGTTCAGAGAGGCAGGATTAAGCACGAGTACCTGCTCAATGGTATTTCAAGGCACAGGAGATAAAGGTGTGAGAGGTAACAGTCATGTCCTGAGAAGCGGCGGGTTGAAAAGATCTCTCGTAGCACTTACATAGCAAGAATTGTTTCTATATGAAGCTGGATTTTCTGGATTTTAAAAGAAAAGCAAACTGTCCCCCAGTGGTGTCGCTCCCAGAGTTTAGGTAGGCAGAGGCAGGAGCACTCTGCATGCAAGCAACCTGAAATATTGTTGTAGATTTTATCATCAGAATTATAGCAGTAATAGTTATGAGTTTGGGGTTAGTTTCTGTACAAGATAACCCTTCCTTAAAGTAAGTTTCTGTACTACAGTGTTTCTTCCTCCTAGTTCAGTATTTGCTTTTTGAAAAAGCAAGCGATTTCTGATTGGTTCTTGTTTTCAAGTAAGTTTGGGTTTGTAATTTTGTAACCTGTTCTACAAACATTTTTGTCAAGGTCTGTATGATGGAAGAGTTCACAAATTTTTCATCTCTACAAAGATCAAAGGCGTTAAAAGTGGAATAAAGAAATAAAGTTAGCACTTGGTCTCTTTATTTCAATGAGAGTTGCATGGGGGTTCAGTCCTATTAGGTGGATAAAAGAAAATAAAGCACAGCAAACCAAACCAGGAGTTTACTTAATCTCTGTTGTCTTCCGTCATGGTCTTGAAAGCCAGACTTGTATAAGTGTCACAAAACCAATTTCTAGGGAACATTTATATATCTTCAAAAGAGGAAAGATTTTCCTCCAGTTTAATGCATAAACACTGAGCTAACAAAGTTTGATTTGAATAAGAAGGATATCTTCAGGTATTTTTTGGGGGAGGTGCTCCATAAAAATAATAAAAAATGGGCTTCCTGATACTATTAGAAGCAATGTTGACTTTTTTTTTTTTTTTTTTTTCATCACTTGAATAATAGAGCACAAATGTCCTCATTTTATTCTATAAAGGGGTTTGGAATTCAGAGAAAACACTTTAAATGCAGTGAGTTCATACATTTCAATTTTGACCAAAACCTGCCAGTTAAATACCAGTGAGCACATATTCTTACCACCACTGAAAAATAGTTCTGCACAAAAGAAGGGGAAAAAGAGCAATGTTCATTGGACCTGTAATATTTGCTCATATACATTAATCTGTGTTAATAATGGTTTGTGATGTAAATGCTTGTTACTTTTTTTTCCATCATGCTTTTGCCTATCACTGAAGGAGAGAAGAAATTAACTTGTTCTGTAAAACTGATTAGGATATCTATATTTTTATTGACTTCTGCTTTTGTGAATAAAATAATTTGAGTTTTCTTGAAACTCTTCAGAAACACTCTTTCATTTTTGCAGTAAATTGGGAATTCTCTTGTTGAAAACTCATAGTACTAAACAGGTTCTAAAAGATTCTGGTATTACCTGCTTGTTGGTCTTGAAGTTAGTCGTTGGGACTGGCCACCCATGGCAGTGATGGAGTCACCATTCACAGAGGGATTTAAAATTCCTGGAGGTGTGTCACTGAGGGATTTGCTTCAGTGGTGGGATTGGCAGTGCTGGGTTAATGGCTGGACTCAATCATCACTGAGGTTTTTTCCAGCCCAAACACTCCTGTAGTTCTGCTGCTTCAGGATGGTTATACCTTCAGCTTTTGAGCTGTGATTTCCCACTCTGCCAGGGAAGCTGCAGCTCTGAGGTTTACCTTTGTTTCAGGGTGTCTTTCAAAGAATGCACTTGCTCTGCTTTTTAAAGACTTCTTCAGAATCTTTGGAAAGAATAAAACTCTATGAATAGAAGTCTGAGAAGCTGTAATTCATAGTGAAGGATGCCACTCTGTCAGCAAACACAAAAATTTCTCTTTCAGCTGCTTCTGGAATTCTGGCACATGTGGGCCCCTTTGAAGGTGCAATTTAGTTTTTCTCTGCTTTGATAATTAGATTTACCTGCTTCTCTTTGCCTATTTATTATTTTCTTTGCTAAATACAGTTTTAGTTCTACTTTAATATTTATAAAGTTAGTATTGTGCGTATTTATTTTTGAATGCTTAGAAATCAATATATAAGCTTCAGTTTACCTGCTACTAAAAATGTGGTAAACACAAAACTACAGAAAACTCCCCTGGTAGGGCATTTCCTAATTTGTAACATTAATAAAAACACAAATGTTCATGTATCTGACCTGTTTTTCAGTGTGTATCTGGTAGTCTGGGAAGGACATTCAATTTCTCTTGTGTGTAGAGAGACAAAACAAGGCAAAAAGTGATCATGAAGTTAAACAAGTTGAATCCATTACAGAGAACACAGAATGGGTGAAGTTGGGAGGAAAGTCTGGAGATCACCCACCCTCAACTCCCTGCTCAAAGCAGGGTCACCTACAGCAGGTTGTGCAAGATCTTCACCTGTGGAGTTCTGAATGTCTTCTTGGATGGAGAATCCACAGTTTCTCTGGGCAACCTGTTTCCAGTGTTAATTAACTTCATAAAACCTTTTTAATCCGATTTAAACATTTCTTGTATTCCAGTTTGTGCCCGTTGCCTCTTGTCCTGTGGGGCATCTGGTACGGAATCTGAGCCTTCTGCAGGGTGAACAACATCAGCTCTCTCAGCCTCATATGACACAGCATCCAAAACCTTAATCATTTTTCTCTCTGCCCTGCTTGTTAGTGAAGCCAGCAGCATCTTCAAAATAACTTTTGTGGACTTTGATGTCTTTGATGGGGTCTGAGTTAAGTGACAGTAAATCTCTTCCTTGTCACATTTCTGTGGTTGTTAATCAGTGGCACTTACCAGGTAGGGTTGGATTCAAGATTTTGTGGCTTTGCTTTTTCAATTTCCAGTGCTGCTTTGACTTTCCAAGGATTTTGCAAATCTCTTACCAATGCAAAATAGCAGACTTGGTAAAAACTGAGCTCTGAATTATTTTCACAATTTTTTTATAGATAGGATGCTAAACTTTGATATAAAAACCATAGGACTAATGTTAAATCACCTAAATATGTATTTGTTTTTGTCACCAACAGTATCAAACACCCAAGTCCAAGCTTTTTTTCAAACTCCTGTATTTTGACTGTCTTCTGAAGGTGGAGTAGCCCAGAATTCAGCAAAACACATCAGACAGTCAAACAGGAGAAACATGGGAATTCTAAATGGCAAAAAATGGGACAAAAAGGCAGGCACAGATGTCCTGCAGCTTGATTTCACACTGTCAAGGGATTAGCTCTTGTGTGATGCTTAAGTCATTGCTACATTTATTGCCAGAATAGGTGCTCTCCAGTCTGGGACTAAGCTTCCCTGTCCACAGCTCTGCAGAATCATACGTTCTATTTGCAAAGTTGGTTCATGTATTTATAGGAGCAGCATGCTCAAATTTCCTACTATATTTAACATCATTCTTTTCTGCATTCCCAGAGCAGCTGTTTGTTCATTCTGTGTAACATTTAACTGAAAAGGAGTTTTACATTATTTCTGTTTTATTCTTTGTTGATAGTTACACATAGTTCTTGATTGCTGAAGAAAGAAACAGGCATTCACCAGATGGTGTTATTTCAGATCCTCCTGCTACTGCTGCTTGCCCAAATGTTAGACCTGGGAAAAGCGTCTCTCCTCAGTTGCTATGTAGTTTTGCTGTATGTTGTCAAACAAACCTTCTGAAGGAATTGTTTCCTCCTAGCCCTTGTATCTTTACTTAAGAATAATTATTTTCATTACAGCTCTATTTTTCTTTTTTCCCCTCTTCACTTTCAGACAAACAGCAGCAGAGCTCAACGTTCTGCAGAGATATTTTAGGTATAATTATCTGGTAGATCTATCTGGCCATTGATGAAAAATTACATAGAATTAACTAATATTTGGCATTGCTGCATGGACAAAAAAAGCATATCCCTGATCAAGTTAATGAACATAAATGCTGATCAAGCTGTCTTTGCAAAGAATAAGCACTTGGCATAAGCTGTGAGATCGTCTGACTGCCCCAAATAGTTCCTGGGTTGTGTGCAGATCCCAAATAATCAGCAGAATACATCTGATATTTCAGGAGGAATTAGCGAAAACATCAACTATGCTGAAGTGGTTTAACCACTTTGAAATGCATCCACTTAGCTCAGGCTTCTGCACACAGAGGAGCCCAGATAAACTTGCAGTCTCTAGATTACCTAATACACACTGTACTGATGAAAGCTGAAGTTGTGCTCGGCAGGAAAACACTGGAGAATGCAAGTGAAAATGGGTTATTTTGTGCTTTGAATGCTTCTACTGAAAGTTTTAAACTCTAGGTGTATTGCCTGTATTTCAAGTCTAATTGTTTCTGATAAGCTATCAGCAAAAATTTAATGCTTATATTTAATTAAGTGGCACTTTCCAGAATTAGTTTGCCAGCAGTACTATAATTAGATGACGTGAGAATACTTTGATACATATGCTCATATTCTTTGTTAACACCAAAAATAGAATCTGTAAATCTGTAAATAGAAAAACTGGATGCATTAAGCAGCAGGGCAGAGCAGCAGGCTGGGAAGGCTACAGCCATTACCACCTCAGAAGGACTAATATTAATGTCTCTCTAATGCAGCATTTTTAAGTGTTTCTTGTGTTCTGATGGGCTTTATATAATTGACCTCCATAAATCATAAAAGATGGTTTAAAAAAGAATCTGGGAACTATGTGAATTGCTAATACCTCCTGGAATGCTGCCACATTATTTCCATCATTAGGTTATAGCTACCAGTTAGACCTGAATTCATCTCACTTAACTTCAGGCATCTGTGAGGTGGCTGTCGAGGTGCCTGGGGAGAAAAGGCAGCCCCGGGACAGAGCTCTGGCAGGCTGTTCCTTCTTTATTGAAACACATCTCCAAAGAGGGTGGAATGAACTGTGCCCTGGAAGTGCCCTCTCCTCCTCTCTCTCTTCACAGTCAATGGACTCAAACTGGATGTTTGAGACAGCTGAAGTTAGGTGAAATGACAGACCTCTCCCTCTTGTTCCCAGAGGAGAGTTGAAAATTCTTAAACAATTAAGATTCTTTGATAGCAGCATTTATTCTGACTCAATGATTCAGCACTTGGATATCAGCCTGGATCTCTGATACCAGCTTTAACAGACCCACCAGACCTTCTTTTGTTATTGGAATGTTGATGCTCTGCCAGCAACATCAGATTTAATGCCCCTTAACACAGTGCTCCAGGCTTCTGCTACAAGCAGCAAGCCATAAAAACATAGGACACTTCATACTTTTGCAAATACCTTTGAAGGTTTTCTGAATCTGTAAGTTTTTCAGTTTTATTAGTCCTATAAATAGATCTAATTAAAAATGTTCATGAGCCAGTTATGTAATCCTTTTGGATTTCACTAAAACTTTCGATACTGTCTCTCCCAGGACCCTTCTGGACAAAATGTCCAGCACACAGCTGGACAAACATACCATGGGGTGGGCGACCAGCTGGCTCATGGTCAGCACAAAGGGTTACAGTGGATGGGGTTACACCAGACTGGGGTCCTGTCACTAGTGGGGTTCCACAGGGCCCCAGCCTCAGCCCTGTGCTCAACATCCTCATAAATGACTTGGATGCAGGACTGGAAGGGACACTGAGTATGTTTGCCAAGGACACTAACGTGGGAGGAGTTGCTGACTCCCTTGAGGGAAGAGAGGCCCTGCAGAGACCCAGACAAATCAGGGGGCTCGCCAATCACCAACCATGTGAAGTTCAACCAGGGCAAGTGCTGGATTCTGCATGGGACAGGGCAATCCTGAATGTATGTGCTTCAGTATCCCCTGCAGTACCTCTTCTGGTGGGCTTAGCCACCTGCTACTTTAATTGAAATCACCTGCTTTTCCCTGTAACAGAGAACAAAAAATTAAATATCATGTGCACAACATAAGCAAACCTCTAAAAAGTAAATAATTCATGTTATTGTTCAGTGTTAGAGATAATCTGAGCTATCAAAGATCCTAAGTTAAAAAAAAAAAATAGGTGCCCTAATAAATGATATTTGTAATTGGTGGCTCTGTAAACTGCCCGTTATGCAAACTCTTGGGAAATGTCTTCATATCTTCTTCAAAGACAAGCATAAACTAATATATATATATATATTATAATTACACAGTCCTCTGTTTTCATCTATAACTTCATTAGGAAACATTTATTTGCATTCTTAGTATTTTGCTGTAGAAAATGCCAAACTGCCCTGCCCTCAGCTATGAGCAGGCACTTTACCTTCTCATACCTTCCTTTCTCCAAATGCAAAATTGGTCTCTAAGCCTTCTCAAATATTATTCCTATATCTGAAGGATACTAAAGCAGGCTATGCTGTCTAGAGTCAGAACAGTGTCAGAAAATCTCCAGGCAGATTAATGTAATGGTAACAATTGTGTTAAAGGAGCCATGGTCCTGATTGCATTGATGCAGGCAGTGTTTTGATTCCAACCCTCTAGATCTACATAGAATCGTGCTTCTTTGCCATGTTCTGTTTGCTTGGATAAACAGAAAGTTTTATGGTTGGCATCCATCATACCTTAACTGTAAATATAAAGTCTGCTCTTTAAATTATTAAACCAAAGAGACTGCCTTGTGCAACTTCAGTCTTGCTTACTGCAGCTCAGGTTTTAGGACTCTTCACAGTTTTTTCTCCCCTGTAATCAGTTATGAAAGGTTGGGGAAAAACCTTTCTTTCCACATCAAGAAATGTTTAAAGGATTAAATCAAAATTTTATATGGTCTCCTCCCACACTACACAGTACTGACCTGCCTTTGCATTTACCAGGCTGTGAAGCCTCTGAGGTCTGAACCTCACCCATTAGGAACAGCCAGTCTAACCTACTAATCCTTTGAGTTTTTTTTCTTTCCTAGTGGATCAACAACTTGGACTTCACAGCTTCTTGCTGATGAGAAACTAATAATGGAGTGAAGCATCTCTTTGCTCTGATTTTGAAGAATTGTTTCCACAACCAAAACTTTGCATCAATAATCAACAATATTTCTTTTGAAGCTTGCATTTCCCCAAAGCACCAAGCCTATACTTAGGGTTGTCCTACTACTTGTCCTTCTGATTTGTTTTAGGTTTTCCTCTGCCTTATTTCAAGCTGGCTTTTGTCTTTTTGAACTGACCCCACTCCCACACAAACCCTTCCTAAATAATGAGTAGCCTTTTAATTGACTTTATTTGGGAAGCATACATTTTAGACATGGAAACTCTCTAACTTCACTTTGGTGATCTAGAAATTAATGCCTCCACTTTTTAAATAAGGGGCAAGAAATATAATTTTACAGCAATTTAAAGCATGATAAAGTCCATATTTTAAAAACAGAATAATAACTTTGCTGCCCTATAGTTTGTTCTCAGCCATGGCACTCAGAAAAGCACATACTTGAATATAACACAAAGGATACCCTAATGCATTCACCCAGTGCAGGGCTCTGTCCAGGTGCTACATGTGGGGAGAGGAATCTGACCTCAAAGGAATTGTATGCCAGAGTTACAATTTTTGAGACTACAAATTAAATACACATGGGGGAAAATATTTTGTCATCTCACCTCTAGCCACCGATCTCACCTATTCAAAGAGTGTTTCTTAAAATTATTTGTCGTTTTTTCACCTTTTCCTACAGCACCACACCCAAGCATCACTTTTTGCATTTTTCTTCACAGAACCTAGACCGGGTCGGGTCAGAAGGGATCACAGTGGGTCATCTGCTCAAGCAGGGTCATCCCAGAGCACGTGGCACACGATCGCATCCAGATGGTTCTGGAATATCTCCACAGCTCCTCTGGGCAATCTCTTCCAGTGCATGGTCACCTGCACAGTAAAGTTCTTTCTTATGTTCTGGTGGAACTTATGTGCCTCAGCTTCCCCTCATTGCCTCGTGTCTGTTGCTGGGCACCACCGAGCAGAGCCTGGTACATCCTATTGGCACCCCCAGTTTTTGACAGTAAAGACACAAAAGAGGAAGAAATTTTGTCATCTCACTTCTACCAGCTAAACTCACCTATTCAAAGAATGTTTTTCAACATTATTCTTTTTCCTTCTCCTTTCCCCTGAGCTGCACACCTGGGCAGCTGCTTCACAAAATCACCTTGTCAGGTTGGAAAAAACCTGTGAGAGTCCAGCCTAGGACTGAACACCATCATGCCCACTAGACATCCTGTGATTCTACGGAGCAGAGAGCAGACATCGCTGGTAGGAAACGTGCGGCTGCACGAACACACACCGGGCCCGCGCCGCCCGCAGCCGCCTCCCCTCACGAGGCCCCGCCCCCAGAGGTCCCGCCCCCTCACGGAGCCCCGCCCCCGCCCCGGCGCAGCGCCACCGGCCGCCCGCAGGGGGCGCCCTCCGCTCACACGGGACACCCGGCGAGGCTGTTCGAGAAACTTCCGGAAGCGGCGGGGCGGAAGTGACGGCGCGCGCTGGCGGCGCTTCCTGTTTGCGGCCGCTGCCGTTTGTCCCGGCGGGAGCCGCGGGAGGGGACGGGCGCGAGCGGCGGCCGCGCTGAGGAGCCACCGGCGGGTGAGTGCGGGGCAGACGGGCCCGGGGCCGGCCGGCCGCGGCCGTGCGGGAGGTAGGGACAGCGGGCAACGGGCGTTTGGCCGGGCCGCGGTGCTCGGCAGCGGCGTCCCTAGTACCGGGGCCTCGCGGCGCGGCCGGCGCAGGCCCCGCAGTGCTGGAACGGCCCCGGCTGCTGTGGAGGCTCTGCCTGGCCTTGGCGGGGCTCGCGGATCGCAGGGAGTTCGGGGAGGGAGCGGCTGCCCAAGGCTCCCTCCGGGACTCGGAGCGGGACAAATCCCGGGACGTTCGGTCCCAGCTCCCATCGGCGCATGTTTGCCGCAAGGGGAAAAAAAAAAAATAATCCGAATTTCCATTTCTTGCTCACGGTGGTGTCAGTTTCCAGAAGGTGAGGGCGAGCCTTGGTTCATTAAACAGGCCTTGCTCTTAAAGCGCTTTTCGTCGCAGGATACTGCCTCGGCGGCTTGTGAGCATTATTGTGTCCTCCTTTTTTCCGTTCTCTACAGCTCCGTGAAAGGAGGCTGTAATGAGACACGGGTTGGACTCTTTTGCCGTGCCTGCAGTGAGAGAACCAGAGGAAGTGGCCTTGAGATGATACGGGAGATTCAGATTAGATAATGTAAAAAATGTTTCACATTTAGGACGGTTGGAAGTTAGGCTGGAATAGGTCGCCGAGGGAGATGGTGGAGTCACCAGTGTAAGGAGGTGTTTAAGGAGCGCCTGGATGTGGCGCTGGGTGTTGTGGTTTAGTGGTCAGGGGACACAGTGGCGGTGTTGGGGGAGGATGGTTGGACTGGATGATCTCAGAGGTATTTTCCACCCTTGATGAACCTAAGCCGAACGCGCTGTTTTTCTCCCCCGAAGGAAGCGGTTTAGTTACGTTCTGCTCGGTGTTTGTTACTCGCGGTAGGGTCGGGGGCAGGTTTGTTGTGGTGAGGTCGGCAGAGGTCGGGTGTTTTGAACTCACTGTTGCCAGGTTCCGGGCTGAGTTGAAAACTGACGCTGCCAGGTAAGGAACACTGTTTGTCGCCAGTATTTGCTGCTCTTCAGAGAGGGCAGTGGGCTGGGTTTCCGATCCGCGTTCCTGTTTGCACCAACACTTTTTGTTGTATTGCTGTCGGAGCTGAAAACATGTGCTACAGCCTTCAGCCATGTTAACAAAGGTGTTAGAAATGATTCAAAATACTGAACAAATCTGTTTTAAATTGTGATGATGATAAATTGCTATTTCTTTAGACACGGTAACATAAAAGCTAATTTTATAACCGTGTTAATGTGCAAGTGGTCAGGCTTGTGACGTTGTGTAGTCAGTGATCAAACCCAAGAGTTTTTAGGGTATAAAGTGTTAAAAAGTGATTAGAACAAGGTGTTGACACAAAGGGAACAACTGGGATGAAGCAAGGCTGTGTCTCTTCAGTCGTACAGCAGAGGTTGCAGTCACTGCTGCCTGCTGACCTTAATTTCTGTTTACTCTTTGGAGATCCTTGTACTCCAGTTAGGGATTTTATGTTCAGCTGGTGATCAAGAGCCTGGTAGTTAAAATACCATTTAGTTTGATGGATTATATTGTCAAAGAAGATTTGTTTGGACCAATGAGTAAATGTATTTACAGATCTTGTCTCTCTGATTACTTTTTTTTTTTTTTAAATTGCGCACAGCCAAAATTTTAACTATTGCACAACGCTGGTCTAACTTTGTGTACTCCCCTTGGCTCCTGTGCTGACTTCTCAGCAGAGAATAAGGGTGTGTTGAAAATGGAATTTAAATTAGTATTAAATTTTCTTAAATAATCTACTGGAGAGGAAATTTACATTGCTACTTTTATTGGCAGCACTATTTAGGCTGCAATACTACTAATAATGTCTTTATCTGTAAACTGTTCCCCTTGTTCTCCATCAGACTTGTCTTTTTAGTACTTGTGCTTTTAGACTACAGCAGATTCCTACCCAGACAGCTTCTCTCGCTGGTGTTTTCTTTGTCCTTCCCAGATCCATGCAGTTGGCTGATTTATCGTGGCTGGGCTTGGGGAGAAGGCATGCAGGGATTTAGTTCTGTGAAGTTATAGTTAGAGGGCTAATGTGTTTTGCTACTGATTTTTTTTTTTTAATAGATAAATACATGTCTTTACCGACTGTATTCTTTCCTTTATCCATTAGAAGTTTTGGAATGTATGTGGGGAGAGGGAACGACTTAGGTTAAATCATCATCTTATGTAGGATGTAGGAGTTCCTAACAGTACACGGGCTGTCCTGAGGAAATAAATAGCAGAGTTTTGGTTTGTTCTGCATCTGTGCCGAGCTCATTGGCGCTGTGAGGTCTGTGAGCCGAGCTTGCGTGGGACGAGGCCGCCGATTGCTTTGTCGCCGGTCCAGAGGCGGTCGCGGCCTGGAATCGATGGAAATGTCAGCGCGGGTTGGGCGCCGGGCGCAGCCACCCGTGTGAGCCGGGGCCGCTCTGCCGCCGGCTGTGGAGGAGGTGCAGCCCGGCCGAGCCACTGCGCTGCACTCGCGCCCTTCCAGGGGCACATCCACCGCTTCTTCACCGTGGGGTGATGCTCTGAAGGGAATTCGTTGCAGTAATTTTCAACTTAGCTGTGTGAGGTTTATGTTTAAGCATTGTGCTCCTTAAGTAGGAAGTGCTCTATTTCTCTAATAGTATTTGTAAAGAACCTCGTCACTTGTGTCCTGGAAACATTTTCTGCCAAAGCTTTTCCTTTGTCTTATTCAAGAGATGGAAGGATTAGTGTGAAATTAATTAGCTGTGTCAAAACTTGTTGGATCTTGCATATGAGGATTGTTTCTTTCAAGATAGATTAAAAATAAAACTATAGTTGAGGGTATTAGTAGGTTTAAATTATATTTTCTTTTGAATGGATGTTAGATTTTCCTTACTTTAGAATTAATGAAATCATTCTGCTTTATTTATTTAACTGCTGGGGAAGAAATAATTCATGCATATGCATTTCACTCCTACAGTTACTAGTTGTAGGTTTTATGTTTTCTGTTTGTTCTGAATAGAAATCTCACTGATATGAGTGAGGACTCAGTACTTAAAGAATCTTAAAGGCCATATAATAAGTCTGAAGCCATTCATAGCTACATTACAGCCAGTTTTTATTAAAAGTTTAATTTTTCTGATTAGATTTTTTTTCTGTCTTGAAATGTAGTCTGAATCTGTGACACCCTGCCAACACTCTGAGAAAGAACTTGATCTTTGCTTTAATGAAGATTTTTTTTTTCCCCTAAATCAAGCTATCATGACTCCAAAAACACTTCAGGGGAAATGTGTAGAAACTTTAAACTATTTTCTTTTCCTTAAAGGATCATCTGATTACATGCAATTATTTGCCTAAAACTTTCTGGGCCTTGTCTTTCAGTTGAGGCTTTCACTGTTTTTAATTGCTTAATCATACACAGATCATACTTTTTTAAAAATAAGACACGAATTTTACTTTGAACAATATAGCCTTTTATGGTTAGTTTTAGGAGAGTGACAGTGTTCCAGATATTTGTGACACTATTCCAAATTTGGACACCTGAGTTGTCGTGTTTTGGAAAAATGCTCCTTTGCTTTAAGGAAAGATCATGAATAAGTCCCTCTTTATCAGAGATCAGATGGATAAGCAGGAGAGTCTCAACCAAGGGAGTGCGGGTGCCCTATTGAGTGACGAGCATCCTCCTCTCCTGTTTTCTGTTAGCCAGTTTACATTTCTTTCACGGATGAAGATTTTGGATTTCTTCTATTTCCATTTTTGGTTGGTTCACTCTTTTTTTAATAGTTTCTTACTTGTTGCCCTCTACAGGCTCTCCACGTGCCAGGCAGCAGTACAGACCAAGTCCTGTAATTTGTGCCAGAGTTGTGTCTTGCTGCCCTTGGGGAGGAGAGCAGTGGACAGGGTTCTTTGTGATTTCCTGCCCTCAGGCGTGAGGGTGTCCTGTACAGGTGTCTCTTGTTTGGCTGTGCTGGAGTTTTATTGTTCCTGGCTTTTCTACAAGGGAACATGAACTGCAAGGTAAAGCAGTCACCCCAGCTGCCTTCTCCCTGTATGAACTGGTATAATAATAACTGTATCCAAATACACTCTGCTGTCTGACATACAAGCAGGATGTTTGCTGTAAACACGAGATTAAACTAAGCTTTTTGGAATGTTCATTTTATTAAATTCATCTCTTGGGGATGCTGAGGGAGTACTAAAATAATGAGCATAAACACGGCTATTTAAGTACATTTTATTAATTTTAATTATATGGTAAATTGACATTTTTCCATGAAACAATAAATTTCAGGAGCCTGTGAAGTTAAACTGTGACAGCTTTTCTAAGCTTAGGTAAGTAAAAGCTTAAAGTATTGAAGTTGTTAATATGCTTTAGTCTGTACTGCACTGTGCATGTATAAGCAGGAGGAACAGATTAATGCTGGTGCCTTGTTTAAATGTATTTGTCAGGTTTATTAATTTTAAAACTTACACAAGTTTTCTTGCTCTGTGTTCCTGCACTCATAAGTAACTTTATTTGCTCCTTAGCATTCTTACTCTTTAAAATTTTTTTGTAAACTGTGGGAATTTTTATGTTAGCACAGTGGATTTTTGTGAATTCAATCCAAGTGAACTGGGATTCAGAGCAGGGTGTTTGTTCCTCCAGAGTTGCCAGCAGGATGCAATCCTTTAGGTAAGTCCATGGAAGGCAGGCAGGTGCTAGGACCTGGGTGGCTGTGGGACTTGCAGAGGATGTTTATGACTGCCTGCTCTGTGAACTGCATGAATCAGGAGTTTGGAACTCCATCCCGCTCTCCAGGTGACTGCTGTAGTCACTGAGCTCAAGCTGTTATGGCATCTTTGAGGGCTCTCTGTGCTGCCCATTGCTTCATGGCCAGAAATAGATAACTTTTTCTGACTAAGCTGACTGCAAAGGTCGCATGCCCCTTGCTGTCTGAATTCCCTCCTGGCTGCTCTAAAGAATTTCTTGTTTGGATGCTTTCCTCCGTTCTGTATTTAGTTAGGGGTGCTGCTTTGTCATCACTGCTGGTTGTTTGTCTGATTATTTGCTTTTCTCTGTCATCTGTTCTTATAAAAGTTTAGAGCTCTCTACATATGTTTCCAGTAATACTTCTTGTGCTATTTTTGTAGCTGAGGACTGTGCTGTAAAGAGAGTTTTTGAGTCAGGTTTTGGGTAACTGGCCGAGTGCTGGGCTGAGCTGTGCAAGGAGGGCCTGAGCTTGGTCATGTGGCCCTTGTCACTTGCCTTGAGTTCAGGGCCACTGCTCCATAACCCAGAACACAGCTGCCTTCTCCTGTGATGACTGAGAAATCTATAAACTATGGAAACCTTTCATATAAACATTTGTCTGTTTGGTTTTCATGCCCCAAAGAAGGAGTTGGAGTAGCTGATAGCACACTGTAAACAGTGCAGTTCCCAGCTCAAGGAACTATGGATTTTTGCAAGCAGACAAGGCCATGAAACGCCTCCTTTCAGCTGTTTTTGTTTTTTTTTTTTGCTTGTCTTTTCTTCTGAAATTTTGTAGATTTTCTGTGGATGGAGGGAGGAAATCAGCCAATGTGGGCTGGATTCTTCATGGCTTTAGAGAAAACTCTAAAGTGCCTAATTAATGAGCCTTGCTTGTATATTTGGAGACAAATTGTTTTGACCGATTGGTTGTTCGGAGAAGATTTTTGTCATTTTGGTTAGGACAGTTGAGTGGTTTCTAGAAGGGAGGTGTGTGGTTTGCATCTTTGAAACATCTAGGCATTTTTACCATGCATGTTCCTACTAGCCTTAAAACTACTGTTTTATTTGTTTTTAATTTGCCATCTTCTATTTTCTAAGTCAGTGGTTATCCATATTCTGCTTTATTATAAGCTGATGGTGGCTGTTTTCTTGAGTGAATATTTTAAATCTGTCCTGAAAAGACTGCAGATTGAGGTCTTTCCTAGTTTGTGAGTATTGTTGGATTTTTTTTGGGGGGAAGGGGGTTTTGTGGATGTGTGTGGTGTTTTTTTGCTCAGTCTTACTGGCTGTTGAGGGGCTAAATATTAACTGACATTTTTTCTTAAGCTGGACAAGAAAAGCTGCAGATGAATTTTTTTTTCTTGTAAATATTTTTAAAACCTTTTTACATACAAAAAAAGTTCCTATGATAACTAAAATTTCAGCAATACAGTTTATATTTTATAATAACTGGCAGATAGAAATAACAGTATATCAGAGATGAATTCTTGCTGTCACCTGACTGTGGCGATACTTTGATTAGGAGAAGGAGAATAATAAGAATTTGTTTTCTTTAGATAGTTTCTGGCTTGTTTTAATTCCAGACTTTATACTAGTGGCAAGTAAAAACTGAACAAAAGCACTTACTAAAGACAGAATATGCAATCCCCAGACATTTCTTTGAAACAAATAATTTCTGTCTTGAAGGAGTTGCTTTTTAGGGTCAGAGTCATCGGTTAAGACGTTGTCGTGTTGCTTCAGCTCTGTTTTTTTGTCCCAACTTTAGGTTTCTGTCATCTAGCATATATGGTGTTTGTATTGAGTTTAAACTTAACAGCTCTGCAGCATTGCTTTTAAACAAGCAGGAAAGTTTATAAAAACATACTGTGTTGAAATCAATATGACTACCTGTGTGCACAAAGTTCTTTAGGAAAGGAAGTGACTTATTTTTTACATCTTAATTGCTTTTCCTACATGCTTTTTCTAATTAGAAGCTTGATTTTTTAATTCTCCCTCTAAGATAGGTACCAGAATTGAGAGGAGAGCTAATGAAAGCCTTGTATGTAAGAAAAGGAGAATATAGAAAGAACACTTAGTGTTACGCTATATGCTCCTGTCCTGCTCTTGCTGTTTGCTTACTAGTTTTAGGCTAATACCTCTTGTTAGGAGGGACTCTGACCTCCAGCCTTAAGCTTGACTCATACTGGATTCCCACCTTCTGATTTCTTTTCGTAAACTATACCTTCCATATATTCTATTGCTCATAAGGGTGGCTATGGGATTTGATAACATACTTAACCCATACTGACTTTGCTCCTCACATCTGTGTTCACAGAGCAGTTCTAATTGTTGTGTGGGAAACAGCAAAACTAGAGAGGGCAGCTGATAGCAAATATCCTGGGATATTTTTGGTAATCTGTATGTTTGCATACTGAACCCTGCCATTAGTGTATTATTACTGGCATTCTTAATGTTAATTTTGATCCACATCCCCCAACTTCCTTTGGTGTTGGTCACAGTATTAACTATACCCTTATGTTTTTTTTGATGTGGAGATTTCTTCAAAGGGCTATTTACTTGCTACAGTTTAATTTTGTGTTTGTGGACTCTGTGGTTAAGTAGATTGCTAAAACCACCCAAGTTTTAAACACGTGGGTCCTCCAATGCGTTTGCTTCTGTAAGTAGTTTGGAGAGGGAAGGAAGCATGGCAGGGTATCACTTAAACTGGTTTTGCCATTTGAGGAAATGTATGTATGTAACCACAATCCATAATTAAAGTTAATTAAGCTTTAACCTACAGCAAGAACATATTTTGAAGATGTACCGATTTATTTTAAAAGGAAGTCTTTTTTCCAATGTTTATATCCCAGGATGTTGAAAGATACATGCAGAAGTAGTACAATAAATGAATTTCAGATTATTTAACTAGGCTACATCATACTTGGTTCTTTCTGCATTTATGGGAAAGAAAAGGAAACTGAGACTTTGCCTAGGCTAAAATGAAAAACACTGAATGACTTGAGGGGGGAAAGGGTATTTCAATGAATTTTTGTTCTTGCTGCATGAGATAAGAATATGTGACTAATAAATTGCTGTATTGTTATGTTCTGAGTATATTTAGGTGACTTTCCCTGCAACAAGTTGATAAGTACTGGAAAAAGTCACTTGTTGAAAAGTTTCCTTGTTCATTAAACTTGAAACAAACCAGCAGTGGTAGGATGGAAAGGAGGTTGGAAATTTTGCCAGAGTGGAGACTTTTTACAGTAGTGGAGGGAAAGGCAGCATTGCATGAAGACACAAAACATTTCTTGAAACTTTTTTGGAAAGGTTCTTTCATCTTAGTGGTCATTTAGTTGGAGTAAAGATCAGTGTAACTGTACCTTGTAATTATTCTCTAATGTTGACAAGAAATGGTCAGTATTCAAATTGCTTTTTCAACTTCTAGGTTTCTTAGGACTCTCATACTAACAAACACTAGGTGCCTCTGCACTTGAGTTGGTTGGTTACCTTGCAGTTGGAGCTAGCTTGCATAGTTATGTTCCTCTCTTGGTAAATATAAATAAAGGAGGCAAATGGTATTCAGTAGCTTTGGCAACATGCATGTTTTTTGTCATAGTCTGAGTGCAAGAAAGGCTTATTTGACTCAGTAAGGTTGAGTTTTAAATTTGCAAGACTTGCACATACGTTGCTGTTCTGAAGGGAGCATCTCAGTGGAAGTAATGTACTGAAGAAGAGATGTGAAAGATGGGTCCCTTTGTTTATGCCCATATGTGCTTAAGACATGACAGGTTATAGATAACAGGTGAACTTTTGCATTCAGTTACTAATATCTACATCAAAACTGATCCAGATACACTTATTAAAATACTGAGTGAATTTAGCTTATCAGTATAATCTGTTTCAGGAACTGCTGTACATCTCTGTGTTTGTGTACTGTGTTTCAGTGGGATTAAAGAACATAAAAATCTGAATTAAAGTAATTGTTTGATCTCTTGACTTAAAGTGGTTTTATTTTTTGGGGTTTGGAACATTTTAACTTTGTCTTTCTTTGATCAGGTTTGGTATAAAGCAATACTAGGCTGTTACCTGACTTTTATGAAGTAGCAATAGCTGGACAAGCTTCATTTACAAGTTGTTGCTGTTACAGGACTTGAAAGACTTGGCTGCTGTTACCAAGACAACTTGTGAAACATGGTGGATTACTATGAAGTTCTGGGAGTGCAGAAACATGCCTCAGCAGAGGATATCAAAAAAGCGTGAGTGTCACTGGTGTAGATGTTAGGGATTTTAAGGGACAGATACAATTACGTGGTTTCTGGATTCACACTTTGTTGCCTTCCCATGTTCTTTTGCAAATTCCTGCACCCTACTTTATCAACTCAAATGGTTGAACTGTGATCTTGGATGATTGCAAGACACCTCAACCTAAGTGCACGCTTAGCTTTGCCCCTCTAAGTAAGAAGTGATGAACACTTTGCCTGAAATGTTTCATTCGAGGATAGGAATTGTGTGCAGGTGTAGCTGTCAAAGAAGGCATTGATGTTAGGATGTCGCAGTCAGTGTATTCTTGGAGCTTTATCAACTTTTAGCACATGAGATCGTTCTTGATACTTCCCTTGGTTGGTTGTAGTACTGAATAATTATAGAGCTCTAAGGAGAAGCCCACAGCAGAGATATTTTGGAATGTTGTGCTTAGGTTGATCATCAGAAATGCACAGGAGTAAGTAAATTCAGAGTAAATAAAGAACCCCAAACTTACTTTGTAATTTAAAAGATGAGTAGGTGGTTCTTAGTGTACCTGCAGGATCTGTTGATCCCGACATCTAGATGCAAGATACAAAGCATCAGGAATTTCTTACTTCAATCCCTGACAGCCTGTTGAACCTGACAACATTGTGTTTATCTGTATAGCATATCCCATTATTTCAGAGTAAAATATCCTTTCTTTTCCTTCCATTCAGGTACCGTAAATTGGCACTAAAATGGCACCCCGATAAAAATCCAGACAATAAAGATGAGGCGGAACGGCAATTTAAGCAAGTAGCTGAGGCCTATGAAGTCTTATCAGATGGTAGGTATTTTAAAAGGACTCTTGAACTGCCTGCATCTGTTCTGGGGATCAGAGTGAAAATGTTGATCAATGGTGCTTTGAAGGGATATTGTAATTTTGGTTCACCATCCAACTTGACTATTTGTTTTCAAAAGAAAGAGAAAGAAGCTTGCAGCTAAGAAAAATCAGAAATTTTGAAACAAAATTGCAGGATTTCCTAGATATGTAACCAAACTACTAGAATCTGAAAATCAGTGTCTGCCAAAAATTTCTGTAGAGATTTCTGTGATTCCCAAGATAAAATTAATCTTAGCAGGTGCGGCCGGTGTTACGATCAGTATAGGGGTATTGTGTTTATGCTTTAAAGTCAGGCTGGACCAGCTCTGAAGTATCCAGCGCTGGGCCTACAGCTTCTAGTTTTTATAACAGTCAACTACTCGTGACAAAGCCCAAGCATACTGTAAACCTTGGTGAAAATTTGAATTGCCTTTGAGTGAGTTCTGTAAATGCAGTCAGCTGTGACACTAAAGATAATGTTTATTTTGAATTATTCTGAAAGAGGTGGTTAGCCTGACCCATGTAGTGTAGGAATGCATTTTTACAGTTCACTCATGTCTTTTTGCTTGAAGAGTATCATTAACTTTTGCCAATGTTCTGACAAAAGCAGCCTGAATCATAACAAAGCGATTTAAGCTACTTTGATTATTTTCTTCTGTAATTGACTGCAGCTGTCTATATGCTATTTCTGAAGTGTCCTTGATTTCACCTGAGACAGTGAGCATGGGAAAGCTATATTTAAAGCACTAGCAGCATCTAGATTACCTCTCAGAGTTCAGCCTGATTTAGTGAGCTACAGTCCTGTACATTGTGTTTCTTTGCTTGGTTTTGATACTTAATTGACAGGGGAGAAAAAGAACTTAATTTATCATTAGTTCATTGTAGTACTTATCTTCTAGAGTACTTTATCCTTCTTAAGCTTATTTTTTTGAGCAGGATAAAAATAGGATACTGGTCTGGTTGTTAATATGGATCTCAAAGTTCTTTGGAAACAGTACACTGCCAGAATTTTAGAATATCTTCTAAAAGGGCTGCCAGGTTCTGGATGTAGGCCAAATCCTAAGTTACTAGTGTCTTAACAATGGTTTGTGCAGCAGGGATACCAGAATCCTGAGCCCAGTGGTTAAGAGGCAGTCAAATATTCTGCAAACCTAATGAAATTTTCTGACACCATTACAGGCTTGAATGGTGACAGATTTTTGGCAGAAAAGTAGTTTTGTAAGGGATTACATAAGCAAAGAATATTGAAATTGGGTGATCATTGAACACACTTCCCGTGTGGGAAACCTTGTGATTTCAAAAATGGAACATTTTTCAAGATGAATTTTGGTTTTTGTGAGCCTGCAAGGCATCTTTGCTGTTTCATGCCCATGACAGTTTGTCTACCTTCCTGCTTCTTCATAATTTGATGAGTAGGTTAGATCCTTTCTTTAAAAACTGTTCTCTAGAAAGTCAGTACAGATAATGTATCAATCTTTGGGGATTTGTCTGCTTGTGAACCTAGTGCAAGCTCCTATTATTTGAGATGATAACTATTATATAAAATTTTAATTTGTTACTAAGAATTTTTTTTAATTTCCAGCATCTCTTTGAGGTAACTGCATGTTTTTTCAGTGATAATCTTTAAATTTAAAAAACATCTTTCACTGAAGAGATTCCATGGGAAAAGCATGATAATATTAAGAGACTAAAATCAGATGCCCTGATTGGTTTTTTACTAATACTTCCACACCTTTTGCACCTTTGCAAGCAAAATGAGCTGTCTTTCTGTCTTTTCAAGGTCTTCAGGTTCCCTTTCAGTACTGAAGTGCCATCTGATCTTGTGCAGTAATGTAGACTAATGTAGACTTCATTTTTCTCTCCTTTCTCATGAATACTGTAAGGCTGGTCTGCAGCAAAATTAACAGTCATTCCATGCCTTCTAAAATAATAGAGAGCAAGCAGTTTGAGTCACATCCTTCCGTGGCATTTTGGAGCATCACTTCATTCTCCATTAAGCTAGCAGAGGTGATTATAATTAATTTTAGGGGATTTGCAGTCATTCATGTAAACACCGGTCTTCTTTTCTCATAACTCTCCCACAATGAGCTCGGTTTTGTGCAGTAAAAGGAAAAGAGGCAATGGTCAAGGTTTGCAAGTGGGATAGAAGGAAGGGAATGCTTGAGCAGTGGAACTGTTCTCCAGAGAGCCTGTCGAACCTTGCCTCAGAAGTTGATGCAATTGCAGCTTTATTCAGGCAAGATGTGACCAACTCCACAATTAGGCTTGTGTGGAGGAGCAGGTTGAAGTCCAGAGGTCTTTCACAGCCTTAAAGATTTTCATGGTAACTGTCCAAAGAAGAAAACTGCCATATTCTTCCTAAAGGCAAACTTTCATGTGAAATTTGTCCTTAAACCAAACTTTTTCTCACACATCAGGACCAGACCTTGTACAACTTAATAGTTTTAAGTTTGAAGTTCAGTAACTGTCCTTTCTGAGCTAAACTGCTTTGGCAGTCCTTGTTAAAGATGTTCAGCAGTTATATGCCAGAACTTCCTGGAACTAGCTTTAAGATGCTTAACTGAGAATACCTTTCAGAATACTGAAAGGTTTCACCAAACCAGCAAATTTGTTTACTGAATAATGTACAACTTCTCCTTACAGCTAAAAAACGTGACATCTATGACAGATATGGAAAAGAAGGCCTAATAAATGGAGGTGGAGGTATGTTGACAATCAGCAGTTCTTTGCTTTCTCTATTTTCTGTAGCTTTCTTTTCAAGACAGGACTCTGGAAAGGTTTGTACTAAAGCCTGAAATTTAGTCTTTTGAAAATTGAGATTACAATTGGTTTACAGTTTTTCTAGTTATTATAAAAAGTATTACTGTTATCTGAAAACAGAGAAACTAATTTAAAAAGTAGTGAAGTAATGTGTGTATTTAAGTTGAATGATATCTGAAAGAGAAATTTTGGAAATAATTTAAGTTTTTAGATGATTCAAGTACCTTATAGGCCTTAACTTTCTTATTAGTAAGAATATGTGAAGGTAACAAAAATTTAACTTATTTTTTTTTGTGGTTTTTTTTGTTTGTTTGTTTTTTGTTTTCAGGTGGAAATCATCATGATAATCCATTTGATTTTGGATTTACATTCCGCAACCCAGATGATGTCTTCAGGGAGTTTTTTGGCGGACGGGACCCCTTTTCATTTGACTTCTTTGGTAAGTGATCCCCTGGTTTTTAGTTATGTGTATCTAAAGTTTGGCTAAAACTTTACTCATACAAAACAAACATAGCTAGTGTACTTGTATTAGAATTAGTTCTGAAAATTAGGCAAACAACTGGTATTTTGCATAATATTTGGAATCTTTGTTTCTTCATACCTGCTTCTTGATTAATTTTATAGTACAGAAAAGATATGGCTTGCCAATTCATGTTTTGTTGGAAGGCCTGGTTTGCCAAACCACCAAATGATATCTTCAGTGTCTCTCTAAGTTGAAAAGAAGTAATGTTCAACAGAAAAAATGCATACTGGAATTTCTTCTTGAGAATTTGAGCAGGCTAACTAAGTCTGTTGGATTTCTCTTTTTTATCTGTAAATAAATTAAAAAATAAAACTTCGAGAGTTTCTGAATGGGACAGCTTAACTGTAACTGTTACCAGCATAACTCTCAATGTGAACTTGTATGTGAACTTGTGTCCTAGGAGGACTGATTTTCTTCTATCAGAATAGGAGCAGTTGCATACATAATCTAAACATTCTCCCAAATTCATGTCACTTGTTTGCTTGGGGTGTAGAGCCCCTAGAGACTCAGATAAAATAGTTCTTGAGGCCTGAATTCTTCATGTAGGAAGCATTCACTAAGGGAAGCAATATGTGATAAAAGTTGTCAAAGTAATATTTTTACCCTCATGCTGAAGGTCTTCTGGCTTGTGACGTTGTTTGCTGTAGTGAAGGTCTTTTCAGGGGTGCTGGGATTCTTATGCAATCTCTCTGTGTATGTTCAACTCAGCAAAATGCTGGCCTATAAAGCAGAACAGATCCTGTGTTCAGTATTTACTGTGAGAAAGTTTCATACTGAAAGCTGCAAGAAATGTACTTGAAAAAACAAGCTTTCTTTCTGTTCAGTATGTAGATATTGATTTATCTCTGTAATAATGTTTGTAAATGTTTTAATATTTTTAAAAGTAATTTATTATCTTTGGCAACATTAAGGGGTAATTCAGCTCAGCTTTTAATTATATCTTTATATATAATCGTTTGCTATTTCAGGATCATCAGCTGTTAGATGACTAATGAAGGATTAGAAAAGAGGTTGAAGGGCTAGAGGTTGAATGCAGTAGAATGCTAGTTGGTGAATTAGATAAGTAGCTAGAGGAAAGGTCTGGTAGGAGATAGGCAGCTGAACTGGGCAATTGGATCCAGTGTGAAATCAACTGAAAATAGGAAAAGGAAGATTGGAGGAAGCATCTAGCAAAATACTGATGAGTGAAACGGGTGGGTATGGATGCTGAAAGCAGGCAGGGAACACAGAGCCTGTGTGAAACTAAGTCACACAAGGTTCTCACTCTGGCCTGAGAAAGCATTAGGAGGAATCCAGACAGTCCTTAGAGAAGGACAACAACCTTGCAGGTGCTGTTTGGATCCTTGTTGTTTACTTGCAAGAAACAGTCAAAGGGTGTAGTTCCTATTTGTCCAATAATAGTGATGTGTTGGTTTAATGACCAATGAGAGTTTTACCTCTCGAAACTATCTATAAAATAAGATCTGGAATAATAAAACTTGCTCTCTTGGGCAGCCCAGCTAAGAGAGCGTGTGTCGTACTTTGCCATTCCTAATATAGTGCAACAGGTGGGCTCTGAACTGGGTAGGTGCAACTTCTTCACTCTAGGCAGTAAAATAAGAATCTTAGGAAGTACTAGAAAAGAATTTCAGTTCAGATGAGTGATCTCAGCACTGGTTAGGACACATCTGGAGTACTGGGTCCACTTCTGGGCTCCACAGTAAAAGAAACAGAGCTACTGGACAGAGTCCAGTGGAAGGCCACTAAGATAATTAATTATAAGAGCTTCTCTCACATGAAGAACAGGTTGAGAGATTTGCTGGAATTGTTCAGTATAGAGAAAGTCCAGGGTACGAGTCTCATCAATGCATTGGGAAGGGAGAGGAGAGATCAGAGGCAATGACCACAAATGGAAGTACAGGAGTCTGCCTGATCATAAGATAGCACAGCTGTACTGCGAGGGCAACAGTGTTGGATCAGGTTGTCTAGAGAGGTTGTGGAATCTCCATGTTTAGAGATAGCCAGAAGGCATCTGGAGTGGTCCTGGAAGTCCCGCTCCAGTTGATCCTGTTTGAGCAGGGGATTGGACCAGATGAACTCTACAGATCCCCGTCAAACTCAGTTGTTTTATGATTGTGTGATAGAAAACCTGGAAAAATCTGAGCAAGATGTTGAGTAGGAAGCTAGTGTGAAGAAGATGGGAGAGAGCGTTCAGTTCTTTTGATTATCTTTGATTGAAAATCTATTAAACAAAATAGTTGGTTCTCAATCAAATGCCTTTATCACAAATTGTATAGTTGAGATGTTCTAGCTGCTAGTGGGAGACTGACATTGACTCTGTTTGATTTTGATTGTACTTCATCAATAGTGGGAGCAGACTTAACTTGGTGTCTCTGAAAATGTCAGTATTCATGATTAACCTTAAAGCCACGAAGTTTAGTTCTGCTGTTAAATAAAGTATAGGCTTAAAGAATACTGAGGCCCTGCCCTTTGGGTTCCTTAGAAGTAAGGTTGTACAGCACAGTGCACAGAGCTATCCAGCTTATCAAATGGAGGTACCACTGCTGCCAGTGTTTCCATGGGATACTGCAGCTGCCATAGCCCCTCCTGTAGAGGCAGTGATCCATCTTGCCTTGGGGCACCAGTGGACTTAACAACATACCTCTGCACTAATGACCTAGAGAGACATTCTTCCTCTGTTTAACACCCAGTTTTATTTATTTATTCAAAAGCAGGTTATCTACTTCATGCATTGATCGCTGCCTTTGTCAGCTTGAAGTTAAGAGTATTGAGCACAGGCTCTGCTTCTTCCCAAGGTGCTGGCAGTGTCAGCAGTGTTACGTGCATGCCAATTAATGAAAACTAATAGTTCCTATGCTGCCTCTCTACTTTGTGGATAGTTGCAGTGTCAGTGACCAGAGGCCTAAAACCCTCAGTTAAGCTTTGGATTTGAGCATAAGTTCTTGAGTTTTTTCTAGTCAGAAGGTTCCAAAGTAAACACTTTTTTTTTTCTTTTTTTTTTTCTTTAAGATGTTTAAGACATTCTTTAACATGGGTAGTTGTGACTCCAAACTATTTTTTTTCACAAATTCCTGTAAAAAGTATTTGAATTAATCTTTGCACATACATGAATATTTCAAGATAGTACAACATAAAAATACGTGTGCTTTCAGCTGAACGTAATGCATTTTATCATTCCTAAAGCAGGCAGTAGAATTGCGTGTATAGCATGCACATTTCTGTTGGTGAACTGCAGCCCTTGTAGGTTCTGCTGTGTTGAAACACTAGTGTAACAGTTCTGTCCTGAATAATAAGAGAATTTATCTTCTAAAATGGCGGTGTTTTCAACTTGTTGCTGAGTTTTCTGTGGAACTAGTAACTTCTTAAGGAGGTACTCAAGTTGTAATTGATATTTTAAGCCAACTAAGGACTGAGGTCAGGTTTTCTAAAAATGTGCACTGGTAGAATCAAAGATGAAATTGAATAAATACTTTAAAACATTTGTACTTTTTATACAGTTTGAAGTGGCACGTAGTGAAGCCCACAGAATGCAGGTGGGACTCTATACCCTGATTGTCATTGATTATGTGAAGAGCAGCATTCATATGCATAATTCCTGTAAATTTATGGATGTGAAGAATTTTTGAAATTGTGCTATGAATTGAGTCTGTTCAACTCTACTGAGCTATACTGCACTGCTCTTGCAGTTACAGAAAGTTTTCTTTATAAACAGAGGCACCTTAATTCATCTGTAGAAAAGAGGAGAATGTATTAAGACTTCTGTGGCAGCTTTAAAATGATGAGTGCCTTCAGACTTAAAATGAAAATCTGTAATACTGTTGGAAACAGCTCTGAACACTTCCAAATGGAGCAGAGTTAATGTTATGTGCTGTGTGTTGCACTGGAGACAGTCACAGTTTCTTTTCACTGTTTTTTTAAGGAAAATTCTTTGTAAAACTAGGGGTGCATGAAGGCAAGTACTTTTTAAAACTTGATCTGGTACTATGACAAATGCTAAACTTACTCTGGGATTTGTGAGCTTGCTTTTTGTGAAATGCATGATTACAGCAGAGTGTGTATTCGTGGTGAGCTCTCCTAGGGGTAGGTTTTAGCCTCTAACATACAGATGAATGGTGATCCTTGTGACAGGAAGAAAAGTTGGTGCTTCCTATGCAGCGCTACAGTTTGCATTGCAAAGTACTGCCTTGTTACAGCAGTGTCTGGTGATCTGGTGTTCAGTCTGTCCCATGGCTCTCTGACCATTCTTTGACGTTGGAACTCACTGTTTACTCTTAATGTAGGCATTGGTTTCTCATGTCAGTATACTTAAACTTTCATACTTCAGCTATATCCTACTCCATTTATATGTAGTGCTTGCCTTGATTTGGTTTGAGTTCCTTGTGTTTTATTTGTATTTTACTTGTAAACTTTTCAAGGACCTCTTTTCTTCTCGACTTCAGCAGGAGGGAAGGATCCCAGTGTTACCACTGGTAATGGAGGTGTGTTGATTAAAGACTGCTGTTTCACGCTGAGGAACAGAAATTGATGTGCTTTGGTGTAGGGTGGGCTGTGTTTCTGGGCTCTTAAAGAATTGATTTGGTTTCGGTTTAGAGGCTTTTCAGATTCTCACTTCAGGAGTGGGTTTTGTGTTGGAAGGTAGTGAGGAGTTACTCTGAAAGATGGAGTTGGTATAACAAGGTCATAACATTACCCAACAGAAACTCTTTAAGGAGTTAATTGTTTGGTTTTTTTCTAGACTCAAAGCTTCATGCACACTTCAAACCATCTCAGCTGTCTCCAGATGTATCAATGATGCTCAAGTAATTTGTGTAGGGGCTAGGAAATGCAACTCAGGGCCTACAGCAGACCAATATCCTCCTGCAGCAGTATCTAAAAGCTTGACAGGATGATTTAGGGCATTTCAAACTGCTTCCAGTGCCTGTGTGTGTAGTTAAATGAATCCCACAAGGAACCAGGCTTTTCTCCCTGGTAGAATGTGTTACTAATGTGACACAATAAATTGCTCCTGGTGGATGCCCCCTCTAGACTTTTGTGTCCCAAGAGACATCTCTTTGTGGGATCTCTTTAAACATTGATTATAGTCTTGACAGTTTTGCTGTGGTTCCTAAACACTTTATTTTTCTCAGTGTACATTTGGAGATGGTAATGTATAAATGTCCTAAATATTTTTTTAGACCGTGAAGTAGAATTCATGATGTACTTTCATCTAATGCATATAAACCCATAGGGATTCTATGGAGTTTTCCTTTGAGAATTCTGGTTACCTTGTTTAGGTGATACTTCAAAATCTATACTCTTGGAAATGAAAGGTAAAATGAAACTTAACACCTTTATACAGTTAGTTAGATACAAATATTTGTCACAGAGAATGTCAGCTAGCTAGTTATCTTGTAGGTAGCTTGGTTCCATCAAAGGTCAGAATTACTTCAGATTGACTACTGTAATATTGATTATATAAAAAGAAGCAGTACTGTTCTGGAAAAGTACAGTGAGTTACTTTTAGTATCCAGGCAAGAGTCTGAACCTGACAAGAGAGGGGAAATTTTATGTGCAGTAATCATTGCAAACTCTACATGATACATATTTTAGGATGTTTTTCCTGAATGGGACAGCTTCATCAAACTTTGTCTCAAGGATAGAAAGTTGTCTTGCTGTGGCAAAAGATTCACATAAGAATCAGATCATGGTTTTAATTCACATACTGTCCCATTTCTGGTAATTGGTTGTTTAAATGTTCTAAGGCAAAATGCATTTGTTAGTAAAATGGGTTATTAAAACTGAAAATGGAGGTGGCTTTCAGTTAAAGTTGTCTTGAACAGCAGTGCTTTTTTTGATAATTATTCTTCTTGTTGACGTAAATTTGCTGCTTTTGGTCCAGTTTATGAAGTGCTCACAGATTTGTGTGTGCATTCATTGCTTTGGTATGAATGTGCAGTTTTATTTCATAACCATCAGTCTTAGGTCATAATTATCCACTGAATGATCCAAATCTCACTATTAATTTTTCTGAAATAACTTGATAGGTTGAAGAGGGTTTTTGAAATACAGGAATTGTTTTACCCAGACAGCATTATCAGAGAGGAGAAGGTAGTGCTGTGGCTCCTTGGCCAAACTAATAATAATCCCTGCTGAAGGGAGGAGGCCTTGCTCCAAATTCTTATGTCTATCTTAAAACTTTAATATTTTTCTAATGTCCCATTAGATAGACTGAGAAACTGTTTGATAGCGTACCAGCAAAAGTTTGTCTTGGGAATCCCAGTCTAATTGAGGATGTTAGTCGCCAAGACAATGTTTTGATTTGGTTTTCCTGGACAGGTAGCTGGTTAAATTGGTCAGAGCAAAAATGCTGAACATTGCCTAAGGAGTGCAGGTCATACAGAGGCAATGGAAATTTCCTCCATTTTTAAGGTGTGCCTGAACATTTGAGCATTCATTTAATAAGTATGAAATGCTGATTACTGTACTCTAACATCTCTGTAATTACCATATAGATGTCATGCAAAGGTGATGTTTTAGGTCTCCTTTTCTAGAAAATAACGAATCCCAAGATCTCTGCTGTGTATCATTAGAAGGACTTCCAAACGCTTCTTCTGGTAATTTATTAAATGAGTGGGGCAAACAGATCTATTTGACGTATAATTTATGAAAGTGAACAATTACGAAGACCGTGCTGTAACATTAGGCTGGTGAAGCAACAGTGCTTGCAACACCATCTTAGTGTCTCCCCTCAGTAAGGGGCATCAACAGTGTGCTTACTTTCTAAGGAAGAAAATATTTCCATGCAAAAGTGCTTGCAGGTTTCTGTAGCCCCTTCAGTTCTTACAGTGTGTTTTTTAGTGCCTGAATGCTCTCCAGAGCTGTTAGCATGAGGTTCTGTGTGTGTTTACTGCAAAAACATCTACTTTTTTCAGATAAGGATACAAGGTATAAAACATCTACTCCAAGAATTCTGTTGTATTGTAGGTATTGTATCTGTAGCCCTTTGCATAAACGCATTGTTCAGACCTACATTTGAGATTCTCTTCTGGCAGGATGTATAAAGTCATTACAGGATGCTTTTGATATAAAGAGAGGATGGGGCAGGCAGCCCTTGCTTACTGCAGCAATGCTCAGTGCCCTTGTGTTTGGCTGTGCCCTTCCATGGTGACTGCACAGTGTCCTTTATCCTTTCTCCATTATCCTGTGTTGCAGGGAGTGCCACCCTCCTGCATCTGCAATAGGAGCACTTGGCTCAGGTGTTGTGTTTTGACACAGGCAGTAGTGAGGCTCTGGTGGCAGAGCATAAAGGAAAGAAGGTCCACTGGTTGGGAAGGTGGTTCAGTGAGTGGGGCCTGAGCAGTGGCCCTACTTGGACAGGGTAATTCCCTTTGCACACTGTCCCAAAAAGATTACCAACATCTGATTGTGACAGTACATGCATGGGAGAGCATTTGCTGACAGCTCACCTTTTATTTCAACACCTTTGATTCTTGGAGGTGAATGATGGCATTGCAGTGGAATGTGGTCAGCAATAGCATCCTTCTGTGACTGAAAGAATCTTCTTGAGCTGCCTTTGTCCCTTGGGCACTTCTGCTCCTGCCTGCCTTGTAGCCAGCACAGTTGCTTTTATAGCCACACTGTGAACTCTAGCAAAGAATTGATGTGGCTGAACTTGCTTTCATCTGGAGATGCTCTTTTCAGCATTTCAGTTCCTGATCGAGTTCCCCAAGCATCAGCCAGGATACAGGGGTCTTGGTAGAGGTGACTGCCATAGGAAAGACAGCGTAGTGACTGCCATGGGAAATGTGATGCTTGTAGTTTAGCTGAAATTACAATACATGATAATGTCTTACATTGCTATAATGAATTTTGAGTTTTAACTGCATTGTGGACTGCTTCAAATTGTGGGGTTTGCCTCCTTTCCTCCCTTCCCCTGTTGTATGGTGCTTTCCTGCCCATGTTTTTCCCGAAGCACCAGTTGTTCCAGTGCTGAAAGAGATTATTAGCTCATGGTGCAACAGAAAGTAACAACTCAGTGTTTTCTTTTGGATCAGTGAATTAGTGCAACTTGTTTGGTTCCATGATCACAAGGCAGGAAAGGAAAACAATCACATCTTTTAAGCAGTATTCTGCCATGAACTGAAAGGGAAAAAATCCTGTTTCTGTGTTACAGCTGGGGGCTCCTCAGAGTAGAGAGATCATGACCTGCCTTATTTTGAGCTGCAGTGAAATATTTATTACAGTAGTTGTTGTTATTTGACCTGTTTAGAGGTGAAATTCTTTTCCTGTGGCTACAGAAAAGCAAGGTAATACTGCATGGTTTGCAGGTAGCAAGTTTAATGTTTTACCCAGAGGAACAAGACAGTTGTTGCACTTGAACTAGCAATGATTTATCTAAAGAAAGTAAATTTTCCTGGAAACATTACCTCCAATACAATTATTTTCAGACAGGTTTGTTAGTATACAATCTTGTGTGTTGCTGGGGGTTTTCTGTTCCAATCTGTACATTAACTTCTTGACTTCCAGATCTTCAGTCTTCCTACCTAGTAATGGCAAGAGTCCTGAAGTCCTTCATTTTGCCTGATGTTTTGGCAATGGGCTACCATGAGTTCTTTGCTTAAGCATTTGCCTTTTTCCAAAATGTTTTGTGTCATCTGCTGTTGTTGATAGATAAGAAGTCTTTCTCACTGGCATTCGGTATTAGAAGTGTACTTCAACATTTTTATTGAAACTGAATCTAATACTCTGTCCTCCCATAAGCTTCTGGTAATACCTAGATTATAATACACTGAATTTATCTCCAACCAGTAGATAGTAATACTCTTTAAGTATCACAGGTTTAGCATTTTGATTTTCTGAATCTTGGAAGTTATATTTATGTATGTATTTTTGCCTTCTTAGAAACGGCTTTGTCTTTTTTTTTTTTTTTTTTTTTTTTTTGTGTTTTTTTTATTTTTATTTTCTTTTTGCTGCTTAGGATTCTTAATCTGATATGCTGCTCACATTCAGTAAAAAAAATGGACTGGAATTACCAAAATGACTGTAATAAGAGGAATAATTAAACTCCAACACCTTGCATTTGAACTGTTTGGAAAAGGCCTTTTTTGTGCAAAGGTTATCAGGGATGCAAGGGTTCTGCTTAAATAGATGTACAGGGCTGAAATGTTATTATTTTGCTGAGTGGTGCTATTAATCATCCTGATTTAGGAAGTAAAAACATAAACAGGGTCTGAGTAGCTGTGAGGTTGTATTAATGTGTATTTGTTGCTAGAAACAGCAAATGATAGTGCAGCAGCCTTCTGCTGCTTTCTCTCAATGTGTTTGATATTTTTTTTCCTTCTGCCTGCTGTACTTGGCTGTCAAAATCATAAAGGAATAGTTTCTCTGACAAGTCCTGCCCCTTTTCCTGTCTGGGCATAATCCATCTTGCTGAGCATTCTGCAGTGCACTGCGGAAGAGTGGTTGGTCTGTCTCACTTGAGCGAATTACAGGGAGAGCGCTGGAGGATGTTCCCAGGGCTGCTGACAGCAGTCACCTGACGTGGTCACACGTGCTGATACCAAGTGTTGACCTCTTCCTTTGCTGTGTGGGCTGATAAGGCATGGCCAAGTCTTGGTTAGGCTTTGGTGTGGCAGTAATCCACTGAGAAGCTGGGTTGATATCAGGGATCTTTAGGAGAGTCCGTGTTCTTCCCTTAAATAACTTTGTTTCTGCAGCTGTTGTGCCGGGGAGGAGAGATTCACTTGCAGAATAGGCTGATACACTGTGGGAGATTAAAAACTCAGAGTTTACATGACAGGTTGTTTTGTTTTTATTCCAACTCCAGGTAACGAGAAAATTTGGATTATAAATAGAAAGCTTAACAGTGGGAGTAATATAGTATAGATCGTTTGTACACGTGAATGAGTGACCTTCATAACTAACCTATGAGTCATTCCTGTGAGAATAAATTGGACTACAAAACAATTAACTGCTGTGGTTGTACTTGCTGGTTGATATGCTAGACTGACAAAACTGGCCTTTTTAAAAAATGGACATAGTGCTTGTTTTGGAAATTATAATAATTCCCATATGTCCATGCTCAAGTGTTGGTTAACTTCTATAAAGGTACTAACAGGTCATCTTTAAATTGGGAAAAACTTGCTTTACTTGGAAAAAAACTAGGCTACAAAAAGTGTCTGAGGCAGGAAAAAATCTTGCTTGCCAGTGCATGTAGAATAAAAGTTTGGTCCTGTGTTGTTTTAATAACTATGGATGTTAGGAGAGGGGTAGGGGTATTTTTTAGCAGCTGCCCTTGTTCAGCATAAATACATTGTGACATTTCACATTTAAGTAATTGCACATAAACCAGATGGTAACTTATATATTTTTATTACCATATTGATTGCTTAATGATGCTTAATTCATATTGCATTAACTTGGTATAAATTAGATAAATTACTTATCATAAATCAGCTTGGATTTTTGTGGAGGTACCAGAAGTGCATTCTGATACAAATACTGCATTTCTGATCTTCTTTGTCAGTTGTAGTTCTGAACAGTCAGGCAGTCACAAGTCTCTCCTTGCTTTCATCACTATGTTGCTGCTATCACCAGGTTCTGCATTTTTCTTTAAAAGCTTATTCTGAGCTTTCAGTACTGAGTCAGTATGTGCAAGACTTGGTGAAATCATTTGTGTTCTTAATAACACTCATTCTGGGAGAATTGTGATTGATGAAGAGAGTGGTTCTAGTTCCTAAACTTTTCTGGTTTTAATCCAAGTATTATGTTTATTGACTTTCTGGTTTATGATTGCAGATTTCTTCTGTTGCTCTTTGTCTCAAGAGAATTAGAAAAAAGCAGTTTTCTGATAATTCTAGTAAATAAAGACTGCTTGTATAGGTGCTGGTGTTGTACCCCATGGCCCAACACCTCCCCCATCTTATTTGTCCTTTTTGGAAAGAGACTATTGTCTTCCTGGTGGGATGGAACAATAGCTCTTCTGAATGACATAACAGTGGAACTTGAATTTGAAATAACATTTTATCCATGACCCCCTTTCTCTGTTTTTGCCCTCTTCCTTCTGCTTGATACAGACCGAATGCCTCTTTGGGACACTGTGTGTAAACCTCCATACTTTGCTGCTAAATGTGCATCGGAATACGTGTTTGGAGTATCTAATGTGGCAGGTGCTAAATTAAACACTTGGAACACTTTAGGATTATGAGTCATCAATCCCTGGCTGCTGTTTTTAGATTTCAATAATTAATACAACCTATCTGGAAGTTACTTTTCAGATCATGGTGATCCACAATAAATCTTAAATAGAAATAAGCTGGAAAGTTCAGGTACCTGTATATTGCATTATAAATAATGCAGTATTTTCCATTAGGTTTAATAGTTTTTAATGCTAAACAGATAAAATAAGGAAATCAACTATTTTTTATATATAAAATTACTTTTAGGTCCAGAAGCAAGCAGAATTTAGACCAGAAGGGGCATAGGAATTACCTTTGGGGGAGTCTTAGTTCAGTAGCCTCAAATATTTTAAAGGAAGAATCTTACCTGTTAAAGAAAAACGTTTTGTTTGGTTTTTTTTAAGTAAAGAATCCCTAATGATTAAACACAGAATCACTCAGTAATATTGACCACTTAAATGTTGTCTTCTGTTTTGTAGAAGACCCTTTTGAGGACTTCTTTGGAGGCAGGCGGGGTCCAAGGGGAAGCAGAAACAGAGGCGGTGGAGGATCATTTTTCTCTGCCTTTGGTGGATTCCCTGCTTTTGGAAGTGGTTTCTCTCCATTTGACGCAGGTAAATATAAAAACATTTAAGAAAGAATGCAATGTGGGCTCACAAAGCATTGCAGTATAATAACCTGGCTTCTCCATTCATGCAATTCTGTGACTGATTTTTTTTTTTCCTTTTTTTTTTTTTTATTAAACTGTTCTCTCTAAGGTGTAAATGTAAATAAAGCCATAGTTAGAGTATTTGGTATTTCATTTCATTTTCCAATTTCATTTGGTATATGAACTGAAAGTTCATAAAGAGTGAACAAATCTCTAAGAAATAGAACTTTCTGTTTTCTTTATTTTGGTGCTACAGTTTCTTTATGGCTTTAGAAATCTTTTGTTCTGTTTGCTTTCAGGAGTGTGATGGCTTTTATTACAGGTCCTGAAAAACATGTACCTAAACCCCATGGTACTACTTAGTCAGTTTGAGTGCTGGGAATCTGGGTATTGGTTGGGATGTTACTGACACAGGACTTGTTCTGTCAGCTCGGGGCATCCCAACATCTGCACTAAAGCTGATGATCAGAGTCATTAGAGTTGCTGGCTTTCCCCTGAGTGCAGAGGGTGGATAAAGGCTGAATGCCTTTTCAGGAGAGGAGTTGACAGATGGTTTTTGGGCAATGCTGTGCATTTGAAAATTGAACTGTGGGTCCATATGAGAGAAATGGATGGGGCTGGAGCTGTGGTTTTATTCTCATGCTGGTGTTAATGCCATCTAGTCACTGATGCTGTGTGATGCAAGCAGCTGAGGGCTTCCTTAAAAGTAGGATGTAGTCTGAGTGGATCCCACAGTCAAGCAAAATTGCATTTTATTCAAATGCCTTCTTTTTCAATAGGTTTTACTTCGTTTGGCTCACTGGGACATGGAGGCCTTACTTCATCGTTCTCCTCTACATCATTTGGTGGCAGTGGGATGGGAAACTTCAAATCAGTATCAACCTCAACTAAAATAGTTAATGGCAGAAAAATTACTACAAAGAGGTAAGTGATATAAATATGTTTATATGAAACTATATTTACATGCATATAAATATACTGTATCTTTGCGCACACACACATACAGTGACACATGTTTTTGTTTTTTTACTTTTGTTACTACGTTCATCATATTATTTGGATTCCTCTGAATGCTTAAAAACATTTTGAAATATTTTATTGGGTTCTCTGTATCTTCTTGGCATTGTTGAGTTACTTAGTGCTGGAGCTCTTTCAGGCTTCAGAACCTGCTGTGTAGTGCTGCACATTTTACTAAGACTACTTGACTACTGTCTGCCCAGTCAGCTTCAGCTTCTGGAAGGAAAGTGTGCTTGGTGTCTACTGGTTGTGAAGCTTTTAGCTGGGAATTGGGAAGGATTTTAGATTTCCAGACATTATGAAAGAATTTTCCCTAGCATCTGCTTAGTGTACTTTCCTAGGCAGTGTTTGAGTGAAGTAATTTTTTTTTCTGTCTGTTAAGTGAAATAAGCAACTGAAGCCTGCTTTGGAGAAAAATGTGCCTGTTTGTTGGAAAGTGAATTTTCAAGTCCTGTGCACAGTGTACTTTCTCTCCATTTCATGCTTGTGGTGGGGAAATCATTGCATTTGGGAAACCCAAGTCTTAGTTATAGAATAACGTACATGGAATATTATAATCAATATAGGAGTACTGAACAAGTAGTTCAATGTAATTTCATTACTTAATAAAAAATTATGGAAAAGCAAGGGAGGATGGATTTTTGTTTGTTAACTTCTGTCCCATACTTTTAAGTGCAAGGTTCTTCTGTGAACTTTTGTGCTGGAGAGCTCCTATCATCTTGACCACTTAAAAACAGCCTCTGGATCAAATGGTGGTGTGGTCATGATATTTTTCTGTGAGTGTATTCCAGAAAAATCTGAAAACTCAAAAGCTCTTTAATAATCTCTCTTTTCAGTCAGGGATACTTGAATTTTATAACATACATGCTGGTCATAACGTTCGTGTATAGTGGGTCTACAGATTACTTGGTCCAATCAAATTGAAAGTGGATTAAAGTCTGTCTTGTGTTCAAAATTGTGATTAGTTCTGCAATATCATACATTTAACAAATGGCTAGGGACTAAATGCACTGACAAGATTGTGCAGTTAATCTGTCAGAGCATTTAGGCCTAGATAACAGTGTGTAGTGTGAGCACAACTGTGACAGTGTATGAGGTGGCAGCTGTAACTGTGAACTCTACATCCTGGAGGATTCCAACTTCCAGAAGGCAATTTTCCTGACTAAGCAGTGGGGAAATGCAGATGGTTACTGGTGACAGCTCCAGCACTGGTAAATACCAAAGCTTGCCAAGTACAGTTGCATTAAGCAGGTGGTGCTCCCTTACAGTTTGTTATCTAAACCCAGGGTTTGATGTGTGTTTAAAACTGTCTGCAGTGCTCTAAAATGGCTCATGGTGTTTTTGTCCTGCAGAATTTTTGAGAATGGACAAGAAAGAGTAGAAGTTGAAGAAGATGGCCAGTTAAGGTCGCTAACAATAAATGGTAAGGAGCAGCTGCTACGCTTGGATAACAAGTAATTCAACGCACGCATTTAACAGAAATTTTAAGCTATAACAGCCACCATTTGAGGATTGACAGGAACATTTTTTGAAGATTTCAAACGAATTCAACTTTCTGTATATCCGTACTCAATCTTAAGTAGTATAAGTAGCTCACAGAAGCTCGTATTTGTCATAGACTTTTGAGTTAATTGTTGGGACCACATCAATCGGACCATTTTTTTGTCCTTAAAATTGTTGTAAACTTCTGTATGCACTTTTCTTTTCTTATCTGTGATCAAGGTGAACCATGATCCTTCAGTAGTGCTAGGGCAAGATGTACACTAACACTAGCATGAATCTTGCTTTTTCCAATTTGAAATGTGAGCCAATTAGTAGTTCAAGTCTGCTGTGAAGTTAACAGTTCCAGGATAACCTTTTTAATAATTTCAACTTTTATTTTTAATTTTTTTTTTTTTTTTAATGTTTAGTAGTGAACAATGTTAATACATTTCTGGTAATGCATTTCTGGTTTAAATAAATTAAGGATGTTTTCTAGTTGTGCATGAATGCAGACAACTTTAGTAAGTTTTGACAAATGTTTAAATGTGTAATGTAAGCAAAAGGTAAACAAAAGTGAAGCCAGTGAGCTGAGTCTTTTGTCATTTGCTAAAAAAAAAAAAAATTCAAAATGAATAAATGCTGATGTTTGTGGTGCATTCTTTCATGAATGGCATTTGTAACCTTCCTGTGTCTGTGTGTGATTTGGGCAACTTGGGAAAACGGTGCTTTTTTTTTTTTTTTTTCTCCTTACCATCTTTTTCTTCAATCTTAAGGATGAGGGCCTTTTTTCTTCGCAGATGTTTTCTTCAGTGTGACTGAAAACATGGTTTTTAATTTCATTTCTAAACCTGTATTCAAAGCACCTATTTTTAAGAAGCATTCAGAGGCTGACTCTCTAACTCCATCTTTTGCCCTAATATGTAATTATTTTAGGTCTAGCCCTAAAGCAACTCTATTTTAAAAAAGCTTTCTGAAGTTATTCTGAGATCTGCTTCAAAAAATAATCTGTAGTAAATATAAATACACATTTGATAAATTTATTTATTTAACATTTAATAATTACAAAAATGCTTTGAGAATTATGAGATTTTTTTTTTGCTGTTTTGAAAACAAATAGTAATTGTTTTGAAGATTTGGACACAATTATTAGGATTATGATATCTCGCTCTTATTTTTAGTCCTCGACCAAAAATCAAAAGATGGATTAATGCCCTTTGTTAAATTAATGGAGTGAAGTAAAGTGTTTATTTTTAGCTAAGACCAGATTTTCAAAGTTTAGTGAAAGATGATTTGGTTTTGATGTGAGAAAGCATGCAGATAACTAATGGTGTATGATAACACCTGCCAGGTTCTGGATAGTTCCATGCAGAGATCATGGATGTGCAGTTTTCATCTGTGCACCAGCTTTGAACATCTGGCCTTCCAAAACTTCAGGGTGGCTTAGTGGGTTTTTTTTTAAAAAAAAAAAAAAAAAAAAAAAAAGCATGGTGTTTTCAAATGTTCACATAATGCCTTCCTGCTGAACACCATCTGCTTTGTACTAACAAATGTGTTGATTATTAAATACATTGAAAAGATATGCTCTTGTTTTTCATGCAGGAGAAGCATTTCAACTTAAGCCAAAACAAGCTAACAAACTGCTACAAGAGAATTTGTATTTGCAGTAAAGTTAGTATATTGTACTTTTGTCCCTCTACCATTAATGCTAATTTGATAGAACTGAAAAAAATAACATGTAGAAGAAAAAATTAATATGTACTTTGGTTTTGGGACTAAGCAGTTATATACCTTTTCAAGTTCTTTGCAGAGTTCCTGTCACTTCAGTGTTGTGTTTTTGATGTAGAAGCACAAACTTAGTTTAGAACTAAACAGTGTTTTCTTGTTAATGCTGTTTTTTCCCTCCCCATGTATGTTACTTCTTGATCCAGATAACTAAACATGAAATTTATTTAAAAATTTGGCTTTGTTGTGATGTCTTGAGTTATTAAAAATGTTAATTTATATTTATAGGATGCAATGTGCTCCTTTAAATTATGTAAATTGTAAAAAATGCTTTAAAATTGATTAACCAAGTCAAATAAAATTAGGACAATCTGGAGTTGAGTTTGAATGCCTTCCTCTGGATACACATAGGCTTTATATTAAAGTGCCAAACTTCACCTTCTAGGTTTATTCCAAGTCATCTTCTTTAGAATTTAAATTATCTTTCTTAGGTTAAGAACACAGTTAGGGTGGCAAATCTGTACCCACATGTTTATCTTCTTACCTAGGAAAGTGTGGTCCTTCTCACAGTGTTACACACAAACAGGTCACACCAGGGTTCTACAGTGAAATTTTTTTAACACTAAATGTGCTCAAGATCCAGTTTTTTGGATAGTCTCTCTTCTGCCTTCAGATCCCCAAAGCTGCTTGTCAGAGCTGGCCAAAATGCAGCATTACAATGGCAGTGCTGCATTTCCTTGGTAGGAAAGCAAAACACAAGGAATGAGTCAGCAGAAGGCAGAATTTGGCAGATTCCTGCAGGAGTGAGATACCCACACACCAGCATTTCCATAAACTGGTGGTTGAACTGGATATGTGGTCTTGATCCAAATACATCATTGGACCAGCAATTCCAGTTCCAGGTGCAAAAAACAATTCCAGCTCCAGGTTTCTGTCATCATTCACTTGACCTAAACCTAACAGTCTCCATCTCTTTCGGTGTGGTTTTTGAAATAACATCACAGTCAACATTTTTTTTTTTTTTGGTGCAACTTCTTGCATCCAGCTCCTTTTCTTAAAACACAAAATAAATCCACACTCCATGTTATATTCAGAATTTCTTCTGATTAATTTAGTTATTTTCTCCTTAAAACCTACTTGCTAGGTTGCTTTTAAGAAAATTTCATGTTGTTCCTTTCTAATACATAATTTGCATGGATGTACGAGACCTGTTTATTGGAAGTGATAGGTCATCAAGGGCTGCACATTTCCTTAAACTTCAGTTTTGGCCAAAATAGTACAAAATAATAACAGAAAACATTTTTGATAGCAAATGCTAGGTACAAATGTACAGTGGGATGAGGCAGCTTTCAAAACCAGGTTCTATTGGATTAAAAGTTCCATCTTTTCATACAGGAGGGATTAATTTTGTATGTTTAGGGACACCATCCCATTTAAATTAAGCTTCCTGGAAAAACAGCAGTTTGGAAAAACCAAGATGGAGTTTTTGAACCTGCTACGTCATTTACTCTTTCATGCTCTGCTTCAAAGTTCATTGGTGGATACAAGAACTTTGTAATGCTTTCTCCTGGTGCAGCCTCTTTCGGGTCCCTTGTGCATGGCAGTAATTCCAGTGCAGCACACTAACCCCAGTTTCTCTGTAGATTGCATGGCACCTACCCCTTCCACTTGGCTTTACTGAAGGAGTTTGGAATTTTGTGTTAGAATGCTTCACATTGTAAAATGGCTGCACTCCTGCAGTGCTCAGCTGTCACAATACCTTCTCTGCTGAGAATCAGAGGGGTTGATTTGTGGTGTAGGTGGCAAAGCTGCTCTGCAGAGAATGTGTACGTAGCATTTGTAAGGTGGATCCTGTATCAACTTGTGATTAATTGATGAGCTGAGTTAGAATGCTGAAAACAAGATTGTAAAAGATTTAAAAACCCATCATCTCTAAGCCCAGAGGGTTTGTATCTCTTCTCAGTGTTTGTGTTTGGTTATCCTGTTTCCTTGACTCCTTCAGTGTTTTGGCATTAGGTGTAACTGGAGGTGTGTCTTTTGTATTTAGCTGTGCTGTGTTTCAGACCATCTGTGGGATGGTCCAGTGATAAAGTTAGATTATTTTTTTTATTTTTGGAAATGTGAGTTCGTGAATATGCTTCTGTTCTGAGAAGTGAGCTTAATACCTCCTCTTTGCCTGAGTTTAATCTGTGATTGTAACAGGATAGTGCTTCTGATAGATGGTTGTGTTGCAGAATGAATGCTACAGCTGTTTGATGCTTGTGGTCAGAGAACCTTTGAAAAGGGTTCAGTACTTAAAATACTTGTTAACCTTTTTGTGGAAATGTTTCTTAGTATTTTTGGAAAATCTGCCTCTTTGGTTATGATTTTCAGATGTTCTGGTATTTAGGCTTATTTTTAAGTCTTGGTATTCTCATGGGCTAGTGGCAACATGGACATCAATAATTTGCCAGTCAGCAGTAACCAAGAGTTGAAACTTTCCTTTTTTAACATAAGAAAGCTTGTTTGCACTATCTGCTCCCTCAGGGCTTGTTTACTTTAGGATTGAATTGTGATCACAGACTTGTTTTGCCTAGTACTCAACATAGACAGTTTGGGTTTTCTTGTTATTATTTGTCAAGTGGTTGTTGTTGGTACAGAACTTCTTATCTTCCACCTGAATGCTGAAATGGTCCTTACATTGCACTAGGGATGGAATGAAGAATGTTGACTTTGTAAGTGTTACCAACTGTACCTTTGAATTTATAATTCTAATGGGTTTCCTACTTGGTTTTGAAAAAAATATCTTGGCTAGAGTTGGTTGTTGAGTGAAGTGCGCTGCTGAAAGGTTAGAGCTGAGCTCTGCTGTATAGGTCATACATTCACAAAATAATAAACCTCATGTTTGAGATGCTGCTGTCAGATTAAAAAAACCCAAAAGAATTAAAATTTTGTGGTGATCAGAGCCATAACCCTGAACCTCTGCACACTGTGCTGATTTAAACTCATGGAAACTTCTCTGAAAGCTCTGTTCTGGCAGACTCAGTGCTGCATTAGGTGTTATCTCACTTACAACAGCTGGTAGAAAGTTAATCAAAACCCCACATGAGTACTCTACGCTCTGTCATGCTGCTGTGGCCAACAGATACGCAGGAGTTTGGAGGTGATAGTGCCCAGGCCTGAAAGCTGGGCTCTCCTGGTGTGAGGTAGTTGCACTGATGGCCTGACTGCTAATTACCTTTTAAATAAGGGACATGGAAGACTTTCAGATGTTGTCAGCTTCAAAATGTTGTGGTGGGAATTAAAGTATGCTTAATTGAGAAGATTAGTAGAACATTTTACCAGAAGGACACTGTTAAATAGAATCTCTTTCATTTCTTTGGCTTTACAATAAAGTTAACTTTGTAGCTAGGTAATTTTTGAACCTGACTTAAAACTGACAGTCAAGAAAATGTATTTCTAGAAGCTTCTGGTAATTACTCTTAAAATTTAGCTTTGGCCTATAGCTTATCCTTACCTCTGAATCCCAGATGAGGGCTCTTCTTTCTCTTCTTTTCAATGCAACCAACTTCAAGTGAATTTCATAAAAATAGGAAAAGCAAAAGGCTGTAGCTGCTAGAGATTAAATTGTAACACCTAATTTGTAAAAGCTCATGTGAGGTTGCTGGTCTGTTACATGATAAAACATAACATGGTACATTGAGAACCCTTCAGTTCCTCCTTTTTTTGACTGTTAAAAGTAAAATTTGAAATTTCCTGTGTTGTTTCTTACTTGTAAATTTATTTGAGTTACTAGAATGAGAGAGGAATACAGTCTGGGTGACTGGTCATAGAATTCATATTGTGGAATGCACATTCTTGATGGCCAGAAAGGAGAATTACTCAGCTGTGTCTGTAAAAGTTGCTTGAAGGTGTTACTAAACCAGCTGAAAACACAAAGAAATAGCTCTGGAATCTTGTGTCTTGGTTCCAGTCACAAGCTCGATTGAATTGTGGTACAGGAGGGGAGTTTACCTCCCAGTAATAAAAAAAGTCATCAGGCTTCAGAGGCTTAGAGACATCTGATAGAGAAGCTGGGCAGCCTCATCCATCTTTGGGTTTCCCTTCAGAAATACATGCCAAGTCTGTGTTAATATTTGTAACTGATAAATAGAGTAAGATTAACTTGCTTATTTATACACATTTGCATAACTGTCACCATAGCCACCTCTGGCAAAGTTTTCTCCTAGACATGTAGTTGGAGGCTGCCTTTTACTCTTTACAGGAACATTTTTCATCCTGTTGTGATACTTGTCATACTGAGCAATGGAAATATTGTGCTTTGCTTTTGTGAAAGAGCATTCTGCAGTATCAGTCTCCGTCATTCTCCTTCCAGGGGGAGCTGGACTGTGGATGTTCTAAAATTGTTTTGAACTTCTCTGTGAGAGTATTTTTGGAGGAAAATGGAGAAAACTCACATGGCCAAGGCTCAGCCTTTCCTGCAGAGTTTCTTAGCCAGAGGACTAGGCCTTCTGTCTCCAGAGAACTTGGCCAGGCTTTCTGTAATAACACTGCCTCTCATCAGAAGGCACTTTGGTGCTTTGAGTTGTTTGGACATCTCCTGTTAAGTAGTCTCTCGGACACCCCTGAGAATTACTTTGCTAATCTCATTTCTTACTGCTGGGTGCCTATGGAAATACAGTCAGGTCCTTATCACCAAATGTACTGCACTTTGATAATGAAAGGGCATTATTCATCTGTTCTACACAAAGTGGGAGCTGGGTGTCCAGGAGAGCAGTAGAGAGCTAGAAATTCACTTAGGGCTATTTCGGGTGTATCAGGTACTGTGTGCAAGCAGGCGTAGAATTCACAAACCTCCTGCCCTCGGTTTTTGACTGAGCTCCTGAGTAATTGCAAAGAAGTAGATTTTTCTCTTGGGGACATTCACCTTGAGAGTTAGGACAACCATCAAAATGTTTCTTTTATTAAACACCTCTAGTGCTACTTCTGTCTTTTCTGGAATTGGATGGTTTATCCCTGAGACGAACAGCAAATCTTAAGGTCCCTGAAGCCAGTAAGGGAGAAGCAGGAAAACAATGAGCTTGTTTTGTGCTGTTGACATAAATTTCAAGGACTTTTCTCCTCATTTGGCTTTTGCCTTTCTCATCAGGAAAACACGATCACGAGTTACCACAGTGAATGCAGAAGTGGTGGGTGTTGGTCTGTGTCTCCTCCTCCAGTGAACCCTGCCTGTTCTCTACTGCCCGGGCTCAGGGCTGCTCTGGAGGCTGTTCCCCTGCTAGCACAAGCAAGGGAGGTGCTTCTGCAGCCTGAGGATGGTGTGCCAAATTCCACTTTGATTCTAAAAAAATGTGTACACCAGTTAGAAAAAACTGTTCATATCAAAGGTTGCCTTGTTTGGAAGAAGAGTATAAATATTTGTATCAGGCTAGACAAATTCAAATGAGAAGATAAACATACATTTTTAACACATGGATGATTAAACGTTGGAAGAAGTTGCCAAGAGCAGTAGTTTCTCTGGCTTTCAGTGTCTTAAAGACCAGCTTTCTGAAAAATACCTCCTAGTGAGAAGGGAGTGCTTGGGCTTTACAGAGAAGTAGTGGGAGCTCTGGGAGCCTGGGGCGCAGGGCGAGATGCACCATAGAGCACAGTGTTCCTTCCAGCCCTCCTCCATGATCTGTATCTTGGCTTCTTCCCTCCTGATGTGTTGACATTAATGCACAGGTTATGTTCCCTTACTGTGGTTTTGAGACTGGGGGATGCTTTTGTGATGTGGGGGCCGCTTTGCCTCTCAGGAGGTGCTGAGGAAGCAGGGGAGCTGGGAAGAGAGGAGTCAACACCACCTGCATCTGGGGCAGCCTGATGACTATTGCCCTAAAGCATCCAGTCTGGGATGTGCAGGTGCCAAGAATGGACTTCATGTGGGAGAAGACATTCTGGATCTGTTCAGGTAAGTTGCTTTATTGTAATGAATGAATTGGATGTTAAGTGAGGAGGAGGAGGAGGATGATCCAGGGCAAGGTCCATGATGACTGTGCCAGGGAATTTGCAATACAGTGAGCCCTTGTGTATGTCCTGTCTTCTCACCAACTGCTGACTGCACACCTGAGGCAGCCTAATTCCAACTCCTGATTTGAAGATTAGGAGGTCTCTTGTTAATCAATGTAATGATACAGCAAAGATCCACATTTCAGAGTAACCTTTTCTTTTACTTGCATGTGGGCAATGTTTTGATGATCTGAAGTTTTTTATTTTTAGTGTGCATTAAATCTCATGGCTAGCAGTATGTGTGTTTTGAATTTTAAGTGACTGTGATGAAAAGAGCTGGCTTTTTGTTAATGGAGTCACCTTTGGTAGTGTGCTAAATGCCTAAGACTGCTTTATGTCAGATAAATAGTTCTACAGAATAGCCAGGGAAGTATCCTGCAGGGCTTATATGTGTGAAAATCCTCTCTGTGGATGCTTTTTGGGTTTTGTATATACCCAGAGCTGTGTTTGTTAGGTTTATGTCTAAGAGAAACTTAAGGAAAGGCAACTTACTAGAATTACAACTTGGCAGCATTTGGATCATATAAGCAACAAACATAGTTTGTAACAAAACTAAAATGTAAGCTATTGTGTGGTAAAATCCTGCTATGTCTTAAGGTTCTTCCAGATTTTCTGGGAAATGTGTCCTGGTTGAAGAGTGCTGAACTCCAGAACATTAGTTTTCAATGGTCAAATGAACCATATTTTGAGATCTAAGTATTCAGCCCTGAAAATAGCCTTTGTGCAGTCTCCTTTCTGAGCAAGTAATAAAAACTGTAAAGCTTTTGCCAGTCACCAGCAAGCTCAGAACCAGCTATAGTGACACAAGGAATCTTGTTAATGGAAAAGCAAACAAGTGTACGTGCTGTACTGCTCTGCCCTTCTCTGGCCTAAAAGGAGGCTCAGACAGAAATATTTCTGTAGTTTGCAAAGTGTGTAACCAGTGTGCACCTTGAATGTTCATTAGCAGTAAAGAGCTTCAAAACTAATTGTTTTTAAATGTACCAGAACTGGAACTTGTGAAAGCAAAACAATTCTATCAATTTTATCTATATTTTCCAAGGACCTTCAAAGATTTGAGTTGCATTCTGTGTGTAACCTATTTCAGAGGTGGAAAATGTAGTTCTGATTGCTGTACAATTCAAGTCCTCTGTTACGTCACTGCCAGAGTCACTGCCAGGTGTTCATAGACATTCATAAATGCTGTTTTCTTTTGGGAAGCAACTAAAAAATGACAACTAGATGATTGGTTTTACCACTGTTTAGTAAAAAGTAAATGGTGTGTGCTTTACTATGTATTTTCATATTTTAGAGGTGTTACATATCAATGTCAGCTACTGCTATATAGTATCTAAATTGCAGGATCTATTGCAAGGGGGGGGCTGTATAAATAATTTTGAAAATACTTTCAAAACATGGCTGTTGCCCTATTTTTGATCTATATTGAAAGGATTAGCCTGAAAGAATTGGAAGAAAGTCATATTGGTTAAAGGTTAAAAGAAAGTAGAATAATTTGTCCTGAAGCTTTCTCATAGCAGTTTCGTAGCCGTTAATAATTTATTTATTAATAGCTATAACTGTCTTGAAAAGTGTCATAGAACAGAAAGTGACTTTTAAGTGGCTTCTAACGCAGTGACTAATTGAGAAGATGCTTCTTGTAATCACTGCTAAAAACAAGAAGCTCAGCTTAGGGAAATAAAACATTTTTCTGAGAAGACACAGGTGTTTAAACTTCCCTGCTCTTCTTGATGAACCAAATTGAGAACATAAGATTAATTGATTACTCTTACGTGGTTTCCACTCTTCCCTCTCCTCTAGCACTTGCTCTGAGATCACATGTGCTTTTGCCCTCAAAATGTTTATAGAAGATGGTGACTACATCCCTGGTAACCCTTTTTGTGGAATAAATCACAAAGCTGAGTGCATGCTCATGCTGCTCTGTTGCAGGGGAGGTGCTTGTTGCCCTGCACAGAATAGTTTCCAGTAGTGGAAAGTTCTTTTATGAGAGCTGTTTGTGGGGGGGAATTTTGCTTTGTGCCTCCCAGCTCCCTCTGAAACCAAAAGCTTGCCCTTAGTTCACGCTGGCCTCTAGACTGAGCTCACTGTTGTTTTCTGGGTGTGGTGGCAAAATTACCCAAATTGTCAGTGTCTCTGGTGTTGAGTTTGGGCCTGTAAGTGGCACAGAGCCAAGCTGGCAACTTGCAGTGCAGCTTTCACGTAGGTTAGATGATAGATTGTTAACAGAGGTCAAAGCCTCTTGGGTTTTCTATTTTCGTGACAATTTTGGCTAACCTTTCCTTAAAATACAGGTCCTCCAGATTTTCAGTTGAAGCTGGGGTAGAAGTGGACACTCGGGTCCTAGCTGAACTATTTATTGCTGTTACAACAGCATGGTTTTGTTTATCGATTTACCTTCTCTATTGAATTCAGTGCTTTGAAGGCTTTTGCAAGCAGATTCCATCTCCTGGAAGGGAATATTGCTGCCCTTTTGGCTCCAGTTCTGTTTCCAGTCCACTGTTCAGTCTTGACTAAGCAAGTTTCTCCTTAGAAAAACAGTTCATGATTCTTTTATTTAATATTTTTAAATATTACTGTAAAAGGAGATTGTTTCTGTAGAGATATGAGGCTGTATCCAATACCAGCAGTTTAAGCAAGGTCAGAATTTTAATTGGAAAATGATGAAGTGTTTTCTAATGTGCAGAGTCTGGGACTGTTTCTGTCAGTCACTGACTTGCATGATAACAAGTGTTAGGTGAACATCAGCCTTACCTGTTGTGCATCTGTTCCAAGTTTCCTTTCTCTGTCACCGTGCTGACCTCAGGACATTTCCAACCCTGCAAAAGGAGCCACACTGGTTCACAAGGCTGAAGAGAAATTCTTTCATGTAAATGAAATTTGACACCTTCATACTTTGTAAAACTCCTGCCAAATGTTTCTGAGAAGATTCTGAGCTTGCTGGTATTCAAGGAGGAGGTGGAGTAGCTCTGCTGGATGCTGCACTTTGGGCTTCCAATACAAAATTGTACTTACACAGCTCAAACCACAGCAGTTTTGATACTTGTTTTTATAGTTTTTTAAATATTTATACCATGATATAGTGAGCCCACTGACAAATAGTCACTTAAACATTCTATCATAAAGCTTTCACTGCCATTAAGGAATTACAGGAGATGAGGGTACATCTTTATCCTGGGTGATTTTGAGCAGAAGCTGGTTATGGCAACTTCAGGTGTCAAGTTGTTGTTCAGCTGTGCAGTTTTGGTGGGTGCAGCTCTCCCCAGGTCACATCCACCTCTCCAACAAGAGCCAGTGGGCACTCCAGTGTGTGTTCTACCCTTCTGGAATGTGGAGTGCTCCAGCTTCACTGCCTTTATGGTAGTCCTTAAGTACCCCCTTTTTTGCTTATTTTGGTTGGAAATGGTTGTTACTGTCCTTGGTGCTTCGTCCCGTGGATCTCAAAGGTGTGTGAGAAGAGGAGAATGTGGGGTGGTGCCACTGCAGCAACACAGGATGGGAGCAGCCCTCGCTCCAGGCATGGGCAACCCTGGGGTGGCCTTTCTGGGAGATACACAGCCTTCCTGGGTGCCCCAAAAGTTACTAATGTCACCCTTCAAACTCCTCTTTCCAAAACTCACAAAGCTCTCTTGGTAAAATCTTGCCTGCTCCCACTGGATCTCTGCAGAAGGAGCGTATAAACTGACCATACTGCTTCCAGGCACAAAAGAGAATTGTAAGTATTGTTAGTGTTGGGTGGTAGTCATGTTCCTGGTTTGGTGTTTGGGGTTTTTTCAACTGAGATCTTTGTTTCTGTGCTCTCTTTATTGGCTGTTTGGGTCAGAAGTTCAGTTTGAGAAGCAAACATGGAACAATTAATTTTTGTCTGTTTAAATACATGCATGTACATGTGTGTATACATTTGCATTTATAAGCATTGTTATTGATAGGATTTGAAAAATTAGTTGTATTTCTAAACTGTGGTGGGTTTTAAGGCATAGATCTTGACTGTGGGTGGGAAAGGAAGAATGTTTGAAAACTTAGAGAGTTTTGTGATGGATTGGAGACGCCAAACAACAAAAGGTGGTGCAGCTTGGGAGTCATGTCTCCTGTAAGGCAAATTTACAGGTTTCATAATTAAATATAGTATTTAGTCAAAATTACCATGAAATGTCAACTTGAAACGCTGTGTTTTTAAATTCAGGCTTGTCATTTTTGGGTCAGAAATTGAACAGCAGCTAACAACTTAATGTTCCTGTTGTTGGGAAGATGTCAGAAATGGGACTGCATTTTGTAATGAAGGTTCATGAAACACTTTGAAACCTAGTGAGCTGTCAGAAGAGATGTCCTGTTACTGTGAGCATGTGATGTTTTCAGGGTCATTTAAAAGATTATGGTCTCTGGAGCTCTGTAAATCAGGGATGTGTGCTCACACTGGATGATGGGATTTGCTTGCTCTAGTCCTAGTATTACAGGAATAGATGGATGAAGAATAAATTGCACATTGCGGGGGGATAATTGGAGACGGCAGGTATCTCTTCTTTTTTTTTATAATTAATACATGGAACCCTTAGTGTCAGAGCCATAGTGGCATATTTAAGCCTCAGGGTAGAGAGGAGAATGTTTTTCAAATGATTAACCTGAAAAGATGAGACCTTGCAAACTGAGCGTGGACAGTGCAATATGAAATGTGGAGCTTGCACTTACTGTCTCACGTCTGTGATATTTCAAGAGCACTAATAGCCATTTGATGAAAGTATAAACTTCGTGATTTTGTGCTTTTGCCAAATTACTATGGAAGTGTTGACAAAACAGCTGGGGAAGTCATTCATCACATTTTTCTGAAGTCACACATGAGATTCTTTTCTTTTTAAATTTAACTGCATGGCTTTTCCTTGATGTATCTTCTTTTAGGGTAATCTGGGTTTGCTGTGCATTAAGGCTTTGAAGTCTGGTTTAAAGCTGATAATCAATGGAAAAATGTGTAACACAGCTGTACAATGTGCAAATTAGGGCTTACTCAGAACTGTTCTGGAGATGATCCTTTAGTGGGGGCTACTAATGGGAACAGAAGATGACATCTTGATACTTTGACTCATTTAAGATTTATAACAATCTGTTGCAAAAGTAGAAGAGCACTTTCCCTCTGCTTGTGCTATTTGAAGAGCTTTTTAATTAGAAGCCAATTTTCCTTGACCTGGTGGTGGTAACTCCTAGAAGGGCTGAAGACAAGAAGCAAAGTTTTGTCTTTGGAGGCAGTGAAGGAGCTGTTTGGTCCAGAATTGGGAGGGTCTGGAGAATAAGTGTGAGAGGTGTGAAGGTCCATGGGCCTCTGCTTGGTCAGAGGAAACACTGGTGGGGAGGCACCTTGTGTCTGGGTACACTGTGGAGGACCTGGCAGGGCTGCAAGTAGTTGCACTGTGGAATTTTTTTTTCTTTGTTTTCCTCTAGTAGTGAGTATTAAGTTTCATTATAAGGACTGGTTCCTTTTTTTATTTATTTTTTTTTTTTTATTGCTCAGTAGGATTTTGGTTTGCCCTTCAAATACAATTTCAAAGTGAAACTTGGGCTGTGAGGCTTCCTTGTGGTAGAGATGAAACCCACAGGGATTTCTGTCTGAGGTTGAAATGTAGCTGAGATGGAAAACCCCTCTTTGTTTCAGGACAATTTGAATTGGAAGGGACCCTAAAGATCAGCCAGTTCTGACCCCCTGCCATGGGAAGGAACATCTTCCACTATCTCAGGTTGCTCAGAGCCCTGTCCAACCTTGAACACTTCCAGGGACAGGACAACCACAGCTTCTCTGGGCAGCCAGTGCTAGGGCCTCACCACCCCCACACTAAAGATTTCTAAATATCTAATCTTAACCTGCTCCCTTTCAATGGTTTAAAGCCATTCCCATTTGTCCTGTCACTATCTGCTCTTTTAAGCATCAAACCAAATCAAATAATTTGATGTCAGTGATACAATTCCTGGAGGAAGAGGAGCCATGTAAGAGACAGGGACAGTGCAGTGTGAGCTCCATCTCAACTACTTGTTGTGTGAGGTGTGTTGGAGAGAGATGCCCCAGGAGTAGGAGCCCCTGGTACAGGTTGTGAAAGGGGTCTGGTCACTTCATTGTAGTGCTGTTCAATGAGACTTGCAGGAAACTGGGGTAGACCTCTGACATGACCCTGAAAAGTGTAGAAAATACTATCTTTTAAGTAATCTTGATTTCTTTTTAAAAATCAGGTCCATTAGGTCAAGCTCCGAGCTTGAAATCTTGCTAATTTGTATTTATATACGTCAAGCTGTGAAGCTCATCCCTCATTCTTTGCTTCCTTTCAAAATTCATGCAGAAATGAATAAAAGGCCCCTGCTTGATAAAGTCTTTTAAAATTAATAAAATTCCCTTTGAGCTGCAGCATGCAAATTGGGTCATCTCTCTGCTTGCTTGAAACATGAGGATTCATGTTACCTCCTGCCATTTGTATTTCCAGCATCCCAGATCTTTAAGATGAGAGCAACTGGCATTATCCAAATGGATGCCCTGGTGTGCTTTAACAGAAGGAAAATAGCTGCAGAAACCTGGATGTGCTGAGCCTGTGCCTTCTGTCTTGCTTCAGAAAGAATGTAGAACAATTCACTGGGCTTTAAAAGGTTCTGATGAAGTTTTTGCAGGGAGAAGGTAACTCCAGACTCTCCCAGCAGCTCCTTCTCTTTAAGCCAGGCTCCAGAGCTCGATCTGGTCCAACAGGAGTGGCTGTAGCCATTGATCCCTGATAGCCACCATGGGGAACAGTGTGATCACATTTCCTTTCAGAGCAGCCATTGTGGTTGATGTGTGCTGAAAAATCACTTTATTTTACCAGTTTGTTGCAGATTGGGGAATCTTTGTGGTAAAATGTTGCTTGTGATGTGCTGGGAATGCAGGATTCTTGTTGGTACATGCTGAGCTGAATGCAGGATATAATGGGGTTCTTGGGTGTGGATGGGGGTGGAAGGTAAAATCCACCTAAAAAGAAAAATCAAAAGTTTGAACTTTCTAAGGGAGCTACTGGAGGGCAGGGAGGGTGAGCAAAGCCAGCGTGGGGCCTTCCCTGCTCTGGTCTGTGCCGCAGGGGTACAGCTGGGCAGGAACAGTGTGAGCTGGCACTGGAGCAGATGAAAACGAGGGCAAAAATAAAAGGAGCAAGTTCATTGCCAACTTTTAAAGCCAGAAGGGCAGAGGGTTGCTCTGTGCACTGAGCAGAAAGCATTGAGCCCTGCCCTTTCCTGGACACTGGACGTGCTGCAGCCAGGCCTCTCCTGTGACAGAAATAGCACTCCATCAGTCTGCCCCTTTTCCCAAATCCCACACCCTTGTTTTTTCCATCACTTCCCAGGACTTTGCCACCTCCCCTGCCGTCTTCTGTCACTTCTGGATTTTTCTTCCCCCCTTGCAGGAAATGCCTGGCTTTCATGGCAGGCGAGATAGCTGGTCCTGGCCTGGGAAAGGCCAGCCCAAATCCCCTAATTATAAACTTATTATGTGTTTTTTGGGTTGAAGCAGGGAGACATTACCCATTATTCAAGTGCAGTGCCGTCGGTGCTGAGAGAGCTGAGCTGTTAGAGCCAGTGCAGGGTGAGAGATGGGAGAGGAGGGGGTGGGACACTGGGAGCAGAGCAGGGCATGGATTGGGAGCTGCTGGCACCTTCATTTTCTACCCAGCTGAGCATTCTAGGGACCACTTTGGATAAATATTTCCTTGAATTTTGCAGGACAAGAGTCTCAGACAGACACCCTGAATCACCTTGTGTTCTCTGTAACCCTGAGTGCATTTGCTCTGGAAGGAAAATGATTGCCAATAATTGGTGAAAGTCACTGATCTATAGGAGCTGACTCAAAACCTCATTGTTTGTCCTGTGCTTTGGCTGATAAACCTCACTGTTAAAATAAACTCCCTTTACAGTTTACAAAAGCGATGGTGCAGATGGGGCAGCTGCTCCAGCATTCCCTGGATAGTTTTGGAGTGATTTCAGGCTCTTTCAGCTTTCAAAACTATGTGAGGATTTTAAAATGGCTGCTTTTTCTTGTAAGCATCACATCAAATAGCAAGAGAAACAATTTTAAGGGCTGTCACTGTCAAACTCAGAGATGTTTTCCACAGAGGGCTTGATGCAAATTTTGGTTTCTATCAAGTTTGATAAACCCCACTGAGCACAGGCTGAAAGAGGTTTTTATAACTCCTGCTAAGCGTCACAGTGTTAGTGTATAGTGGCATTTAGAAACAAGTTGAAGAACAATTAATCAGAAGAGCTTGCTCAACATAGCCTCTAGTCATGGTGAGGGAGTATTTTCTTGGCTGAGCATGTTGTCTACAGTTTCAGAAGAGGTGAGGGGTGTGTGTGCACACGTGGTTTTGGAAAATACCCTGGGCTGGGTGTTTTATAATGAGCATCCGTCATTTCCAACAGGAATTAAAAGAAAGTGATGATTTGGCAACTTTCTGAAAACAACTTTCAAGGTGTGGCCCCCCAAATTAGACCATTTGTGTTTTTTAGTAGAGTCACCTTGTCTCCTGCTGTCTTCTCTGTGCTGTTATACATTAGATATGAAGCTTTCATGAGAAGAAACAAAAGATCCAGTTAAACTCCAGGAGTTTTTCAGCCCAGGGTAATTCAGGCCTGTAGACAGATCTGTTAGATGAGCTCTCAGATTGAACTGGTTCCTGTAAAACATAAAGTTTCCCAGCAACTGTTGGACTTCAGTCCAGGCAGAACCCTGGTAGCTTCTGTCAAGGTAAATATTAATATGGGAGCTGCTGTAACAATGGAAAAGTTTATTGGTAGAAAAATCTTATCAACAGGTTACAACGACCATAGTGTAATTGACTTCAGATAAATGTGTATAAATGGGGATTTTTTTTCTTTCACTTTTGATTGCTCCTTCCGTTGCAGTTCAGCTCTCTGCAGCAGCAGCAGCGGATATAGTTGAGTCATCAGAAACTCCAGTGTCCTCTGTAAGCACAGGGTAAATTCCAAACCCTTGTAACAGGAGGGGTTGAGAAATTCAAGAAAAGTTCTCCCTGTCCCACTCTGCTTTCTGCACTGTCTGTGATGTCAGCGTGCATCAGGAACAGCTCAGGTGAACCTCAGACTTCCAGCTGAAGCAGCAATATGATGCCTTGCTCTGAGTTTACACTGGCCCTTAGAGTCTTGGAGTACTAGAAAGACACTTTGCAGGCCATCATTCAAGGAAGATTTGAATGGAGGAAGCTTCCTTCAAGCCATCCTTGAATGACTGGGTGGCAGGAGCTTAGCTCGGAGCTGTTGTGTCATTAGATACAGCCGGATGTCCCTCACCGGGTGCATCTCCTGATGCTGCTCACGGGACCAGGGGCTCTCTGGTGTTTGTGGCCTCAGGGATGTGTTCCTTTGGACTGAGCAAACTGGTGCACCTGCTTTTTATTTCATAGGACAGGGGAAAGCCCCGATTCTAGGTGTATTCCTTCGGTGAGGTGTGTAAGAACACAGCAGGCAGCAGTAGGGCTGCCGTGCGGGAAGTGAGCTGGTAAATGCAAATGAACAGCTCCGTCTCCTCAGGATGTTTACCCTTGTTTGTTCTGCATAGTTCTGTCATTGCTGTCTTACCATTAATTACTGCCAATTCCTGCTAGGATTTCAGTTCAGTTCCTGGACATACATGGAAATTATTTAAACGTAACACTAAATAATAAAACATTTATTAATAATTTAATTTAATAATATATAATATTATATATATATATATATAATTTAATAATAATAATAATCTAAATAATAATGGTAGCCCGTGCAGCACTGCTTTTGGTGTGAAGTGCTCCAAGACTTACCTGTCCCAGCTCACCTGGCTCATCTGCCGCTGTTTTTAATCCAGTGTGTTATCTTCATTTTCCAGGATCACGCACAGACCCTTTGGTGTAGCTGGTGGCTCCCCTTAGCCCCCACCTAGTCCAGCTTTGGACAGCCGTGCAGAATCGCTGTGTGACCGCCCCAGTCCGGGCTGGCAGCGGCTGTTCCGCCAGGACACCTCGCCACAGCCAATATTGCCCTCTGCTGGTTTACTGCAGCTCCAAGGAGCCCTGCTTCCCACTGCCAGGCAGCACCACTTTGCTAGAAATTGTTTTCCAGCCCTTCTTGCTTGGAGCAGAAGGCAGCTTTCAGCACTAACACAGCTTTTCAGGATGCTACAGCTCATGTTTGGTTTTTTCTTCTCTGGAAGCTGCTGATCATTTTGGAGAACCTGGTGCACCAGAAAACCAAATCTTAATTATTGTTTTTAAATGTTACGGGTAATACCAAATCTGTAATTTTCAGAACTAACCTTTAGAAATATAACTTCTCCAAACTGGTTTTGCAAGTGAAAGAACTGCTAAGTTTTTAATCATTATTTGCATTAGTAGAATAAGTTCTTTTGCATAACACCATAACCTGGATGCTGATTGCAGCTGCCCTCGATAATTTCCCCCTTGCCTGCCCCAGCTGGGGTGGCTGCATGATGAGCTGGCTGCAGGCCCCGAGCCAGGTTAAAAATAAGCTGGCAAAAGGAATTATTTTTAGCTGGGGTCAGTCCCTGCTTGGGGTCATGGCGTGGCTGCCCAGGCTCTCGCATGGGTGTGCTGGCGTGGGGGCACAGGGGACGGCAAGAAGGAGGTGCTGGGGGAACTGAGGGCTGTTTAAAGCCTGAGCACTCCTGGAAGGTGCTCCTTGGGTGAATATTCAGAAAACTCAGGTATTCCACACCCAGCCCCCACCCCCAATACCAGCTGTCTTCCTGAAAGCCATTTCTAGGACAAACTTCACTGCTGACAGAGCTCTAGCAGAATTTAAGCACTTTTTGGTGGTGATGTCCTTCGTGGCTAAGTTGTCTCAGAGTAAATTCTATTCAAGTTTTATATTTGCAGTGGGATCATCTGCTCAAGTGTTTCAAATATATAGAACAGGAGAGAATAATTGTCACAAATGACACTTTAGTTTTGCTGTGCCAGGTGTGCTAAAGGTGGAGGATCAGAGGAAGATCTGACAGCTCATGCCATGCATAGCACTGGGGTTGATTCAGTGTTTAAATCACAGCTGACATGATATTAGATCATTTAACTAATTTCTGGTGCCATCCTGCTTTCCCACAACTCATAAGGGGGGAAAAGTTTGGGAAAATTTTGGGGTCTACTTGTTGAACTAAAATTTGCCTTTGCTTTGGGGATATGGAAGACTGAAGGATTCTTACATGATCAAGATGGATCTAATCCTTCCACATACTTGAAGTGAGCTAATAAGAAAGATGGAGACAGACCTTTTAGTAGGGCCTGTAGTGACAGACAAGATGTAGTGGTTTTAAACTGAAGGAGGGTCAGATACAAAGACGAAATATTTACAATGAGGGTGGTGAAACTCTGGCACAGGTTGTCCAGGGAGTTGGTAGGTGTCTCATCCCTGAAAACATTCAAGGTCAGGTTGGATGGGGCCCTGAGACATCCTGATCTAGTGGAAGATGTCCCTGCTTATTACAGAGGGGTTGGACCATCTGAGCTTTAAAGTTTCCTTCCAGCTGAAGTGTTCTATGATTCCAAAGGTGTGCTGGTTCCCTGAGCCCAGTACTGAGAAGCTGCACGAGTGTGCCTGCTTGGGGTGTCTCTGTGATGCACAAACACACCCTGAGTGGCCTCAAGACTGGCCTCAGCATATTTCCCATTCCTGTGTCTATTTGCAAATGTAAATTTTAAAAATACATTAAGCAAGACTTCTCAGATGAAAAAGAAATCCATGCACTTTGTGTTTCCATGGGAGAGGAGGGATCTCCTATTTCTGGTGTACTGTAATTTGTTAGGAAGTGAACTCTCTTGACCAGTTTTTGTATGTGCAGCTGTTGTAAATAAGTTCCATGTGCCTTGGCATTTTATAGGCTTACCTTCACAGACCTGGTATCATCAGCCTGAAACCTGCTTCAGTGCTGTTTGGATTGTGTATAAAATCCTGTAGCCTCTTAAGGGTAATGATGACAGTTCTTCACCTGTCATTCCCTGAGCTTTTCCTTGCCCTCTGCCTCTTGTAGCTGAAGTCCTGGTGCTCTCCTGGCAGCCCTCTCCTACTGCAGGAGAGCCATACACCCAGGGTTTTACACTAGCATGATGCAGAGACTAAATGCAAAAATCCTTGTCTCTCGTGTTTTTGTGGCATTTGCTTGTGCCTTTGGAAGTGTGGGAGACTCCAGGTTACAAAAGCAGGAGTGTTGAGGTGGGAATGGGAATTTAACCACTCGGGAGGGAGCATCCTCTGCAAACACCCAAGCACAGCCTGTCGGATGCTCGGGCAGACAACACGAGGCACATCCTGGAGTCCTCCTCTGCTGCAGGGCCTCTGCTGCCTCACTGCACTGTGAAATGACTTTTTAAACATACCTTGCCTCCTTTTCCTCATGCCCTCAGAAGCATCTCCCCGTGTACAAGGTAAAGACAATGCAGCCCGTTGTGTTTGGAAGCGGCGGTGTGGCGCACACACAAAGTGGGTATTCCTGCTCTGTCCCGTGTTGCGTACGTGGTGCCTTTTTCATCTTCAAAGCATTTTCCAGCCATGAACTAAGAGCACACGCCAGAGCTGAGAGCACACACCCCTCCCTGAGCAGCTGATGCTGGGCACATCCCAGGAAAAACTTCCAGAATATGACACACAACTTTTGATGAAAATAAAATGATGCCATATTTCATCAGCTCTATTAGATGTACTTAAGTAATTGAACTAATGAAACTTTAAGAAGCCTTTAAGAGATAAATGTGGTACACACCTTTGTTCCCAGTCTTTCCCCCCTTCCCCCCTTATTTTCCTTGTTGAACATTTTTTGTTGACTTTTTGGGATCTGTTTGTTTTCCAGTGTGTGATTTTGCTGAGTTTTGTGTGTGTTATGGTAGTGGTTTCTCTGCTTTGCAGCAGTGGTACTATTACAGTTTCTGCAGCAAAGGAAAGTGTTCTCTGCAAAACAGCATGAGTATGATGGGAATACATCATCTTTCATACCGGTTTTTGCAAACACTGGGTTTTATTTCCATTGTGTTCATTGGCCTGTGCTGTGTGTGCTTGCCTTGCCTCTGGCATGTTTACCTCTCACAGCTTCAACATGATTTCTTGTCTTCATGTGTTCCTTCACACATTTCTACCATCCTTCCAGCTGTGATGTCCAACATCCAGCCCCTCTGAACCCATGTTAGCTTAATTCTTGTCCCACCACCCCTGTAGCCAGCTTGGGCTTATCTCTCCTTTCCCTTTACCTTTCCCTTGAGCGGGACAGTCCAGGTGAGGTGGGATGTGATGACATGCTCTGCACAGGACAGAAATCCTGCCCAGGGCCATGTGCTCAGCTCCCTCATCCTGCCTTTTGGAAAAAAGGGAACAATGGCCCCTGACTCATGATATCTGGTGGACTTTTTTGGGTGGTTTCAGTGTAGTGACCGGCCACTGATGGAGCTTTCTGCTCCAGACACTCCTCAACCTGCATATACACAGGATTGTCTGTGACCAACCACAGCCAAGACATTAGTATTGTGACCCCTAACATCCAGCCCATTTCTGAGGCTTTTTTTCCAGGCTAAATTTATGCATTCTGGGCTAAGCTTACTTTTCTTGCATTTTTTGCTTTTTGCAGGGGAGGCAGATGAAGAAGCGTTTGCCGAGGAGTGCAGACGGAGAGGACAACACGCGCTGCCCTCCCAGCCGACCCCCCTTCGCCTGCTGAAGTCTCACAAGTCTGCCAGCTGCCCCCGCTTTGCCAGCCATTACAATAGTGATGAGGTGGAAGAACAAGATAAAAGCCGGGTTACGAGCAGCTTCGAGGCCCCTTTTTATTTATCAGGTGTGCACAAGCGTGTTGGTGAGAAACATGCAGAGAAGGACCCATCACATAGTCAAAAGCCAAACCCAAAAAGCCAAGCGAGCAGTTGGTGCTGTGTGTTGACTTAATGTTAGTTCCCTGGTAGATAATAAATAGCAGCTTGTTTGCCTTCATCCTGCTTTAGCTCTGATCTTCCATTTAGCCTAGATTCACTAACACCCTGGGATATTTAAGGATCCATGGCAAATACTGTTGTGCTACTGAAGTGCCTCTGCTCTTTGTTGTTAAAAGTGAAGGCATTTTAGAGGTTAACTCATCACAAGACTTTGCACATTCATTTACTTAAATTGTGCTTGGCTTCATTGTCCAAGGAGAAGTTCAGCAAGTTGATACTATTTCTGGAAGCTGCAATTTTAGGCAACTAAATCCTAATAGAGGAGGCTGAGAACGTTCAGGCTAACGTGGCAGTGTGGCAATTGTTTGGGTTATTTTTGGAAGTAATTAGTCCTTTGATATATTCCCAGTCTGTAATTTTTTGGCAATGTAGTCCAGAGGCTATCTTGGACAATGAAGTCCTCATAACCACTTGATTTAATTGGAACCTGTGGTCAGAGATTATCCAGGACTGCGAGGACAGGTTTTTCTGATACGTGAAGGATGCCTTTCTACTTGGATGCCCAAACCAAGGGCCCTTGTCAGTAGTGTGAAATCAGGTGAAGTGCTGGGAGGTGTGAGCTTATGAGGCTTCTCAGGGTAAACACAGCACATGAAAAACATGCACTGTATCCCAAAACAGGCACTCATGCACTCCCAGTGCTGCACCAAATTCCACTGTGTTTATGAGCCTTTAAACCTAACCCTGTCTTTTGTATGGAAGACCTAAAGGTATTATGATGGATTACAGATTGAAAAAATTAGATTATTGTCTTCCTGCTAAATTGCTGGAAGCTTTGTGTCTTTAAAGATGGCCAAGCTGAATCTTTTGTTTTAGAAAAAAAAAAGGGGAAAAAAAATAAATAAAAAATTACAGAGGCCTGAATGTAACCTTTGGGCTGACGTCGTGAAGCCTCCCATGCAAGGGTTACAGGTACGGTCTCCTGTGCCTGTGGCTGGCAAAACAAAACAAAACAAAACATTGTCTCTGCCTTTGGACTCACAAGGGTTTCTGCAATTGCAGTATTTTGCAATGGATTCAAAGGCGCAGCTGAGTTTGACACACACCGTGCAATTTTTGGAGCAATTTTTAAGACTGCCTAGGACTTTTTGCTGTGAATTTATTTATGCTCCAAGACGCACAAGTTTGCAATTAAAATTAATTTCCAGAAGTATTAGTGCAATCACAAAATGTTCTCTTCTAGCAGTAGATTGTGAGTTGCCAAAAAAGACTCAGGGTGAAAATTTGATTGCAGTTAGACTAAGATTTTACTGTTGCTTTAAATATTTTGCCTGCTGTTCCTCTGATGGACAGGGCTGCTGAAGGACTGGTCGAGTCAGTCATAAAAACCTATGTGAGTGTCTTAATCCCTTCCTGGGGAGTTTGTGCACGAGCCCTGGCCAGTAATGCCATTCCCCTTCATGGGTGTTCACCTCTGCCGACTGCCTTGCCCAGCAAGCAGCTTCACCAGCACAGCTCTGTAATTACTGAGACCACTTTACTCACTTGGCTTCTCATCGATCACTGCCGTGCGTACACGGGCTGGTGTTGGGAGAGAACGGCATCATTTCTGCCTTGCTCCAAAGGCCTCTTAATTCTCTGGGAAATAGTTAAGTTCAATGGCCTCAAACCAGGTGCAGTTCCACCTTGAATCTGATGTTTTTGCCATCACCAGCGTGGGTGAGAAAGGGTCCCCCCTGACAGTGGGACCGTGCAGCAGTTTTAGATGTCCCAGCTGGAGCATCTCAAGCAAACCCTCAGTCATTAATGATTCACCTGCAGTGAGGTGGTGTCTTTTTCCCAGCTCTGCAAATGTTTGAATTTTGATTTGTAAGTCCATAGGAAATTTAAATGAACGAGAAGGAGATAGGTTTCATCTTGACTATGTGGTGGGAGTCCCTTTGGAAGTGGCATCTTTCTGATGTCCAAGAGGAAAGGCTGGCCAACTCCTTTAGACTGGCAATATCCAGAGGAGAGATGAATCCTCTTCTTAGTCAGGATTGCCAGTTATCACAGTGGGTATTCAACAAAACAATGAGAGTTTAATTTAATTCTCCATCTACCATTGACACTTCATGTTTTAGTGGAAATTGCTCTGGAAACTGTTCCTGGTTTCATAATGGCCTTTTAGAATAAAACTTCACCTCTTGTGCTCTGAAGTTGCTGCATATCTGAAACAGTTCTCTAGCTCCAAACAAGGAATTTCTGAAATAAGAACTCAGATAGTGCCAGTGATGTGCTCCCCAGTAGTGTGATACACGGCTGACTGGTGGGACCTGAGCTGTGTCAAAGTGCTGGTAATGCCAGCAGAGACCTGGGCATGGCAGCTGTTCATGACAGAGGTAGTGGTAACTGCTCCTTAAAAACTACTGCTTTGGATTTGAGAGTTTTGACCTTTATCCAGCAAGAATGATTGAAATGTTTAATTGTTAAAATAGTGAAAAAATATACAAATTTCATTATTTGGAAGATAATATTGCAAGGTTTGCTCTTCCTTTTCAAAGAAATAGCTTTCATTAACCTATAACTTACAACAAAAATAATTAATTTTTTGCTGCATTTTCATCTGCTGGCATCTGTGAAGAGGAAACCATTCTAAAAGAACTAGCTTAACTAATCTTGATCCTTTCCTGGCATGGATTCCTCTGCTGGAAAGTTGAGCTGTTTGTACTTCATTTCATCTTTAATTCAGTCTCTGTTCTTTTTACCAACATGCAGTTTCCTGAATTACACTTTACTAACTAGTAACAGTGATGTGCTTTGTTATCCAAACTAATTACTTTATAATTCCATCATAAACTTCCTTTTTGGGCATGTAACAGAAAGAGAAAGGAAAGCAAAGCCACTGGTTTTTGTGGAAATCTAATACATGAGGAATGCTGGAGGTGCAGAGATGGAGTTCCCCCTCCCTTTGCTCCACATCCCCTGGCTGTAACTGTGCAAGTGGGATGGACCTGTGTGGGGCAGGGGCTGGGAAGGCTGGCTGGTGGATTTGGAGACTGGCTGGTTGCCCCCAGGCTCAGCCCAGAGCTGCCTTCACGCATGGTGTTTTGGATGCTGGTACGAAATCATCCTGTTACCCATCAAAGACAGCTGGGCTGTGTGTGGAAGGGCTTTCATGGCTGCATAGCCTTGCAAGCTTTTGCTTGCCATTTGGGAGTAAAATCTTGGAAATCTATTCAGTGCTGGTGTTACTGTAATTAGCAGGAGGCAAACAGGTGGTATCTGGCTTGGTATGTTCTTGGTATGCTAGGCAGAATTGGTAAAGAAAACGGCATGGTGAGCAAGCATGAAGGAGGGCCCCTGCAAGTTGCTAAAGCTTTTCAGTCCCCTAAAACATCAAAGTTGGGATTACATCACTGGGCTGGCCAGTGAAACTGGAGAACTCACCCCTTAGATTTAACAGTGTGGATAATTGAACAGTGGAACAGCATACCTAGACAGGGTGGGATGTTTTGTCACCCCAGTCTTGACTAAAGGCTCCGTCTCCATGATGCTCCATGGCACAGGCAGGAGCTGTGGATGAGGAGAGGGAAGTAGGTCAGGTTGTGCTGTGTGCTGAGCAGTGGCTGGGGGGAGGGGATGTGAAAGTGTAAAGTTGTAATTGCAAATTGAGTCACCCATGAAATTATACTGAAGCTGTGATCTGGGGTGAATTTTTACAATGGCATATGTGAGTGTGGTCAGTCTAAAATAACAGAGGGTGGCTGCAACTCGGAAATAAGCCAGCTGCCTTTGAAACACCAGTTTATTGTTTTGACTAGAGAGACATTTCTAAGAGCAGAAAATTAGAAAGAGCACTGCAGAACCCAGCTTGAAAGTGCCTCACTGCCCTTTTAAAGCTTTGTTGGGGCAAAGGCTGCTTCCATGCTTTGAAGGAAGGCCGCAATTTTAGCAAAAAGTTGGTAGATCTTGGAGAACATTTTCTCTCAGACTTGAGCAGAAATGTGAATCCCTCCTACCCCCAACCTCAATGTTTCACTCTGAAAGTGGAAGGAGGCTCCTTCAAAGTCTTCACCCTAGCAGATCTCATATAAAAATCAGGCTGTGGCCTTTATTGCTCACTGATGTGGGTCAAGCAGCAGCAATGCTGTGTGTTAATTGTCAGCTGTGCCTGGACACCTCGTTTCCTCCTGCTGACTCCTACGCTTCTCTGTGCCGGCAGAAGGAAGCTGGAGCAGACCCGTGGCCGCTCTCTGCATCCTGGTAGGGCGGGCAGGTGTCAGGCAGGGCAGGAAAAAGCAGGATACCAGAAATGTGTTGGGTAGGAGTGTCTTCCCAAGGGACACTTGTGCCTTTGGATCGGCCGCCTGATGTGCACACCCCCCTTGCAGCTGCCACCCAAGAATGTGATGAGTTTCACGGTCAGTGACTGAACAAACTCGTGACTTTGCCAAGTGCAGATGGCAGGGAAGTAGAAAGCCAGAAGGAAAGTCAATCTGGGACGCAGCAGAGAAGCTTCCCAGTTTGTTTGGGTCCTTGCTGAGTGATGGTTGAAGGAGCTGCACCTAAGTGTTTCTGGAAGTTGTTTTCAGCCTTCAGCAGCTTTATGAAAGCTGGAATAACTTCTGTGCTCCCTAGAAGTAGAAAAGAAGGGGATGAAATGGAAAGAGTGGGTTAGCTGATGCTGTTTGTTTTAGACAAGAATTATTCTAGTAGTAAAGCAGATGTAATTCCAAATGGTGTGGATTCTTGCTTCACCCATCTCTGCTCCTGGCAGCTGACAAAAGCAAGAAATACCAACTTAGGGAGATTTCTATCTGCATTTGAGTGGATATGTTTTCCAAACGTCACAGCTTGGGGAAGCTCTTGGCAACCTGTTCTCCCTCTGCCCCCTGAGGCATTTCTAGAGTTTGGGTGGCTAAAGATTGCTGCTAAGGGTGGAAATTTGAACAGCCTTCTCCAAGGCCAGCACTGTTTGGCTGAAGCCAGTTCAGCCTGGCACTTGCTATGGGAAGTTTCTGTGGACACTTTGGGATGCTGGCGACTCGCCAGGACATGGGCTCACTGCAGTGATCAGTCATGGGGCTGCTGCTTTCTAATTCAGATTTTGTTGTCTCATGACTTTGAGGCTAGTCTTGTAACCAAGGCAGCTAAATATGCTTTTAATTAGTGCTGGTTGAAGTATTTGAGTGAAATATGCACCGAAGGGTTACATCTTCAGTGTGCAATTCTTATTTATGTCAGGAGCTGCTTCACTTGTTTGGATCACGTTTTTGGCTGTTATCACCCAGCATAGCATCGCTGGAGCAACAGACTGGCAAAGTTTGACCTATCCTTTCTTCTTAGGTGGGGGTAGAAAAGGAAATGGCAGACAGTGAAATTATTTATCACAGCAGGCTCAAAACAGAAAAGACCTGACAGTTTTCTCTTGAGGAATACTCTGTGTTTGTGTGTTATCTCCTACTCTGGGCAATCTCTTTCTGTGTGTCAGTGATAACGCTTGAAAGATTTCCACTTTTCAGCCTTATCATTCCAGAGGCTGGTAGGAGACCATGTTGTCAAATGCCTAAATATCTTCATACCACAATATTTTAACATTTGAGTTGTTTCATTTATAACACAATAGATTATGTGGTATTCACTCCTAGTCATAATTTACATTGACTCAGTATTTTTAAGAAACAGTTGCTAGAATTGCTTTCAAAATCTCAAAAATTTGAACAAAATGGACTATTGAGAAAAAAAAAAAAAAAAGTATTAGATATAAAATAGCAGCATCAGATGCTATCATGCCTGGATGTGGAAACCTTTTAGACATACTAACACTGTTTTAAAAATGAAAAATTAAAAAAATTATGAAGCTAATACCTGCTAGGGTTTAATGATCCTTTCCCAAATATCTGTGTTATTGTTTCAGAGTTCTTACATGAGCTGGTTCTGATCAGCTGAAATGATGATGTTCTTCCCTCCAGTAAAGGGAGGAATTCTTTGAATAACACCCCCCCAGATGACTGATTCTCAGGAGTCAGCATGTCTCTTCCATCTCCATTGACCTCCGTGGGAAAGCAGGGAGATGCTTGAGCCCTTCAGGGATGGGTGCCTTACTCAATGAATTGAATGCAAAAGGATCCTATTTTTGGTGATGTACAGGGCTGACGTGGAAGGAAACTTCCTGGATGGATTTTTTAGTGAGGAGATGTTCACACAGTGACTCCAGGGACAGGAGTTTATCTCAGGGGGTGACAGAGTGCAGGGAAAACCCAGCATCGTCTGCAATTCTGCTAAACACTGCCAGTTTTTCTCTTCCTTAAACAAGAAAACTGGTTTCCACTCCAACTTCGTGCAGGCTGATCACTCATGGCAGAATTTCTAAATAAATATCCTGCCTTTTGACTCAGATGATTGCAAAAGATGAAGTCATGCTGTGGGTACAGCACAGGAGCTAGAGTGATAACCTAGAACAGTTTCCTGTTGCTACAAGTGAGTGTATTTCCTCTAAGCTTTTGATAATGTCTCAAATGGTTTAAGCTGAAAGACTTACCTCGTGGTTCTCCTCAAGTCTTAGACTGAAGAACTTCAGCTCTGCTGTGGGCACATGTCTAATTGTGCTTGGGAGGAGCTCTGGTGAGGAGCAAACTGCAGCCACAGTGTGGCTTTGTGCTCCCCTGGCCTCCCACCACTTCCTTTTCCCATCTTAATTTTGCGGTTGATAAATCGATGGAGAACCAGGTGCACTGGTGAAACTGCTTCCTTGGGGTCATCTCTGCCTGCCCACTGACAGAGCAGAGGAAAAAAACAGATTTCCATACAGGCAGAGCTGTGCCTTTCCAGGGCCATTCCTCTGATGCCAGCCCTGCCTCTCAGCTGGACTCAGGGCCCGCTCCGCTCTGTGCTGGTCCCGGTCACTGGACTGTGCTGATTTCCAGTGACAGAGCACCACTGAGCTGAAAGATCCCTCCAGCTGTCTCAAAACATCACAGGATGATTGTCTGAGCAAAATGTTTACTGGCTTTCAGTTTAGATTTATGGGTGCACCTGGGTAGATGTGGTGTTTTACACAGTTCACTGCCCGTGCAGGCTGCCAGCAAGTTGGATTTTACTGCAAGTTTGGAGGAAAAGGTGTGATGCCGAGCAAGAACTGCTTTTCACACATCTCCGTGGGGGTAATAAACCATTGGAATGATGATCACGTGGCTGGAAGCTTGTGCCTACTGAACTTGTAGCAAATAATTGTTGCTTGAACTCAATGCTTTCATGCACCATTGGGGCTGCAGTTGAATATAACCTGTGGTGCATAGTTAAGCATGAGCAGGCTGATGACCAGCTTATAAAATATATATTGGTAAACACTGAGCACCTTCTTATTTACTCAGGATTCTTGGCATTCCCTAGTCTTAAAATGGAAATGCAAATATCGTGGTAACTCTGACTACCGTGAGCAGGAAATGCTAGTACTTAAATTGCTCCTGCTGCATAAGTCTTATTTATTGCTTCCTTTTTGAAAATTATTCTGGTTTTGCATGTGCTCTAATTTTGAAGCTTTTCCTGAATGGCTTTGAAGGATTTTGAAAGTTCTCTCAGATCTTTTCAAACTTCAAAGTTTGCTAGTATTTTCTTTCTATCCTATGTCAGGGATATAGTAGAATTGGGGATATAGTGAAAATGGCAATTAAAAAAAACAAACAAACAACACATTAGGAAGCCAGACCTTTTCTTTAATATTCTTTAAACCATTCAGAGAACATGTGCTTTTGCTAGAGAGAAAAGTCCATAAATGCTGTGAAAAGTGTTTTACAAGCCATGTTTCCTCAGGATACAAAGAAGGCAGCAAGAGGAGGAAGCAGAAGCAGAGAGAGGAGCTGAAGAAGAAGAAGTCAACCAAAGCGAGTTACTAAAATGGACTTCTCTGCTATGCCAATACCTTTATAATAATGACAACTTCATGTTACCTTCAAGCACACCTCTTTTGTGTATATTTTTTGATTGTTCACACTGCTACCAAGGAAGTGACTCATGTTTAAAACTGTACTAAAATTGCACTATGTTATTCCTTTTAGTTTCACGGAGTGGCTTTCTTGCCCGTTCAGGTTAGGGAATTCAGACAAGGCTGGTCGTGGTTAGAAGTGTGTTGTTTGAAGATTGGAAAGTGTTACAGGATTTCTTACCTCTTCCTTCCCTGGGACTAAGACAACACTAGTCTAGTATTTGTTATTTGTCCTGTAGGATATAAAAGGCAAATGCCTGCTTGTTTGGTCACTGGCATCAACATCAGGTCTGTTGAAAGCAGAGTCCTGTTCACTCATGTTATTGGGAGTGGGACTGAGATATGAGCTCTTTTAGGGTAATTTATGCAAGATTAATAAGTGACTTTTATGGTTGGGTTTTTTGGTTTTTTTTCCCCCAGGCTGGGCAGTTCTGCCCCTGCTATTATAATGTTCCCTCATATTAAGTTGTACCATGAAGTTATATCCTCTGATTTTAAGACATGTAGTGTAATGATGGTCTCCTGTAAGCACTCCTACTGATTTTTCTAGGCTTAGTTGACTCCTGATGAATCATTTAGTGAAATCATTCCTTATTTTAAAAGTTTATTTTCAGAACCTAGAGACAAATCATCCAAGTGCTACTTTAAAACTGCTCTTGGTTTCTTCTGAGTAGGTTTTAGATAACAAACATTTTTTCAGCATCCATTTTAGATTTTATCAACTTGTTTCTGCAAAAAACTTATACCTTTATGTATGAAGGCATTTTACATCGGTTTTATTGCAGGACTAATTTTTTTTAGCTTGAAAAGATGTCTTAGATCTAAAATAAATACACATTTCCTGGCAAGATGACTTCCTTGCTTCCCATACTTGTCTCATGTGCATGACACATTGCTTCTCATAACCTTTTAGTGTGTACAGAGCCCCTCTGTTGCCTTAAGCATTTACCTGCATGTTTCTTGTCAGTGTGTTGTCTCCTTTTTTTAACCTCCAGGTAGGAGTTAGCAGCTTATGGTTTTGTTTTGTTTCTTTTGTCTTCCTCTTGCCAATATGTTGTTGATGTAACAGCCTTAAACCTGGCAATATTGAAAATCCACAGTTCCTGGAGAAGCTCACTCATCCTAACGTTTCAAAGATGTAGGAATGCACATAATTGTGTAAGAGAGGAGCTAAACAGAAAAAGCCAAGTCTGCATTCTAGCATGGTTTGATATAACAAATTCTGGTGTCTCTGGTATTGGAATGGTTTAGCTTCAATTCCCCAATGTAACCCTCTGCAGGCACCACATAACATGCAATAACCATTTGTGAACTCTCTTAGGGTCTGTAAATTACGGTTAAGATCAAGTAAGGACCGAGTACCGGTTTTCTGTCACTTAAGTACCACTTTTTTTTTGTGGAGTGTTACTAATATTTAAAAATAAAGAAAATCTTCCTTTATACTTTGTCCTCTTGCACTGTACTGTAGACTGGCATTTGTTTTTTGTGGTTCATTTCCATTAAAGTTCAGGCTGTAAGCACAGGGGGCGAGTCCTCATTCACACAGCGCTCACAAGCATTCCAGGTAATTCCTTTTGTAAAATCCATGAGCAAGTCAATACAGTCCCTGTGTCAAATGGCTGATACTGGAAAATGAGTGTTCTTTCTGGCTGGAAGCATCACTGTGATGAGAGTATACTTCGAGCAGAGCTTGCACATTTGCCACACAAGGAATATTCATCCTGGATAATGCACAACATTGAACTGCATCCTGGTTAGGCTGCTCTCCATACTCCAGGAGAAATGCCCCCCATACATATGTTAGTTCAAAGCTCTTACACTGCTCATTACTTGCTGGGGACACGGTGCATGCTTTGGAAAAGCAGCAGAGGTGGAGGAAGGGAGAGGTGACACCAGCACAGGGCTGTCCCTGTGCTGTGAGCAGCCTCACGTAATGGGACAGAGTGGCTCCAGATCAGGAATGTGCCTTGAAGAGTTAGAGCAGACAGGGATTTGGTACATAAATATCTCCTTGACTCAATCCCTGTGTTAGGCTGGATGGAGGAGGGTAGAGCATTAATTAGGAGACCTGCAGGCAGGCCCTAAATTAGTGAGGAAAAGCCTGTCTCAACAAAGGCACCCTTATCCCACTGGAAAGGTGCTGCTGTGCTTGCAGGTGGCCTCCTACACCCAGCACCTTCCACTGGGAGAAACTCCTGGGAAACAGAGTCCCCAGAGGAGGGAACCACGGGCGTCACCTCTCCCACAGCTACCTAGAATCTGTCCAAGCTTGCCCAGAAATTAAAGAGATGTGGGCCCATGGCCACTGAGCCTAATTCCTTCTTTCTCAGCCTAATTATTTCTGGATTTTAGCTGAAGGGGAACTGCTCAAGTATAGTGTGGCTGTAGCACTGTGTTCATGGGGCTGTGCTGCTTCCAGGACAGCCTGGAGCTGGTGCTGTGTCTGCAGGAGCAGGCACATGGTTCTGTATCCCAGTGCATCCATCTGCCACAGGTGAAGGCTGCCTGATGATGTGGGTACTTAAATATGTGTCGGGGTAGGAAAAAATGCAGGTGGGTGTGAGACACCACAACTGATAACAGATGATGCTGGCCCAAGGGTTGCTGTGAATAAATGTATTGTGAAAGTTGGGAAATGATTCCTGCCCATCCCACAATACTCCCGTGGAAGAGCTGAGAACAGAAACAGAGCTAGTTTAAATATGGGGCCTAGTGTGATGTATAAAATGTATTGCAAAATTATTCTTTATGGAGAAGATACCTGGGCTCCAAGACCTGAAATGTATCCCGTAGGAAAGTAAGTTTACTAGGGTAGATAACAGTGGAATGTCAGGATAGTTAGAGACAGAGATACTGAAAGGTATCCCTTAAAAAGATAAACTGAAAAAACCCCAATTTTTAGAGATGGCACAATTGCAAACAAAGACAATGCTGACAGATAAATGTTCCTGCTCCTTGGAAGCTGCCACTATGAAAATAGTTTAAATTCAGTTGTTTTTCCACACCTTTCAGAGATGTGCTGTCTAGCCTTTGAACCAAGATTTTGTAAGACTTTGATTTGAAATAAATTATCTCATAGTGTGTAGGTGTCAGAACGACATAAAAGTATTTTTCAGGTTTTTCCCAATCTCTGCTCCATGCTGGTGCCACCTTCATGAGCAGCTTGCAGACCTGTACATCCTGCTCCTAACAAAGCTCTGTTTCCTTCTATCAGCTTGGCTGCCTTTACAGCGACTTCCCTTTTCCCCAAATGTCAAACTATCTCATGAGCCTTTGTATGTATTTCTTGAAATAACACACTGAAAAGATGATGAGTCAAATATCTAGAAAATGCACAGTAATAATCAGGTAAGCACTAAGCTGCTTGTTTTCCCAACCACATCTGAAATGTGTGACTTGTACCCACTTGCTCTTCAGGAATGTTCCCCATCATGTGCCACCAAACTGGTGCCTATCAAGTGGTGGGATTAGCTTGTTACTATATCAAATGTCATTGTTTTATTCTACATGTAAAGAATTCTATTAATTCCCATTTTTCCCCTTTTGTTTTGTGTGCTAGTTGCACAGGATTCCCTGGATGCACAGGTTAGTCCTTTCTGCATTTCAGATCCTGCTTATCTTGTGCAGTTCTGCTCTTTTATGTCCAAGCTGAGCTCACATTTTAGGGTTCTCTCATGTTTCCTTGCCCAGGGAGCACCTAGATGCCCTGTAACCCACACATTGATGGGAGGCTGGGGGTGGCATATTAGCCCATGATTAGCTATATTTAATTATCTTCTTTCCAAGGGGGAAGTTGGTCTTAAGAGACTTTTTATCACTCTTTGCAGAACTTTTCTCATTGCTACCTGTTGCACTAAAAACTCTAGGCAAGGCAATTTTCCTCCTCTCAGATGACAATTAAAAGAGGGCTCTTACAGCCACATACAGATCTCAGTAAATATTATATTTGGAACTATGGTCGATTCACCTGCCCTGTGTCAGCACACTTTGTCTCTTCACAAGCTCTTCTAGCCAAAAAGGATTAGGTGGGGTGTTAGGAAGCATCAGATCTATTATGTACCTTGGTGCCCTATTAGCCACCAGCTGTTAACTCCTGACAGCAGGAGAAACATAAAGTGGCTGAGCTGACAAGAGATGATGACATTTCCAAGCAGGGGATAGGTTACCTCGCTGCTCTCATCATGACAAGAGACTGACCATGTCATTTGGCATATCTTGAACTACAGTTTCAAGTATCCCAGACTTGAGATAGGCAGGATCCTGCCTCTTCCTGAAGGCCTCATGCTGTCACTGAAAAACCAGCCCAAAAAGTAAGATGTGAGTATGAGAGGGAGATTAAAACACCTGCACTGATAATGAGTCTGAATGCTTTGATTTCAGGAAAACGCCTCAATATCTTCCTGGAAGCGATCATGGATTTTCTAGGATGTCTTCAAGGAGGGACTGGGACCTCACTGTGCTGGCTGGATGTCTAATTGCTCTCTTCAGTGTCTGTTTCCATTGGCACACACATGCACCTTTCTACTGAAATAGCAGTTGTCATTTTTTCCATCCCTTGCTTGGGAAGTGCTCATCCTTTGGTCAATGCTGAGCAATTTGCCTGTTCTTCAGGCTGCTGGTGGTTGAAATTTAATGAAGTCTTATATGGCAGGTGTTATTTTTACATTATTTCAGTGTTAAGAGATTGCAGCTGGGAAAATTTCCTTTAACTTAAAAAACAAAGCTTACTTTTAGGCTTTTGAGATGAAAGCTGAGATGATAAAATCGTGGATCACACCAAAGCTTTTATGCATATACACCCGTTACATGTAACGGGGTTAAACCTATAAAATATGTGTTTCTACCTTTTTTTTTGGGTTCAGATGTGTGGCATTTTTGGACTGTTTAATATGTTTAGATGAGCAGTGCTATTGCTATTGCTACATCAGACCAGGAGGCTCTTTGCAGCCTCTGTAACAGACTGCACACTCAGAGCCAAGGAAGGGAAGGAGCACTGAGGAGAGGTTTTGGAGCACTGAAATAAACACTTCCCACGGTACCTGGAAGGGACATTCACCACAGGTGGTTGACTTGATCCTGGCAGCAGGGACAAGCTAGAACCTGCCATACTGGTGGAGCTGTGACAACACGGGTTTGAGCGCTGCGGGATGCGAGGGGAGCAGGTACCGCGCTGGAGCCTTCCCTGGGCTGTGAGTCATGCTTTGTACCCATGAAAAGGATTTGTCAGCTGCCTGGCCCACTGTCCTGTCTTTGATAGTGACTAATGGTGGCTGCCTAGGGGAAAGCACACGAACAGGCTAAACGTGTTGTACCTCACCAAAATGTTTTCCCAGCCGTGGCACTTTAGGGGTCAGAGGCTCCTGGATCCAGAAATGGCCTTTTTGTTACCCAGTATTTTTTTCCCCATTGACTTGTTAACCTAGAAAGCTTCTCAATACTCATTGTCCTATGACAAGGCATTCCTCATGTGACTCCACTGGGTAATGAGATAGGTGCTGTGTTTTAAAGCTCTCTCCTGCATCTTCCTTTGCTTCCTCCCCTCCTTCATCCCATCATGGGAAGAGACGCTGCCCACCACATCCTCACTCACCTTTTCCATGGCACTCATGATTTGACACATCTCACTCATGCCAGCCTTTGGTTAACTCTTTTGTGGCTCAAGAGGTTCAGCACATTGAGCCATTCCTTGCAGAAAGCCTTTCCCACCTTAGATCACCCTCTCAGAATGGGGAAAGATGGTTAAATAGTGGCTCAGCTCCATGAATTGTGCTGACCATCTGGACAAGCATGAGTAGCAGGTTATCAGCTTGCTAATACTCCACTGACAGAAAGAGAAGTGGGCCATGCACAGCCAGGAGTGCAGGGAGGGCAGACCTGGGGCCTGGCTCTGCTGTCCTCAGTCTCACCAGGCTCTCAGAGGCTCTGGGGTGCGAACGCATGAGCTCATGGCAGTGATGGTATCTCCAGAGCGTGGTCCCACACACCTTCCCTCCCCCTCAGCTGCAATCACGTCATGGGACATTCCTTGGCAGCGTTTGGGATGTGCTCCTCCTGACTCAGGCTCGGCTCCTGCCACCACTCGTTGCTCCTCCAAGCGTTCGCTGTCCGTGCCTCTGCCTGGCCTGGGGGTCTGTGGCCACTGCCAGGCCCTGCTCCCACAGAAAGCTGGCACTGGCTGAAGGATCAGCCAGGGAGGTGAGCCCAGTAACCTCGGGAAGGCACCGTGCTCCTGGTGTCACACATCCCTGCAGGCAGTGCCGGGAGGCCTGGGCGGTGTCACCCCACGTGTCCCCGATTTCTGCAGCACTGCCCGTGGCACTGCAACAGCTTTTCCACTGCCAGCCCCTTCTTGTCCAATATACAGAAGGTATTTCCCATCTGTAGCAATCTGCGCTGTGAGTTTCCCTGTTCCTGTCAGCATCTTTTGTGCAGGGACAGCTGCATGCAAGTGTTCACTTACTGGGTTTTTGGGTCATCCACGTCATCTGGGAAATCTTAAATGTCTGAGGAAATAGTTATGAGGAAACGTCAGTGATGGGAACATCCAGAGAGATGGGAGGGTGCAGGACAGCAAACTGATAGTTAAAGTGCAGAGGCAAAACCAGCTCACTGATCTGAGCCCCCAAAAGGTTGTGCCAGGACCTGTCAAAGCCCAGAATGTGTCTGGCTCTGCAGTTCTGGGTCAGATCCAGCTTCACTGTAACTGTGATTTTGCCCAATATGTTTTTGCCCTGAGTGCAGACAGACTCAGGTGCTGGGTGACCCCTGCATGCTGTGCCTCTGCTCCAGCAGACAGCCCTGCTGGGGTGTACAGGGAGGAGGTGTTTGGGTGCACCTGAGCCCCTATTTTCTCAGCAGGACTCAGGTTTGGTGGTGGCATTTTCTTTAATCTAAAAAATTACTTCCCTTAGAACCACAAATTTTTCTATCATGATTTCTTAGGAAAATATTATTCAGCTCATGTAATGCAAGTCTGAGGTTGCATTATGAGATGGATGTGATAGAACACGATGGTAATGAGTCACCTCATATCATGTTTTATTGTGATGTGTCAGCTGAGAAAGGTAGAGAGCTATAGGTGTTTCCACCAGCCCAATTATGAAATAACCGCTGGTTGCAGGAATTAGTAAGTTTTTCCTAGGTTAGTTAGCAGATAGGTTTTGTTTTTTTAATGTGTTTTTTTAAGTTGCTAACAATGAGCTGCCTCAGAATCTATTTTCCACCCATAAAAATCATCGGTCTCTTGCTAGAAAGGGCTCAGAAACTCCAGTCATCAGGATGAGACTGTCTCTCTTGGCAGAGGGGAAAGGTTCTGAGATGGCCTTTATTTTAGAACTACCTTCTGCTGGCATTGACTAGAAGGGGGTGATGATGCCATCACCTGTTGCTGCTGAGAAGTGAGACTACAAAGGCATGATTTGGAAAACCAGGAGGTTACAGGACAGGCCCTGTTCTGAGTTTAATCCAGAGAGTGACAGACACCTGCACACAGGCAGAGGTGTTCAAAGTAGGCTTTGTATTTCTGTCCCTGCTGGCTGTGTTCTTGGTGGTCATTCACAAGAACAAAGGACATTCCTTCAGGACATTGCAGAAGTCTGAGTGTGAAATCATGTCTGTGGGATGTGGATGGAAGTGGTGGAAACCAATAGGTCTCGGTCCCTCTCCACCACTGGTCTGGTGAGACCTTCAGCCAGGTGTTTTGCTTCCACCTGAAATGCCTATGGATTTGCCAAGGCTGCACAAGCAGCCTCTCAGCTGGGCAGTCAGGAAGTATCTGGTCATAGTGGAAAAGTATTTATTCTTGTAGAAGTTCAGGTAAATGTCAAGAATAAGGATGTGTATGTTCAGCTATTCTTGTTGTGCTATTTGTTTTGACTACTATTGGACTCAGTGGAGGGGGCCTGTAGTTTCCAGCCCCCTACACAGGGGACAGGTTTGGGGCAAGCATAGGTGTCTTCTGCCCCACAGCCCTGTGCCTTCTCCTGACCACAGCTCTTCTGCAGACCCCCTCCCTTCAGCTCTGCATCTTTTTGCAAAAGGTCAATTCAGTGAAATGCTCTGGGGCTTTTGCTGTGACAACAAACAGAGGCCAGGGCAGGACCTTTCCCTTCATTTTTGTACAGTGCTTTGAACTCCCCTTCTAAAGTGTTGGTCTCACACCATTAACCCCTTACGGCCCTAGTTTGAGGAGAAGGTTTCCTAGTGGGGTCATAAATACTTCAGAGGAGGCATACAGGGAGGGAAGTTGAATAATGGAAATGTTAACAGACCTTTCATTACACACCCAATACATCATTACTTAATTTCTTTGCTTTTGGCTCCTGTTTTTATAGTTTTTTTCCCCCCTCTGATCAATAACATTCATCCTACTCAGTGAACAGTTTTGATACTGTTTTTATGGCGTGAAAATTACTGTTGCTTTGACTGGCTCCTATTACCAGGTGACACTGCTTGGCAGAAAACAATGAATCTTCCTATTATTTGGAAAATAAATGTGATTTATGGGAGCAGCAATTGATAGTGGTCTGTGTTTTGCCATCAGCGTGCTTGCTTTCCTGAAATAAGGCTTTTACCTTTGGAGCGTGAAGGCTGTTTGTCTAGTGCTGCAGAGCAATTATATATATATATATTTAACCTCAGCTTTCATGAAAAGTTTTAAACATATGATAAGGAAAACATCTGTTGTTGTTTTAAGGGTTGGGTGCCTATGCAGGAAGCATAGGCACCAAACCTATGTGTAGGTGTGAAGATAAGCAGGCTGGCAGGGAAGGACGTGTTGTGGATGCTGGAGATGGTGGAAGGAGGAGGAGAAAGGGAAAAGCTGACCTGAGCACCTGCTGTTGCTTCCTTTCTCTCATGGTAAAGATGATGGCCAGCCCTGAGGATTTATTATTAAAATCCTATAATACTGATAACAAAAAATGGATGAATGTAACTGCAGGGAAGGAGAACCTCTTCCCCTAAGAGCTGTGCAAGACATTACCCAGAAATGTCTGGGGAGATCTGTGAGGCTGTTTCTGTTTTTTCTTTCATTCTTGCCCTTTTCAGCAATCTTTGCTGCCAGCTGGTTGGCCTTGGCTGTCCTGGGCCAGCTTTCCCCCAGCCAGAACAGAAGTGGGCCCTCTCCTTGTTAATGCTGAAAATGTCTTGTTCTTCTTGTAGGACAAATAAATAAGGGTCTCACCTATTTGGGAACACATTTTTTACCTTTCATAGGGCAAATGAGCTAAGAAATCCCCTGCATCACTTTGGATTTTTCTTAAAATTAAAAATAGCCGTGGTGTCATGGGTTGACCCTAGCTGGATGCCAGGCACCCACCAAAGCCATTCTGTCAATTCCTTCTACAGCTGGACAGTAGAAAATACAAGGAAGGGCTCATGAGTTGAGATAAGGACAGGGAGAGATCACACAGAGATTAACAGCCAGGCAAAACAGGCTTGACTTGAGGATGTTAATTGAATTTACCAATCAGAATCAGAGCAGGATAATGAGAAGTAAAAACAAATCTTAAAAACACCTGCCCCGCTCCCTCCCTTAAAGTCCCTCCTCCTGCTCCTTCTCCCTGTGCTCTCTCTACCCCCTGCCAGCTCTCAGGAGATGGACAATGTGGGTTACAGTCACTTCATCCACATTGTTTCTGCTGCTGCTTAGGGAGAGAGCTTCTTCCCTTGTGTGAGGTCTGTCCCAAGGGAGAGGGTATTCCATGAAATGCTCCAGCTCTTGGGTCACTCTTCCATGGGGTCACTCCTTCAGGCACAGCCTGCACCAGTCTGGGTCCCCCACAAGGTCACGAGTCCTACCAGGAAGCCACTCCAGCGTGGGCTCCTCTCTGCACAGGTTGTTAGGTCCCTGCCAGGACCCTGCTCCAGCACAGGCCTTCCATGGGTTCCCAGGCTTCTTTTCAGGCATGGGTCTCCTCCTCGACCTCTGCAGTGCGTGAATCGCCATGGGCTGCAGGGGCAGAGCTGCCTCACCCTGGTGTCACCATGGGCTGCAAAGGAACCCCGGCTGTGGTGCCTGGAGCACCTCCTGCCCCTCCTTCTCCACCAGCTTGGTGTCTGCAGAGCTGTTGTCCTTACATATTCTCACCCCACTCTTCTCTGCCCACAGTTACATCTGCCCAATAACTTTTTTTCCCCTTCAAAGAAAATACGTCATCCCAGAGGCATTATTATCATTCCTAACTGGCCCAGCCTTCGCCAGTGGCACGTCTGTCCTGGAGCCATGTGGCATTGGCTCTGCTGGACACAGAGGAAGCTTCCAGCAGCTTCTTACAGAAACCCTCCCTGTAGGGTGGGAATTCTCACCTTATAGGAATCAACAAATCAGTCAACAACTTCTGTTCTACAATGCACTGCATAAGGGGCCACATTTTTTTGCAAAATAAAGGTAAAAAAGCTCCACATCCAAAGAGTTTCATCTGCATGTTTGCACAGGAGAGGCTGAACACTGAACTCATTACCACTGCACAAAGGAGCAAAGACACAGGGACCAAATTATTCCCCTATACAGAACTGAGCTACACAGAAAAACAGTTAATCAAGATATTTTCATTAAGGTATTTTGACAAAGATGAATGTTCCCAGAGGAAGCAGGTACATCAGACAGGAAGAGTTTGACCATTAATTTTAAAAAGTCAATTTTCTGTTAGGTGAAGTTGTATTTTGGATTGGTTTTACTACTCCTTCCTGCCTGCCTGCTTGCTTTGCTTTGGGACCAATTTCTGCTCAAGCTGAAGTGAATACCTTAAAGTTGTTTCTTTCTTCACAGAAATAAATATTCAAGCATACACATCCACATGTAGATGGACCTTAAGCATCTTTGGGATGTTTTTACCTACTTTCATTAGGCCAAGAAGATGGATACTGTCCTAGTATCTAGGAAGCTGAAGCAAACTGGAATTGTCTTTATCAATCCTAAAGCAATAGAATCAACAATTTTCTGAATATCTTTGAGCAGAGCCTTTATTTTTCAGGGCTCTGAGTTTATGTTCAGGTAGTGCTAAACATTGGTGTGATCTAAGCCTGATTTGGGATTCCTCAGTGGAACTCCTTTGTTTTATGGTCAAGAGGAGAATATTAGGAAAATCTGATCTGCCACATTACATGGGACCAGATTATTTCACTTTATGATTCCTGCATTGAAGTTATGATCTCATGGCAAGCCCAGAGTGTATTTCACAGAGAAACACTCATCCACAATTGGAATACGTATCTCTTTTAAGCATCATCCCATACAGAAGGCACTTCAGTTTGCTCAGTTCCTCAAACAGCAGCTTCTTCTACACAACTGTCAGACACAAACAGTATCTGTCTGGCTGCAGGGTCTTTGCACAGGTAGGAGCATCTCTGGCCAGGACTAAACACGGGGTTTGTCCTGAGTTAGCTACAAGGAATGGGTTTTAGTGGGGGGAAATGGCATAAATACAGCTTCCAGGGTAGCTGTAATTACACAGACTTTGATAAATATAATTACACTGTTGTTAAGGGGATTTTGGTGTATTTTATTTCTTCCACTTGCAAGAGCTGGATAAGAGATAGAGAGCTGTCAAAGGGAGTGCACAGTTTTGTTTCCTTATCTGAAATTAGAGCCCCAGGACACAGCTGTATTCTTGCACTTTGAAGATTAATTTAAAATAAATACCATGCTTTTTATAGCAGACCCTTCCCTTCTGTCTGGGATTTCTGTCACATGGATGCATTTCCTGCAGGTGCAGCTTTTCCCACTTTGCTGCCCTTTTTTGGAGGGGATGTATGTGTGTGTGTATTTGTGTGCTCACCTGGTGCAGGACTCAGCACTGTGTGTTTTAGCACTGCATTTCTAGTGATAAATACCTTTACTGGAATAATGACACGTGAACTTAAAGGCGTGTTCAACATTAATTATACCAACACAGATTCTGGAATTATTTAAGGCTTCTTGTATGTAACATAAAGTGTTGTTATGTGCATCATTACGTTGAATCTCACTCTTAAGGATATTTTATTTTGATCAGAAAACAGAGAAGCCAAGTAACAGAAGTACCATGTTGCAACCTCAGAATCCAGTCATAATCTGGTGACATTATCAGGATGTGTCCTCTATGAAAGATCCCCAAAAGGTCTTCCTATTTAAATTAAACCTTGTGGAGTGCACAATGCTTTTCCAAATGGAGCTAACCATTGCTTAATTTAGTCCTGGCAGCTGCTGTGTTATTTGCACTAATATATGCTGATATTCAGTGAATTAAATCTTGATGCAGCCCTTCCAAGTGCAGTGGGGAAGAAATCCCATCAAGGCACTTTAGCCTAAAGCAGCCTTCACCAACTGATTTGTATCGCTCCAAACGTGGAGCACTTTGCTGTGATGAGTGAACTCCAATACCCACAGTAAACCCCCAGATCCTGACACCATTTATGAGCCTATAAGGAGCTTTGCTCCACCAAGCTTAACGTACTCCGGTCAGGTTCCTGACTTCATAAATAAAGCAGAGGTCTGCCTTCCCCCTGGGAAGAGGTTTCTGTGTTCCTGACTCTTGTCAAACAGAAACCAATACTGAAACAGTTTTTTGGCATCAGCCAAGTGCTTTCTGCTTTGTAAGCTACTACCTCAACCTTGTTTTTGATACAGCTGAATTTCCCAACATATTGGCCTGATTTATCAGCTTTGTAAAAAAAACCCAGTATCTATTTCTTTAGAGTCTTTCTGGTTTTCTGCAATTCCTTAGCATTTGGGGTTGCTGAACATATTATTCTGGAAAAAGCTTTTTTTTTTTTTTTTTCTGGAGGAATTTGCCCTTACAGACATGAAAACAAAAGCTTCAAATTTGCTTGAGTGAGGCAGAAAGTGGCTTGATGTGTGATGTGCAGCCACATTACAAACAGAACTCTGTCCTTGACAAGGTGGTGTTCTAGGTTAAGAGACCAGAACTCAGAGGATTTTCATACAGTTCCTGACTCTGCTCCTGATCTCTTGAGACAATCTTAGAGTGGTTACCAGTCAGCCTCTCTGTTCCTCCTGTTTATCTCTTGCACTTCATTCAGTGCATTTAGCTAATTAAGTTTTCAGGAAACCAAAAAAACTGCTTCACAAGGCAAACAGACAGGGAAACAATGTGGAATAATACAGAATAAACAGCCTTGTTTCAGCTTATAAAGATGAAATTAAACCCTACAGGGTATTTCTCCTTAGAGCCAGCACTGAGACAGCACATTTTTCCCTGTCCCTGAAATCTAGAAATACCAAAGATGGAGACGGGTGAGGTCTGCTAAGTGCCCTGCTCCACCCTGTGCCTGTGGCTCTCCTTGCATCCCCTCTCATTCTGAGTAATTGTATTTGCAGTGCAAGTATTTGTACAACCAGTCACATCCGAGGGCTTTCCCACAGATAAGGGGCTCTATTCCACTTCCATCCATAGCTATCTGCAATATAATGTAATTAATTTATCTCTTGTTTGTCAAGAGAAAACAAAACTGAACAGCTGAAATGGTATTTGGAGGAGCAGCACATTCCTGCCCTTTGGCATAATTTCTGTGACCCTTTGTCCAGCTGGTCCTGTGCCGTGATGTCCACCACTCTGGGATGTGACATGGAGCAGCACTATGGGAAGACATCATCTTGATTTATAGGAAAACTTCAGCACATCCATTACCTATAAAGTTATTAAACTCCTTCAGTTACTTATCTTCTGTATTTGTGACCTGTCCTTTTGTAGGCACACGTGTTTTGGGGGCATGGGCTAGTGCAGAGGCAAAGTACCCAGCTGTCTTCTGTCTCTCCCTCAGCTCTGCCCCAGCGCACTGGAAGTGAGTCCCACTGGAGTGGAACAGACCCTGGGACTGTTCTTTCTGAAGGGTTTAAATACATTTTCCTGCTTGTTAGACAAATGTAATGGAACTCTAACTATCCAAGCCAACTAGTGTGGTAAAAAGATGTGTAAAATCTCAAGAATCCAGAGCAAAAGGAGGAATGTTTAAAAAGACCCTCAAAGCAGCTATCTTTAATGGAATTAGATATCTTAGCTAAATAAATAAGAAGCTATTGCTTGTAAAAAGCCCTCAAAACCACAGTGATTTCCCTTGAGGTAAAATCAGTAGAGCAAAAGAAGGAAAAAAAAAGGACTAAAAAAAATTCCTCACCATAAACCCCAAAGGGACTTGTCAGCTCTACAACAGAAATTGGAGAGACTACTCAAGCAAGAAGAGGATTAGGCTATCTCCTATCAAAGCACCCAGGGACTGGATTTTTACAGCAACTTAAATAGAAAGTGGTGGAGTTTTGGGTTTGGATTTTTTTATCATTTCCAGCTGTGGCAAAGACTGGAAGAAAAAATATACACAATATTACCCCTAAAGTGATGTCTTTCCAGCAAGACCAGTGCCTGTGTCCTCTTTCTAGGTCCATCAACTTTAACCATTTTAAAAGTGCTTTGCTTTGTGCAGTGACCAAAGGCAGCATGAAACATTTACACCTTTGGGTAAATCTCTGAGGAGCCATGTCCCACGCTGCTGAACACGAGAGTGAGCTGGCCTGGCCCTGAGAAGGACAAGACACAGTTGGTGATGAAGGGTCCTGGATGCTGCCTGCTGCAGGAGAGCTGGAGGCAGCCACGAATCCTTCCTGCTAATCCTCTCTGACCTGGGCTCCTGATCCCAGACACATCAGTGTTCAGCTATTTGAATCTGCTCAGGCTTCCAAAAATACCAGGCATGGCCCAAGCAGACCCCTCTAGCACGGATCTGCCTGGAGAACATGGTCCAAGCTTGTTTGCTCCGTGCAGGAGCCCCACACTCACCCCCTGTGCCCCTTCCTGCCCCACAGGACAGCCTCACTGCATTTAAAAGTAGCAGAAATTGGGCAAATTATCACCTCAGTGTGAAGAGATTATTCCTTATTACAGCTCAACACTTTTTCACTCAGCCCTCAAGCTGGAGACTGTGCCTCTGCTCATGTGTGTCCTTGAGCCCAAGTGGAGGGAGAGCATTGGTTACATTGCTGCTGTGGAGTCCTGCTCTGCTCTGGCACAAGTCCTCTCCTTACTCTGATCCTCTCCTTTACAAGGTGCTTCCTAGGACCATCTCCTCTAGGCTCAGCCCAGCTCCAGCCCTCTCTTCTTCATTTCTGCAGCTTCTCAGGTTGGGCTGGTGGCAGCTTCCAGGGACACAGAGAGGCTGGTGCATCCCTTATCTTTATTGTTGTATGGCTTCTGCTGTGATTTGATTGTAAACTGTGCCGGGGCTGCATAACTGAGCATCTTCACCTGCCCACACTGAAACACCTGTGTGTTCAGTGACTGGTCCCTCACCATCCCTCTGAGGTTCAGTCCTGCTCCCACCATCTGCTTTGTATCTTTAACCAGTTTTCCCCCTAAAAAGAGAACAGAGAGGGTATTAATTTGTAGTCTACTTTTGGGCTTTCAACTTGCTCTTCTAAAAGTTATTAATTCCAGGACAAACACAATTTTCTCTCTCTTTTTCAGCCTCAGATTCTGGTGCTGTCGAGGTAATGTGTCTCTGTCTGTCTAGCCTTATATAACTGTCTTATTTTCTCTTTCTTTCTTTTTTTTTTTTTTTTTTTAAATTTTCTTTGCCACTTTATCAACAGCTGGAGAAAAAACTGTTATCTCTTTCCTACGGGCAGGGCACGAAAGAGATAAAAAAGCAATTCCAAAGCCAAAGCTCTAAGTCTACCTGCCTAGCCTTCAGCCACCAACCCTCCTTGGCTAAATCTGACAGTGTCCTAAGCCTGGGGCCTCACCAGGTTCTCCCTGGAGATTGCCTTCAACACACCCCTACACGTTCTGCATGGAGAGACACACAGCACGAGGTGTGTGCAGCAAGCTGTGCTCCTGCTGGGGGTCACCACTGAAGTGTTCTGTGCCCATTCTCACCTTCAGAGCCACCCTGAAAAGGCCACAGACCTGAAGGTGGTCTCAGTTTATGCTCTGGGGATGAAACCTCCTGCTGGGGTGGAGTAGTTGCAAGTTCACCTCCCTCAGCAGCCTGAGGGCTTCAACAGCATTATCTGCTGCTCACAAGGCTCTGCAGCTGTAGGGAAAGAGTAGCTGGGCATATTTCAAACAGTAATTCCAGGATTTCATAAATGTGGGAATGCTTGACCTTAACATCTGGCATCAGTGGAGTCCTCTCCATTGGAGAGCTTCATATGGAAGTGGTGTTTTTAGCCCCTTCCCCTGTACCACTTTGTGAGGTCAGTTTACCTTATCTCGATGCCATTCCTTAAGGTGTTTGACTTGCAACAGTGCTCTTTTAAGGTATTGGAGAGCTCAAGTTTTGCTTATAAATCTAAGTAACTCATCCAAGTTAAAATAGGAATTTATTCTAAAGCCATCAATCCAATTGGAATTTACATCGCTTCTTTTTAACCTCAAGACTTCTAAAAACAATTGCCTCAATATATGAATATTATGTTATCAAATAATTCTCAAGGATGCTATTGGTCTAGATAGGGCTGTATCAAGGCAAACTGTATCAAAGAATCCACTGCTCACTGCTCAATGTGTGATTAAAATGGATTCCATATCTTTACAAGTCTACATGTTTAGCTCCAGGCATTTTATTATGACTGGCACTAAGGATAACCTTCCAAAATAAACATATGTGTATTGTTCCATATTGTTTGTAAAGTGATTCTAATCCCTACTGCTCCTAATTTTCCTGTTTTAAAAATCCTTCTAACTGGGATTTTGCAGACCAATACTGTCATCCTTGAATTATTTCAGATAAATAATTTTGATGGCAGGGAAATATTTTACTCACTCTCTGGAAAACCCATTCATATTTTAAAATCTTAGAAGGAAAGCAGAAATTTGCCAGTTCCCAACTGTCATTTGCTCATTATAGCCTACTTTTGGAGTGTTTCCAGAAGCTCTCATCAGTCTGCTCGTGATGTATACGTGGCTCTTTCAGCATCACGTATGGCTGGGGACAAGAAATAGACACACGGAAAGGACGGCTGCTGATTTCATTACAAAAATGCTCTATTACCTTGACCCCTGCCTGGAAACCACAATATTGTTAATTCAAGTCTCATGTTGTCTTTTCTAATCTGTGTAGGTTTTATTACTAAATAGAGTTTACAGATTTCACTAACTCGGAATAAAATCACGCTGTTAGCGGGGCACCCCCAAAGTCTGCCTGCCAGGGTCCCCATGGGAGCTACTTACTTTTTGCACGGCCTTGGAACCTTCCTACTGACCCAGCACAGCAGCAGAGCTAATATTAGAAAGCCCTAAATTCACTTTTAGTGTAGAATAATTGTACTTAAAACCATTAACCTGAATACCAATTGAATTAATTTGGCAAAACATGTGTCCTTGGAGTAGCACAGATACCATTATTTTGTGTGTGTGATAGCACAGATTCTTGCTTAGGAAGATTTATCTGATATAATGACATAGCTGCATTTAGATTGTGTGAAGCAGTATGTGTCATAAACTGCTTGAACACTCGTTAAACCTGATGAATGAAATAACCCTCCTGGGCTGGAGAGAGATGTTGCTGTTATAGATTATGATACATCATATATCACATCTGGTTGTTATTGTTCTACCCAGGTTATTTCATGTGTAAAAGGGATAGCACCAGCAGGAATAAGTCCTGCTTATTTTGGAAGAAACACATGCTCTGCAAACAGGAGACAGAGGAAAAAACTTAGAAATTGGGAAATCTGCTGGGAATTGGGAAATCTGCTGGAAATCTCTCTGACAGAGGAAATGCAGGAGGACTTGGCTATATGGAGAAAACCTAAAAAAACATGACTATAGATCAGTTATTATATTGTGGGTTGGTTTTATCCTGAAGTACACCAACTCATATTCTGATTTTAATTCCTTTCATTCTGAGTGCTCAGCCTCTGGAAATGTTGCCACAGGGGCTGCTTATCCCTTGCTTGGGTGTCTCAGGCTGGAGTCTGGTACTCGATGCTGCTGATATGTGTCTCTTCTTCTGTCCCCAGGGTGCACTAGACTGGGGCCCAGATCTGCATTTCAGTGTCTCTCTAAACTGTCTAAGTCTTGGACAAAGGTAAATCCTCCTAAAATTGCAGGCCAAGCACTGTTCTCTTTGTGTAATCTGTATAAACTCATTTTTTTATTAACTGGTGGCACAATTCTTCCAGTTCTCAGGTTTACACTTTTGGTTGGCCGTGTATCTGTTGGCAGGCAGGGAGCAGCTTCTTTCAGCTGGAGCCAATTCCCGATGGAGTCAACGGGTTCTGAGCCAGGCCAGCTGCCCTTGGCTGTGAACTGTAAGATAAATATTTCTCTTAAACACAGAGCATCTTGACTATTCCAAGAATGTCTCAAAAGCCGATCTAAGCTATGTCAGCTCTTCTTCATATGCAAAGGGGAAAAATCCCTTCAGAACTGAGGCATGGGAAGTATGTAACACTGAGATGTGTCATTGTCTAAACTCTGGGCAGGGTGGGATGTTAGGGAAGGTTTCCAGGGAACCAGAAAAACTTTCACAAACTTACTGGCTGACATCCATGGCAAATGTCATTCCAGATATGGCAGAGAATAAGCAGCTCTAAAGCAAAGTAAAAGCACATCCAAAAATAAAAATAATAAAATTTATATATTAATGTTGAAAGCTAAAATATCAAGTGCTATAAAAATTAGTGAGTGTAGGGAAAAGACTTACAATATCTGGTAGTATTTAAATGAATAATTTTTTGTGGTTATGATTAAAAACAAGTTAAGTTTTTAGATGCATTCAAATGTATGAATTGTTTCCTGGCTTTCAGAGGGACCAGTTTTTAAGTTGCATGCAGTGTGCTTCACTAAACTGTGGTCAAAACTTCTCTCACCTGGCCAGTGATGGGTCATGCTGTGATGTAAAAACAGTGTCTCTAGCTTAAAGTGTCTGTTTTAAATCTAATAAATAGATAAACAAAGCAAGCAAACTAATGAAAGCTGCCATTCAAAGAAGCCCACCTCGGACTCAAAAGCTTCTCACTCAAGCTACATAAAATTTTAGAACTAAACATTTTCCCTTATTGATTCTCCTGTTTTACATCCATTTGCTTCTTCATAACCTCTCTTTCCAGTCCTCTCTGGGGCATCACTGGTTTTGATAGCAGTATCCTCTCAATGCTGACAGTATCTGGATTACTGGGTTCCTTGGGTGGAAAGCACCATAGATAGCTGTGTCCTTGGAGCTACTGCCTAAGCACCTACAGCAGACAGTGGAGCTCTGGTCAGGGCAATCCACTCACCCACAGGAATATTGGAGATCATCCTGAAGTTCTGACCTGCCTTTGGCCACATGATTGCCCCTCTGGGCTCCAGAGCTCACACTGACAGTGACTGTAACAGGGCCCTACACACAGCCACCCGGGCAGATCCCTTGGATTCTGTGTCCTAAGCAGGATCTGAATCTTACATTTGCTGTCCAGACTAAAGACTCTGGCACATCTTTGTGATTGGTCAGTAGCTTTTTGTTCAGTTTTTAATCTTTCCTCACAATGTTTCCTCCTTTCCACATCCCTTCCTAATCATGGCAGGTGCTAAGGCTGTCACTCAGGCTCCCAGCCCAGCCATTGTATGAGCTGGGATTTGGCTGAGCTGTGATTACTGAAATCTCAATGCTTCTTCATTTCTGACTTCTCTAGCAGCCAACCCTTCCCAAACCTCTCCTCCAGGCACCCCATTTTCACACTTAGATCCTTGCAGGTTTCTTTCTGTTACCCTTGAGAAATTCAATCCTACCCTGCTCCTACCCACAGGCTACAAAAGGTCATTCTCCAGCCTGGGCTGCTTCTCACCTTTCTTTTTCCACAATGACACCTTTTTCTCAGACACTGAACATCAGCCTCTTGCCTTGGCTCTCTGGGCACTGCCTGGCTAGCTCCTGACCTGCCTCAGCCTCCACTGCCTGCCAAGGCACTTCTCCCTGCCAGGGTGCCTTCATTCCTGCTTCACTTTTCCAACAAGAACATGGATACTTTCTTCCATAGGCCCTGAGGCTTGGGAGAGACATCTTGCAAACAGCCACACACTGACATCACTACCTGCCTTCAGAGCTCTTATTTTAATTATACTTTGCCATAAGGCTTAAGAAAAAAACTCCCACTTTTGACATAGTACATTATATAAATATTTTATTATACAGAATAAATGTAGTTGTTAATGATTTCTTTTATTTCCTGTAGATTTTGGATTATAACCTCCTTGGGGTATGAACTGCATTCAGGAGTTTGTTATCAGAGAAAACCAAAGTACACCATTAGGATAACTTAAGGGGGGGAATAACTTTTTCATTCAACAGGACAGGCCTAAATTTCCTCTTAGTTGGATACTTTGAGCTCCCTTTGGACCCGTGAATGTTGATAACAGTTTGCCTCATTCATTGGGGTTTTTTTTCTAGGGTAACAGAGCATGGGGTTAGCTTTGGGAGTTGTGAGAACACCTTATTTCAGTCAGCCTTATTTCAGCATAAAATCCCAGCTGCTTCTTCAACGCTGCACTTCTTGGAGAAGCCACTGGAGGGAAACCTCCGCTACAAAACCAAACCCAGCTGCAACCTGCTCCAGCACTTCCAGCCTCGTCCCTCCTGCTCCCTCTCGGATGGAAGACTCCAAACAAGGTTGTTATTTTTCCGGTTGCAGATTACTTCTGGTTTAAAAGCAAAGAACTAACATGACATATAGTTATTAGTTCTAAAGACACAGGAGTAAAACAAAGAAAGAAAGGAAAAATATTTCTGTCACTTTGGACCACTGCTAAAGCTCACAACTTTAACAATGGGGAAACAATGCTGGAATTCCTGCTCTGGCAAAGCCCTGCTTGCAAAAACCTGTGCTGACACAAAAAAAAGAATCCAAGACTGAGTGGAGAACAGCCATAGCTTGAGTCTGCAGCCACCAGACACATGTAGGCAACCAAATAATCTCTGATGGCCAGGCTGCTCCTCCTGCTGCTGCGGGTTTTGTGAGTGATAGCCACAGCAAAAGTGAAATTATCTCATACTGGGTCCTTGGAAAGCTGCAGAATTTCACTTTTCTGCACCAGGTCTACTCCTGCTATTGAAATCACAGTTTCTCTAATCTAAGTGAAGCAGTATTTATGGCTATCTGCTATTTTTCCAGAAAAAGTAATAGTCACCAAGAAAGTGGCAATCTGGGGAAAATATGCCAAATGTGTCTAAAACATATCTCTGTGCAAACATGATTCTATTTTTGTCTGAAACAGAAGGCAGGAAGCATTTATGTTCCTGAGTACCTAAATTTATCTGAAAAGAATATTTATTAAAGTCACCATAGAAACAGAAGTTTGGAAGTATTAGACTTATTCCAGTTGTTGCAATTACTATTTCCTCCACAGCAGGATCTGTTATATTACAAATAATGAACAGTTCAAGATCTGTTATAATCTTATTCTAGATATTCTTGCTCTTTAATGGAAAAACCCCAACTTTTTTGACATGAAAAACTTCTCTTCCATGTCCCTGCTTTAATTCACTGATCAAAAAGAGGAAAAAAATCTTGAAATATTTACTTGGAAGCAAAGATATAAGGAAGAAGTTTGCACGTGCAGTGCACGATTTTTGGGCAGTATCCAGGAGTGTTTTTCAGATTTAAAAATGCTATTTTTTTCTGACTGATAAGCAAGGTCCATGACTGACTGTACACAGAACAAAGAATGTGCTCAGCCTGGTGGCCCAGTGGTCACTCTAAATTGTGTCATCAGTTGTCACAGCTGCTGCTTGCAAAGCCATTTTAAAAATGACCCCATTGCTGGCTCGCAAAGGCCATTTTTGTAGGCTGACTTCTTTAACCACAGCATCCCTCAGCTGACCCAGCCATGAGCTGCAGCCCACGCTCTGGCCATGCTCAGAACATTCCCTCTGGTTTTCCAAGGGGATTTCACACCCCACGTTCCTGCCTGATTGCCTCACACTGACCACAGCCGAACCAATGAGCTCCATTCTGGAACTATCCATTAAGAAGCATCCTACAAATGCCAAATTCTGAATCAGCTGGTTCTGTGTGCTAAAAACCAACTTAAACCATGAAAAATGTTAAGTACAAAACAGTCTCTGCCCTCATCCTTACTTTGTGCTGCTTTTCACACCAGCTCCTCAGTGCAGTGGCTACTCCAGAGTTCCATCATTTCCAGTATGGATGTCACAAATGTCCTATCATGGAAGCTTCACCTTTTCTCACTGGATGTATTTTCTAGAAGCGACAATGTAATCCTGTATGCACAGGTTATATTTATCACAGCTGGCTTAGACAGCGACAGAATTAATTAGGAAGTGTCTCAAATGTCAGATCATTAAATGAAATTGTAAAAAGGTAAATTGTAGTCTTCAGCAAGCAGAGATCTCAGAAAATGATCCTTGAAACAAATTGCAATTGCCGTAAAATATTAATTTCTTCTTTACAATAGGGACAGTGTATATGGTTCCACATAAACACTATAACTTTCTAATTTGATGTGAAGGTCAGTATAGAGGTCATGATGAAGAATTTCTTTTAGTCTCTGAGGAATAACTAAACACCAAACAAATATTTAATTTGCATTTTACATTACTATTGAATAGACTTTTCTTCTTCAAAAAATCCCTGTAGAGCTTATTTCAGTTCCTGTCAAAAATTTACAGGATTAAAATGGAAAAAAAACAAGATATACAACAGCTAACAGTTGACAAATTCTTCCTTTTTTTACTATTTTAATAACAAAAAAAGAGAATGTAATAGTCAAAAATGGGAAAATGCAGCATATTTCTCTCTCTTTATACTAACATGCAAAATTTTCTAGCCTGAAATCAATATTTAGACTCAGTAGTAATACATTTTAAATGGCGAAACTCTTATAATATAGTTTTAAAATCATGGATGTGAGGTCTGTTATTTAATGCACTCTTTGATTCCAGGGACTAATAGGAGATTTCTGTATCAGGATGCCAATTCTCACCCACATTGCTAAAGGTAGCAAATTAAGACAGAAAACAGCATGTGGGGAACAACACATTATTTTCCTCCCTTTTGCCTCTTCCCAAGTCAATCTGTTTGGACTGTGTCAGCTGTGGTGTCAGAGCAGTGTGTTATGAAAAGGGATGCTTTGAAGGGGCAGCCTGTATTATATTAAATTTTAACATAGCTTCTGTAAAGCAGGGGTCTGAAATATGGCAGGATTTATTAAAGGGTCTTGTTTCTTCTTAAGATTACCCCCATATCCACAGCTTCTGTGTGGGCACCCATCTGCCTGGCCTCACTGTGTTAAAATCTGTGGTGCTTACACCTCCCACACTGATAACTGATAAGAGGGTCTTGAGACTGGCCATCCTCACGGGAACCCTTCCCTGGAATTTCAGCTCAGTTGGTTGCAGGGTTGGTCTCTACTCCCTCTCCTCTGCAGAACAGTTTGGACAACCTGTTCCTGAACTTAGTGAGTGCTTGGAAAGTGAAGCCTCTTAAGTGGAAGGCCTCCAGTATCTTTTCTCTATAAAACATTTTTGACAGCAATGTTGCTGATCCCTCTACAGTCCCAGAAGAGTTTGGAAGAAGGGAGTTCTCAGCAGAAAAGTGAACATAGATACCTGTATTGCTGTCCCTGTCTCCTCTGCACAGTGATGGAGAGGGGAACTCTTTTCCATCTGTTTTCCCGGCCCCAAATTCAGTAAGCGAGAAGTGAGCGTGGCCTGGAGCACAGATGTGCCTCTCCACATCACTGCCTGGGGCTGTGCTGGACATGGCAAGGGACAAAAGCAGTCAGTGGTGACACCTGCAGATATGAACCTGGATAACTTTGAAATTCAGGTTTCAATGCTGCCCTTGTGACTCATCTTCGTTAAACTGCATCAGCACATGAACATTCTGGAGCAAGTCCAGAGGAGGGTGATGAAGATGATCAGAGGGCTGCAGCACCTCTCTCATAGACACAGACTGAGATAGCAGGGGTTGTTCAGACTGGAGAAAAGAAGGCTCCAGGGAGTCCTCAGGGCACCTTCCATTGTCTAAAGGGGCTACAGGACAGAGAGAGACTGCTGACACGGACATGAAGTGATAGGACAAGGGGGAAGAGGTTCAAACTAAGAGAGCAGGTTAAAAAGAGGTATTAGGAAAAAATTCTTTACTGTGATGGTGGTGAGGCACTGGCACAGGTTGCCTAGGAAAGTTGTGGATTCCCCATCTCTGGAAGTATTTGAAGCTGAGTTGTATGTGCCTCTGAGCACCCTGGTCTGAGTGGAAGGTGGCCCAGCCCATGGCAAGGACTTCAGAACTTGGTGGTCTTTTAGCATCCCCTCCAACTCAAACCATTCTGTGCTCCTGTGATATTTGTACCCACAGACATGAATGGCAGCTTCACCTAAGCTATGACACATCCACAACCTGCTGTAACAGAGGAAGTGTTCCCACCTAGAACTTGGCAATTCTCCACTGCACCACCAGACTCACAGAGCTCAGTGAGGCTGGCAGAACACGGCAGCCAAAATGTCTGTGTCCCTAAAGGAACCCAAAAGTGACTGACCATCAGTCTCTAATCCTCCACCAGTCCTGCAGAATTTCCTTCATTCAATCTTCCTTGTGTTCTTAGCTGGTATCACATGGATTCCTTTATGCATGCTCCTCCTATTGAAAGCACAAGCCTTGGTCATCTGTTGGGAGGGCACAGTGAATGTTACATGAGTAAGTTCCTGGATTTTGTTTTCTTTGTGAACTGTTAAAGTTGCCCCTGGAGGACTTAAATGTCTTTTCTGATGCCTCTGGCCTCATTTTTGGTGCTGAGGACATTCAAAAAGTACAGGTCATGTTTCATAGGATGTAGGAAGCTTAATGTACAAATCACAGACCTGTTTCATTCATAAAGAAATAATAGGAGATTTTGTTGTCTCTTAAATAAATCTTTTGATTAACAGGAGGATGATGGGCATTTTTTAAAAGGAGATAGCCATAATAATAAAAAGGTCTGTTTGCTTTTTGTTTCATATTATACAATGATTTGCCTGAAAGAGATATCAATTATATTTGTATAAGAACATTTTTTCCTCACTGGTTTTAGTCCTGTGTTTTGCACTGATTAAGGGGAATTGATCTTTGCTGCCACAAGGAAATGGGAAAACAAACACGAGCTCAGTGGTTGTATAAGATGTGCTTGAGGGCCACACTTTGAGCCAAGAGGAACACTTTGTGGCTTAGACCATGCAGACAAGTCTATCAAATGTACAACGTGTCATATACAGATTTCTGTTTAGTGGACCTTTCTGTCCCAGCCTCCACATTTATCACTGTCTCCCTGACAGGAGCTCTGCCCTGTTATCCTGACTTGTATGTCATTTATCAGTGTTAAGTACAACAAAAGAGTATCTCTTTAAACCCCCTTTACCCTTTCACATGCTTCTACCCTTGAATAATGATATCTGTCTCTGCAGCCACAAATATTCCATTTCACCCTTTCCTTTGTATTACATTAGTTGCTCAAAAAATGATTAAAATGGCATTAGTGCACTGTAAAACGAAAATTATTATATTATTGTTGGAGTCATGTGTAAGAGAAGAGATAAAAGCATTTGGGTGCTTTTGCCCCCTTTTTAGGCCTGTCAAGGCAGAAGAATTTTGTATATATATATATATACATAAAACCCCCATCCAGAAAGTCAAAATTTGCAATGCCACTTCAGCCCAAATCACGCAGCCCCAAGGCCAAAGCTGAATTTTCAGCTGTGGATATGAATACTCTGTCCAAAGGAAAAAAACATAAATTATGACATAAACACAGGCATTAAAATAACATTAACAGTCTTTGAACATACTTTCACATATGACTGTTGCATTTATTTTATTCAAGAACAAAGACAAAAGAGATGAAAATGGGCCACAGAAACCTTACAAAGGCTACACAAGAAGTGTAGCAACACTGAAAACATTTGCTAGAAGAGATGTTTTCAAGCAGCATTTCATAGCCATGCCTGCTGCCATGTTTTATAACAACAGACTGCTTTTATAGGAAGTTGGTAACATGCTGGGAATCATAAGCTTCACAAAATTTATGTTTAGCTACTGCCTTGCTAGACATTTTATAGAGATGTGTTAGCAACTCTCTATTACAGGTATGGTTCAGGCTCAGGTTATTAATTACAGCTTGGAGATTCAATTTATAATCAATAAAAAACCCAAATGAATTGCCAGTTTGAAACTTTACTTCTCATTTTCTTGTGTGTACATACGCATAAATCATCCAGTTCTCACACCTCCTGCTCTATTTCCCAGGCTTATTTCCCAGTTCTCTTTCTGAAAGGCAGAAAACACCTCATCCTTCATGTTTTTCCCAGCCTCCTCATGCTCCTGCACTGGTTGGGTGTGCTCCCTGGCACTCCTCATCACTGTGCTGGATCCTTTCAGACACCACTTACAGGACAGTGGGACCTGCAGTCTTGGGCACAGCAGTGAAGGAATATCTGCAGGGGGAGAGAGCACTGCATGGCACAGCTCCTGCAAAGTGATGGCATGGGAAAGGATGAAAGGATCCCTCTCACTACCCCAGATCCAGATCCTGAGACAAACCATTTGTGCAGCACATGGCAAAGCCTCTGTGACAAAGAGGGGTAAGTTGCTGATGCTGAAGGAAATCCCAGGAAAGAATTATTGGATAAAAAACAGGTCACCCACTCCTGAAGCTGGTTCAACACCTGAAATACAAGGATACATGGAAATGGGGGAGAAATTTGGAAGGGAGGGTGTCTCCAGGAGCTCTTCATTCTCAGGTCTGGTAGCTGAAGAGGCTCTTGGGGTGTCTAGGAGCTGGAGGCTTATTGCTATCCCTGAGTAGATTTGTCTTTTGTAGTTGTATCCTTGTGACCATTTGCTTTCAATGCAGTAATTAAGAGACTGGACATATATCCTGCTAATTGCCTTCTCTTGTTTTGCTATTGAGTTTACTTGATCCCTTACATACCCTGGTCTTAAATACACTTAGCTGAAAATCACTACATTTCTACTGTGTAGAGAAGGCAGGTTCTGGGCCAGGTTTTCAGCTGAGGGGAGAAAAAACCCCAATAGGTTTACAAAAAGGACCATATAATGGTGTTTGCAGCAGTTGTGTGCTGGCATGGCAGACTCTGGATTCTGTTTCTCCTTGACGAGATCTGGGAGATAGCCTCTCACAGAATCTGCCAACTGGCACAATACATTTTCCAACTGGCAAGCAAGTCCCAGCACCTGACTGTCCCAGGAGCATCTCTGGAGAGCTGTGAGGCAGCCTGAACCTCCTTTCTCTGGCTGCTCTGCAAAGACACCAAAAGATCCATCCTGGTGTGACCATCACATGTGTGCAATGCTTCAGATGAGCTCCTCTCAGACAAAACCTTACTCAACGCCACTATGGTAGCAGTTTTCTAAAAATGGGATAAAATGACCTAAGAGCCACTTCCCAGTAGATCTGTGCCTACTCTTTTCCCTTTCCCCTATCGCTGCTCTCTGTTACACACTTGTCATTAACCAAGTGGTAGGTATGTGGCTCTCTGAATGCCTCTGCAAATAGAAGCAGCTCATTCACTGAGAAAAACCCCATTTTTTGTTCTTTGGTTACCAAAAGTTGCAGGAGACTGGACTGACAGGCAGCAGAAGACCATGAGAAGGGACCAAGAAGAAGAGTGCACAGGAGATAGTGGGAACAGTGTCTGAGTGCAGGAAAATGGCACAAGGCTCATGTCTGTTTTTAGGGCAGGAGTGAGTCATTAGACCAGCCCAGAAGATCATGACTTTTACCTTGATACATCCTTAGCTCTCCTAGGAATTTCACTCCTGGTACAGCTGAAGGCAGCCTTCTCACAACTAGGGCTGGTGGCTCATGGCTGCCACACAATCAGCTCCTGACCTTTCAGTCTTTTCCAATGATGAGCTCCCATCTTATGGGAGCTATTTTCTGGGTATTAGTTCCAAATGTATTAGTTAATATTTTGCACCTTGAATGAATTTTACTGTTTCCATTATTTCAGTCCGAAGCACCATGCAACCCCTCCTTGTACCACGTATCAGTTTTTCTCTGTTGGGAACACCTCCCAGCTTTGTGCCATCAACACACACTATCAAATGCTCCTGACATTTGTGCCAACTCAGGGTTTGCATTTAGGATATGTTTTCAACAAACCACATGCTACTTCACATACCCTGATGGAGCATGGCTTAACCCCACGTTGTCACTTAGTGAAGCCTTTGATGCTAACACCCTCCTGGCAAGATTGTTATAACTCCCACTGAAATCACATGGGGTCTTGGCAGGGATGAGAGTGCGTCAGGCCACTGTGCAGAACAGGCTGGAAAGTTTGGGACCGATAAGTGTAAGTTGTGAAGAAAACAGTTTGAATATGCCAGTGTTTTTTTAGAGTAAATTTTGTAGCTTTTTATTGATCGATACAATGGAACACCCCCCCCCCCCCCCCCCACCACCACACACACACACACCCTGTGTTTAAACAAAATTACAGTGAATTGCTCAAAGGCAAAACAAAATTCTCTGCTCAGCTGTTTGGCTCACATTCATCTCCCTTTACTCCTATAGAAGTGACATTTTAATTAACTGTGTCAGGTGGATGTGTAACATCTCTGCTGAAAAGCCTGTATCTGCTCAGCTGTGTGTCATAGTTTCTATACCACCAAGATCTACTAGAGGTCACGCTTTTGTGGCAGGAGTATCCAAATTCTAAACAAATACTTCCTAATACATAATCTGTCTAAGCTTTTCTTCTACTTGAACAAATGTATGGAAAGTAGTGATTTACATACACAATTTTTTCTAAAAGCAAGCAAAAAAAATTCTATAGCAGGATCAAAAAACAGTTCTTTGTGGGTAATAAACAGTTTTGCATGGGACTGGCTGGCTAAATGGTAGTGATTTTGTTCCTCGAGTGAGTGCTTTTAGCTATGAATACCTAAGTGTGCAAATGTAAACCGCTGCTTCTGCAAATATATGTGCAGCTCTGAGGTTCACTTTCTGTGAATGTTAATGGACACAGAATTCAATCACATGAATATTCAAAGAAAGTGAACACAAAAGCAGCACAAGGGTGGTTGAAGCAAACAGATGTAAAAATGTTAGCCCAGAATCATGGTTTCCCCCCCATTGCCAGTGTGAGTGCCTTCAACTTTGAGAGCTTTACAGTATTGACCAGATTCTGAATTTTTCAGGTAAATATAATGCAGTACAAGCCATGACACTCCACAGAGTCTTGTGAGGAACATATCGGTTGTGTCAGGAAGTCTGATTTGGATCTGAAGCTTTCCTAGTCAACTGTCAGCTTAAACCTACATGGGAACTGTGTGGTGCAGGAAATACTTCTGCTGGGATGACAAGGATATGGTCAAAGAAGAGGATCAGGAGCTTTATGAGAATCCCTTGTCAACCAGGAGTGAGGGAGATGATATTTGTGAAATTCTGTGAAAGGGAAGGGATGAAGGTGAGCAATATTTTTATTATTTTACAAAATAACAATGTATGGTGGGGTTTAAATTGAAAGTGTATGATTTTAACATCAGTGAAGAGGAGGAAGAAACAAAGGAGGAATGTAAATCTATATATACACTTATACATGTACTCGAACATATATTAACAATCTATCACCTTTAGATGTGCCCACTTAGCTGCAGCTGTGAGTGGGAACCTCTGAAAGAGTCACTGAGGCAGGAGTGGGCATACAAATAGAGTAAAACTCCAGGTGGCTGGAGTGCTGCATTTTGTTATTCAGGAACTTTCCTGATGCATTTTAATTTTACCCATAAAGAAATCACACACGGACGCAATCTACAGGGAAAGAACATTGGAGGTTATGAACGAAACCAGTTAAAATTAAAGAGAGGCAATTCAGACCTTTGCAAAAGAGAATGGCATTTTCCCAAGCACACCATAAGCACACAGTCAGTGGGAGCTCACCACGCATCAATAATGTGAGTAAATGGCAACTCCCCTGGGGAAACTGAGGAGAAACTGAGGCACGTAAGTGACTGACTGGAACCCTGATTCTGCAAAGCACTTAAATATATGCTTCAAACACAGGCAATCCTCACCGATGGCAAATGCTGTTTTCCTGAACTTAATAAAACTTTGGCTCAAATCCCTTTTCCTTAAGAGAGGGATGATGTGATGTCTGTGCTTAGAATCATTTTATGATTAGAAGTATGCATCAGTTTAGTTTGGTGAGAAAAAAGCTACACATATGGCTGAAGGCCAGAGCAGGAGAAGGTCAGAGCTGGGCTTGAGACAGAAATATTGAGAATACCAGGCACAACCATCACTGGGATTTGATGGCAGTAGGAAGTGAGGAAGAGCAAGAACTGAAACTGGAGGTGACAGATGAAATACAAAAGTATGCAGGAAGCCTCAGGAAGATGCACTGTTGAATCTGTGTTGCTGTTTCAATGGAAATTAAATGTAGTGTGTTTACTTACCATGCAGAGTACAGGAACCAGCCTGGAGGTTCCTAGATAGCCTTGTACTGCATCATCAGAAGTGAGGAATAGTGAGAAAGGCTCATCTCCCTTCATTCACTTTGCAAGATGGGAAAGACTTGGCAGGGCAGAAATCAGCACATTTCTTTTCAGTATATTTCCTTAAAATCCTCTCCTTAAAAACTAAGACAAACCTGCTCAGTGACTCGTGCAAGCTCTATGCTCAGAATCCTCATTTCTTTGTGACACCTTCATTTCTGCCACACAGCAACTTGTTTCTTTAATAGCTACAGAGGAATATGGATTATATTAATTTATTTAGCTAATAGGAAGGGTTTGGATTATGTAGTCAATCTAGCAGGTCTTGAAGCCTGTTACAGCAGCTTAACAGCTGATGACAGACCCTCAATAATCAAATCTAAATTAATTTTCAAGGAAATTAAATACTACTTTTCATGATACTATCTTATTGCCACCATGTCAACTGCTATTTTATTGATATTCCTCCAGAAAAATGAAATCTGATAAAAATTTGCATTTCAGTTTACATTATTTATCAGAATTTTAGTTTAGACTTTATAAATATCTCATAATGACAATAACTGCAACTCCCAGCACAGTTGCATGAAGACCTACCAAAACGGTAGCACACAGCATCACTTATTCTCTGTGGTTCCAACTCCCTCTCTACTCCACCCGGTGTCAGCACCTGCCTCTTCTGGAAATGACACCAAATGATTTGGAAATGGTACAAACATTACTGAAATCAATTTAATCAAAATGATCGTGCACACTGAAATATAGGGAGATCCTCTGTGGTAACTTACGGAAAATTGTGGGAAAGGCTGGTGCTGCCTGAGTGTTTTTCCTTTTTTGTTCAATGAGACAATCTGGTGAAAAAGCAGAATTTCAGTAGGTTGCAACTCCCCTAACTGGAGTCATTTAGGAAGCAGGCACATAGTCTACACCAGCCACGTGGGGTCCCTCTACATTCAGTGAAGAGGAGAGACACCTTCATCCCTCTTAATGTGGCCTCTCAGAGCTTATGCTGAGGGGCCACTGTGATTTTGGACAATCCTTTCTCAGGAAGACTTAATTTTCTTGGCTGGGGTTTGCCAAAAATGCTGCCTTAAAAGAAAAAATCTCTTCGAGTGTATTTTTCACAAAACCCCATGGTCTTTGAAGATTTTCTGATCCTTCACTTTGAACAGTATCCAAACTGAAATAAAACCTAAACAATATCTAGTTGCTAGTTTTCTTTTTCCATATTCCAATACTCTCTGCCTTGTCTCCATTTTTCTCTTTATTTTCCTTTGATTTTCCAATGGAAGGAAAATAGAACAGAAAACACAGAGAGTGTGAGGATGATCAAGTCTATTTAACTAATCTGTTAAAGGCTTTCTAAACATACAGCCAGAGATCTGCTCGGGACTCTCAGGGCAAGTATGGTTTCACCATAAAATATTCTCTGCAGAGCTGTATGGGATTAAGTGAGCAGGGTTACCTCTTCACTTTCTTCTGAGCCATTAGCCTGCAGCAATCTGCTCTCCACACTCTCAGGCTGCAGAGTTGAAGGGACATGAGAGAATTTACAGTAGTGGCTCATTTCTGCCAGGTCTGTGCCCAGGTAGCAGACAGCTCCTCCTTCCATCAAGGAAGCTCAAAGCAGGCAGGGTGCTGCAAGTCAAACAGAGCAGCCTGGTTGATTATTCTGCAAATATTTTGCTTTTTCAAATTTGCTTGCATACCAAAATATGGGTTTAGCAGATAAAAGCCAACAGCTCCATCAGAGGCCATTACAATCTATCAGGCAAATACTTGGTAATTTCAGAATTAGTCCATGGACTACAATACATTCAAATCATCTTCATAATCTCTCTTGTGAAAAAGGCCCACCGTTATAAGAATTACCTAAACATGGATTTACCAGACAGATAGCTTGCAATGTAAATGACTTGTGTTTGGATAGGTAGAATGCATATCAAAGTGCATGCTCAAATGAGAGACCATATTGACTCTCTCTGAGTTGTTATGGTCTATTAGATAAATATTATCTTGGTTCAGGATAGTGTTAGTTTTCTATATGCACAGTTTCCTGATAAGCCATATGGACTCTCAGATAAAATTGTGCCTTCAGATTTCAAAAGTGATATGGCTGAATAGCTGTAATGAGTATGAGGAGGCTCCTGTTAACCAATTAATCAGAATGTGTCACTGAATGCCTCCTCCCTGTTTTGTGTTAGGATGTGTTACAATATACCCACACAGCAAACACGCACTGCCCCATGGTATTTTGGCAAAAAACACATGCCAGGGGCTTGGTAGCCAATCCCTGTATGAGAATGGTGGTTGTATTAGTATCTCTGCATTTCAGTGATTCCAGTTATCTTTTTATTATTTTTCATCCTGTTCACACAAATGAACACAGACTTAAAACCACTGCTCATCAAAATAACAGAAAGAATTTTAATGGTATCAAAGACATGGATTTCCATCACACAGTGTTTTTTCTCAATAATAATGTACTAAACACATTTTTCATCATCGGTGGCAAAAACTCAGTGGATTTACATTTCATCTACATGGAATGTGAGCCCCAGGGATGTCTGCATAACCTGTAAAGTGTTCACATGAACTAAACAAGCCTGGGACACAAACCAAGACAAAAACCATTTGCTGAAGCCCAGTCCAAGCTTTGTAGGTGAAACTGCAAGCAACTTCTCCCTCCTTAATAAACATGGGGATTTGTCCAGTGCATTTGTACACTACACTGATGTGGAAATTTATGTGGTGAATTCTAGTTTATTCCAAGTGACTGTGTTTCCTAGAGCTGGCTGTTTTTTTTTTCCCTTCTGGCTACACCTTACAAGAGATCTCTTGCTACCACATAAAAAGCTGTGACTTCAAGAGGACAAAAAAGGACATTATTTCTGGATAAATAAAATTTTGTTCAGCTTTTCCTCATCATTATGGAGTAAATTTTCTCCTGATGAGTAACACAAAGATGTGCCTATACAGCATGGTTCAGCATTATGCAGAGATAACCGAGGCAACCTTAGGGTATCACAGGCCTTACAAATCACTTCTGGTGTGCTTTTCCATAACTTTCCCTCAGACTGGGCAGCACACCAATGCATAAGTCCCTGGTAAAAAGTTTTTTAAAAAGATGTTAAATGGTCTCCCAGCAGAAAAAGCTCCACATGGCTGCTGTGCTGGATGCTCCCAGATGGCTGCACAGGGTGAGTCTCACTCTGGGAAAGGGATGGTCCAGATACAGGCAAGACCATGAGAGCCACGACATTATTCCTCACAAATGGGCTAAGTACTTTTGGTTTAGACCACTGCTTATTTTACCTGTAGACCTCAGAAGCTAAGGCAGCAGACAGCATATTATAAAAGTAATTTTAACAGGTGAGAAATGTAACTTCATTTGGTCCTCTGTTCCATGTCTTCCTTGTTATCTTAATATTATTTAAAAGTAGCTCTGCTTTGAATGGCTAAATTCATTCTCTGAAACATGCTGCTGAAATGTAAACATCATACAACTTTGATTTCCTCTGAATAGAGAACACACGCTGTTCCTGCAAAGAACATACAAGATTGCCACACTTTTAGAAATCAAATGTTAATTATGACTGGGGATTGGAGGACACAATAACATTGTTGTCCTAAAACACAGTTGGAGGACATTGTGGCCAAAGATAATTTCCAAACCTCTACAAAAATTGTATTTTGCAGGTCTGTTTGGACTCTTGTATTTTATTAGGAGAGAAGTACTTCCAGCCTCTCGTCCTGGCAGAGGATGCTGTGGCTGCAGGCACTGTCTAATGCTCTTGCCTACCTTTGCAAAGAGGACATCAGCATCTTCCCTGTGCTCATGTTCACAGCCATCCTCCCATGAAGGAGTGTTAAGATTTTCAGCTTTAAACAGCTCTACTGTGCTGTAAATGTGCTGTTGAATCTTTCATAGGCCAAGTTACACAATGATGTTCTTCTTTCTGTGTACATTAGTTTGTATGTCAAACTTCCAATGTGAAAATAACACCACTGTAAGCCTGAAGCATTAAGAGGCGTCAAAAGAAAACCAACTGCAATCAGTTGCTTTATCTTCCCAAAAAACTGACCACAGGCAAATGAAGATATGGCCTGGGTTTCCACTAAAACATGTAACTTACTAAACCAAAGCTGCACACTTTGTAGAAGTTTTGGATTCTTTTTGCTTTTCCAGTTTTTAATAGTTTATGCAGCTCATTTTAACAATCAAAGAAAAAAAGTGGGAAAGAGCTGAGCATTGACAGTATTTCAAAATTTTGTTTCTGCACCCTGTATTTCAGTGCACCTTTGTCACTGCCAGACTCTGAAGGCAGCAGACCATGCTGTGGCCAGCCCTTCTGAAGGTAGCTCTCCCTTCCATTCTCTAAGGAACGCTGCTCTCAGGAGATTTCCAGCTCAGCCCAGGCTCTGCTCAAAAGGCTCAGATAGGCTTGAATAAACATCTGACCTTCTCAAGGAAGAAAATGTAAACTTCCCTCCCCTCCCACCCATGCTGGGATTCTTTTGAGGTTCTTTTCTACTATTTGTCTTTATTTATCAAGCAAAGAAAATATGTTTGACCCTATATAAGAACAGAAGATTTTCACACTTGAAGAAGTTTTCAGCTATAATGGGAACAAGTAAGGAGTTCAAATTTTTGAATAAATATAAAGTTTGTGGGAAGGAAGTTTTTAAGTTTTTTCTATACTGGGAAGAGTAGAAAGAATAAATAAGCCCCCAGGTACACAGCACATGATCGCCAGCTCTAGGTGACAACTGCACTTATATTGCAGGTTTTGTGGAAAAAGTGCAGAACGATGTAGCTTGATCAGCCAGGATTTCATGTTTTTATTTTATCACAGCACTGCTATTTTCAGTGAATTTTAATGTGTGCCATCAAACCCCAAAAGTAACTTAAGCAGATGTCGGTTTTCTTTTTTATTAAATGCATACTTTTTCTCTTGCCTTTTTCAGTGAACACTTCATGTCCTCCTCCAAATTGTTCTAGGTTCAGCCTCCAAGAGAGTAGCGAGGGAAAATCAGGCCATTTAAAAATAAAATAGATTACTTCTGCACAGCTTTCTTTAATCAAAACCATTATAACTGAAGGCTCAGAGCCTTGATTACACCTCTTCAGAGGGCACCCCTTGATTTTTGCACGACATCCCTGATTATTTTATTTACTTATTTATTTATTTATCAGCTTTTACTTTCGACATTGATTTCTAGGTCACCGAGTTGAGGCTTTTTCTTGCTTTAAATGGACTTGCTTGTTTCTCAGTGGCAGGTTATTTTTCTTACAGGGACTGTGAAGTAAACATGCCTCTTTTTCAGAAGATGACAGAAATTCCCGTGATCACATATTCCTGGAGTTCTTTCTCTTTTGCCTTCCCCTAGCCCCTGTGGTGAGCAAGATTGGACCAAGAGTCATTCCTCCCGACCTCTCCCGAGCCCCTGCAGAGCTAAGGGCCAAAAGGTCATTTTCTCAGGTTCCCTCTGGAGGGAGAATCCAAAGGTCATTCCCTCCCTCCCCAACTAACCCCAAGTGCATCTGAGAGACATTTAAAACTCCTTTGAAGAGGGAGGGGAGAGACCGAATCCACGTGCTTTACCTACTGCCCCTCAACAGAGAGGAGATGTGAACCAGGGCTGTGCAAGAAATGTTTATCATACAATCCCAAATTGTTTAGGTTGGAAAAGACCTTTACACCATCAAGTCCAACCATTGGCCCAGCACTGCTGGGTCCACCACTAAACCATGTCCTTAAGTGCCACATCTACATGTCTTATAAATATCTACAGGTATGATGACTCTACCACATCCCTGGGCAGCCTGTGCCAATGCTTGATAACCTTTTCATTGAAGAAACTTTTTCTTAATATTCAATCTAAACCTCTCCTGGCATGACTCGAGGCCATTTCCTCTTGTCCTACCAATTTTTACTCGGGAGGAGAGACCAACCCCCATCTGGACACAACCTCTCCTATTGTAGAGAGCTATAAGGCCCTACTTTCCTTCAGGCTGAACACCCCCAGCTGCCTCTCATGGGACCTCGATGCTCAAACCTACCCAGGCCTGGCCTTGGGTTCAAAGTCGGGCACTGTGAACTTCAGCATGGATGGGCAGAGATTAATCACACAGCAGTGACATGGGCCTAACCACTTCTGCTTCCTTTCCCCCAAATCAGCCTTTTCCTTTTCACAGTCCTCAGAATCCTTCTTGTCCTCCTAGATCTGGGTTTCACTTGTAATTAACCAGATGCCATTGGGGAGTTCTGTTAAACAGCTCTGAACATCCTGATGTTCCTGGTTCTTGGGAATGGGGCCACAGGGATCATTTTATGAGTCCCCTTAGGAAACAAGCCCTGAGAGACTCCCACAGCCTCACCCAGAGCTCCTGCTGCTGCTGCCTGCTGCCCTGTCATCCGTGAACCCTGTGGACCAGTTTTGGATTTCCCAAGACAGAATAAATAGTTAAGGCTAGCTCCCCTACATTTCCTCCACATCCCTTTCAAGGAAAAAGTCTCTTCACTGCTTGCTCTTTGAATGATGAAGTAAAAGCAAGCGATTTCTCATCGTTAAGTTCTTTGAGCTGCCTTAGGAAGGAAGGAAGAGAAGAGCAACACTTATTTCACAAGGTCCCCTGCAGAAGGGGGGCACCAAGGGTCACTTCCTCTCAATCTGTCCCCTCCGAAGGAGAGCAGTCAGGCTGTGTCAATGCCATGGTCCCTTTGTGGCGGGTAGGCAGCCGGAGGTCATCCTGTGCCCCAGCCCCGCTCTCGCTGGGACGCACACACGCTGCTGAGCCCTGGCTTTCTCTCCCACACGGGGGGCAGGGGAGATTAGTTCTTTTTTCCTCTCTCTGCTTTGTGTAGAGGGAACTCACAAGTCACTACCTGGGCCCCTTTTTGGAAAGAGACAATAGCAAAAGGGCAGTCCTTAGGGTTTTGTTTTTTTTCTGGGGATTTTCCAGGCTGCTGGGACACAGTAGAATTAGCTGAGCAAAGCTTTAAAATCCAAATAAAAGTGAAGTGCTGAAGTACAGGTTTTGAGCCACTTGGAGGTTTTGGTGATACTCTCAGTGCAGTTGCAAATCCACAGCACATCCACCGACCTCTCCCTACACATCAGTCTGAAATTTGGATAAAACACTGAGCTTCCATGAAGTACTTTGAGAAACCAAGGATCATGTGAAATACACTGGAAAATTCAGATTCTGTGTCGCCAGACAGGAAACAATAAATAAAACTACCTATCCTGCTTGTTGTTTGGGGTTTGAATTGTTGCACGTGGCTCCTTTGGAGCCTGATCTCAATCTTTTGAAATAACTCAGGTATTCTGGCTGAATTTTATGGACTTTGGGTCAGGCCATGACTGGGCTTCTGTCCTTACATTCGTCTCTGGGCAGGTCTTTAAGAAGCTAATGTGGAATTCAGAGTCAAGAGCTACCTTTTCATAGATGTCTTCTGCTCTTTCAAGTCTCTGGATCAAATTTTGTTCAGATAGGGGCTTGCAATTCCCACTGAAATCAATGAGAAAGATTTTCTGCTTCCAAAGCAGACCCCAGAGAAATAAACATTGTTTAACTGCTTACTTTGGAACAAGAATTTGGACCTAAGATGTAAATGGTAAATACTTTTACCTTGTTAAGGTATCCTGCAATTTCAGCCCCGACTATTTTATATGACACAAGCAGCAAACTGCTCAAAAGAGATGTGCACACTCTATGTACTCCTAAGACAAGAGTAGAGAAAGTAATTATCCATTTGCTAGGCAGAGAAACTAATTCAGCAACATGAGTTAACATATGCCCAGAACCTCCATGTGAACTCATTGACAAGATTCAAAACTCCTTTTGAAACTCCAAGACTATTTACAGGAGAAGAAATTGTAGTCAAGCCTTCCTTCCTTCCTTCCTTCCTTCCTTCCTTCCTTCCTTCCTTCCTTCCTTCCTTCCTTCCTTCCTTCCTTCCTTCCTTCCTTCCTTCCTTCCTTCCTTCCTTCCTTCCTTCCTTCCTTCCTTCCTTCCTTCCTTCCTTCCTTCCTTCCTTCCTTCCTTCCTTCCTTCCTTCCTTCCTTCCTTCCTTCCTTCCTTCCTTCCTTCCTTCCTTCCTTCCTTCCTTCCTTCCTTCCTTCCTTCCTTCCTTCCTTCCTTCCTTCCTTCCTTCCTTCCTTCCTTCCTTCCTTCCTTCCTTCCTTCCTTCCTTCCTTCCTTCCTTCCTTCCTTCCTTCCTTCCTTCCTTCCTTCCTTCCTTCCTTCCTTCCTTCCTTCCTTCCTTCCTTCCTTCCTTCCTTCCTTCCTTCCTCCCTTCCTTCCTCCCTCCCTCCCTCCCTTCCTTCCTGTCTGCCTGCCTGTCTGCCTGCCTGCCTGCCTGCCTGCCTTCCTGTCTGCCTGCCTTCCTCTCTTAAGGCACCCCTGGCCTTGGGACTGCAGTCTGCACATCAGTCTGCACTGAAATAAATTAGGACTTTCTCTTCTTAGAAAACTCCTTAGATTACACAATTTCTATAGGATCAGTAGCACTTAAACATGGAACAACACAGTTTTAAGGCCTAGGTGAAATATATCTCTCTGATGCTGCAAGGTGTGACCAGTAGTAAATGGTTACAAAATGCTTCCAGATCCCTGTCTAAGTGTGCAATATTGTTGCTCTACAGCACCTCACCATTGTGAAGCTCAGGACTGATGTTGTTCATCAGTGCATCAGAAATCCCCTTACAAATTCAGATTTTAGCCTTTGCGCATGAAGTGACAGATTATTCCACACACTGTGTTGCAGTGACACAGCTGGGGGTCCTCTGCCAGCACTGAGCCTTCCTCCTCACACACAGAGTCATTCAAGGATGTGAGGGGGGACAGGGTCCTCTCTCCTGCACAGACTCACTTGACTCATTCAAGCGTGAGTTCCTATTTCCACCTGTGCCTGTGGATCCATGTCTTTGCCTTGGAGCATTCCACACTTCAAATGGAGCCACACAGCGCTGTTTGTTAAGAACATCAGAAATTTCACTCATTGCAGTATCCTTTCCTCCCCTCCCTCCTGAAATGCAAATACAAATCCACTTAAAAAGAGGGGATCTTTTGACTTCTAACAGAAACTTTTATCCACATAAGAGGATAAGAAATTCATTAGCTTAAGTTGTGTGATTGTAACAGCTCATTAGAGAGCACTGTGCCTTTCACAATGAGCATGCCTCCAGTCCTACGTGGAATCTGTCAAAGTTAAGGATAAAGGTATGGGACAACTTCACCATCTTGGAAGACAATTTCTGATTTTTAACTATGCAGACCACAGGGTTCATTAAATGATTTTAATTAACAGTCACAGGCCTGGTGTTCAAATCTTCATTTGTGTCTAATTGCAAGCAAAATATGAAATTGCTAAATTGATCGTTCTTGACAAGAGAAAAAAATTATGGTTGTTAATTATGTTTTCAGACTATTTGTTGTTGCGGTTTTTTAAGGTAAAATAAATATTTCGATCTCAAGTTTGTCTGCTGCAAAATACTGTTGTGAAAATCCTAACACAGCTTCTCTTCAAACAAGGGGGAAGCTGCCACTTCTGAACAGAAAACATAGTAATTAGTCATACTAATTTGTTGAAAGAAAGGAAAGATAAAGAAGAGTTCTCAGCCATTTATCAGATCAAAAAAGTTAGTGATACAGTATTTTTTCATCTGCGGAATCTCAGAAGGCATGGCCTTGAAAAGATAGGTAGTTTGCAACATTTTATAAAATATATGAGGGGAGATTGGAATGTATTTTTCAATCTTCCCCTGGCAGCCTTCAAGGCTTTATTCAATTTATGCATCATCTCTTGAAGTTCAATACGGGGCACTGGGTCCCAAAATGTACTTTGAAGCATCCATAGCAAATCTTCTGATCTCTGCTCTCACCATCTGAGCAATATATGCATTAGAGTGGAATTTGGGATCACCTTTCAGGTTGAGGGGTGAAGCGCTTACTTAGATAACCCACAGTATCTCAGCTTCAAGTGCAATGTTCAGGTTTGGATAAATGATTGCTTTTCATTTTCCCTCAAGATAAAAGATACAATTTTATACTAGGATTTACAGACCTTTGTACCCACATGGACATCAAGTATTTCTTTTAAAATGTATGTTAAATACAAATATTTCAAAAGCAACTATTTCCTTATGCCATTCTGAGAAAAATTATACACCTTTACAGAACACGATGGTAGCAGTAAGCCACCATCGTGTGCCTTTAGTAATCAACGAGCTTTTCTGCCTTCACTGCTCTTATTTAATCTAAACCAAGCTCAATCCCTTTCCTCCCCCTCAAAGAAGGAAAATTACACATTTTTGCGTGTGTAGCAGTACTACAACAAGAGTTAACAAAACTCCACAATACAATTGCATGTGGTGAGGCTCAGCGCTTTCAGCACTTTTTTTGTTTCCAGGTACAGCTTCTACTACAGCAAATTTTGGGGTTCTTGCCGCCACTATTCTGTCACTTGCATTTTTGTTTTGTTCTCCCGTTCGTCACCCGAGAGCAATGACTGTGTCGTGTGATAAGACAAGCCACGGGCTTGGAAGGGCAAAGCCACAACACAATGATTATTGCTGGAGGGTGCAGTGGAGGGAAGAATAATATGATTTTTAAGATGATTCTCTAAAAGTGATGTGTCATTTGTGGAGTAGTACAGCATGCTCTCAAAGAGCATTTCTGCCTCACGAAGACCTAATAAAAAAATTCTGTTTTCCCAAATTACACAACGATTTGTACTTAAGAACGTTAGTTAAAAAAAAAAAAAAAAAAAATAGAAGGGAGAAATTTACAGAGGTTTTGTGCTAGGTGCACATACGGCATTTTCCCTCTAAGAAATCCTCAAGGTGAAGGTGCTTTAGAATACATTAAAAAAAAAATTCCTAAAAACAAACAAGCAGATAAATAATCCGCTTGCTACTGCTGAAAGCCCTCAAGTTTCTCTCAGTTTTATAGAACACTCACAGCTGAGGATTGTACGGACACGCGTCCCGAGCCACGCAATTCCCTCACAACCCGCCCCGCCGCCGCCGCCCGCCCTCCCTTTGTGTCTCGCCTCCTGATTGGCCCGGCTGTGGCTGTAAGGCGCACGCGGATTGGCCGGGCGGCGCGCGCTGTTGCCATGGCTCTGTTGCTAGGGAGGCTCTGCCGTCTCCAGGCCCTGCAGGAAACATGTAATGAATTATGGATGCTTGCTTTGCTCAAAGAGGGCCTGATCTGTAATGCAGATGAGCTGCCAGGCCAACCACCCCCCCCACCTCCCCCACCCCCCTTTTCTTCTAGGTTCTTAAAAAAAAAGTTAAAAAAAAAAATCGGGGGGGGAAATCAGTTTTTAAATCAGAATCTGCCGTTTGCGCGTCCCCCACCGCAACAGAGGCTCCCGAAGCCGATGGCAATTCTCATGCAAAGGCTGGGCCAGAGGTCAGTATCTATTATTTGTTCAGGAAAAGCTTGTAGGATTTTTCACTGAACTCTGTGACCTGCTGGGGTATTATTTTTTTCCCCCTCTTTGGTTCGGAGACAAAATAGGATACAAACACCAGAAGTGGTATTTTCTAACAGTTGGAGAGGAAATTGTCCCCTCAGTGCGTGAGGAACGCAGCAGCCAGGCTGGCTTTTCTTGCCTCCTAAAAGATATCTTTGCCCAGACGTGACCCAAGACATCCCGTCGGTGTTGACGTGGCTCAGGCCTCAAAAATGGTGCCAGAAGCCTTTGGCTGTAGAGGTGTTCCCTGTGAGTGCCACAGCTGTAACATGTCTGCTTCACTTCTCTGCAAAACTGGATCTTGTTACCCACAGATCGCTCCCCAGCTGGAACCCCCCCACCCCACCCTGCTTGAACAAAGCCTCTGGTGCTTCATACCTGAATACACAGGTTGCTACAATTCATTTAATTCCCCTAATCTTCTTCGAATAAGAAGTACGGTGGATGTTATGCTACATAAATGATAATAATTTCCTATACCTGATGAATACTGGCGTCAGAGAAGACACCTCTCTTGTGCTCATGCATTTTAGTCTTGGTTGGGGTGTTTCTTCAAACTAGTGACAAATTGTTTCAATCCTTTCTGTGTCAAGCCTCCATGGACAAATGTAACTTGAAAAATTCTTGATTGTAGCAAAAATAATCAATCTGATCCTTGTTTTGAATCAGATGGTGTAATTTTGGCCAGACTTAGCTGAGAGTGGACACCCTTAGCTGTCCAAATATTGACCTCAGCAGAGAGGTCCCCTTGTACCTTGAAGATTCATCACTGATGTGAGAGATGATATAGCCCTGCTCCTCCTCAAAGCCCTGTTTTTCAGAGAATTCCACACTAAACAATTTACTCAGCCAGGAAATTACTGAGCAATTAGATTAATTTCTACATATTTTGTACTGTGGAATTTTATACCTTTTTTCACCTCAGATCCCAACTGATTCATGGTTCTTCTTCTAGGAGAAGGAAACGCTTGAGAAAGAGCTCTGACATGAAGATGAAAGATATCTGACACTCCTGTGATTCAGAGTAGAATGATGTCTTGTTTCTTGGATTGTTAAACAAAATGTTCTGTTGCGTAAAAACCAATGAGCACTTAAAAAATAAGAAAGTCTGTGAAACACTGCATGTAGGTGAAGAAAACACTTATGGTTAGCTCTGGCAATCAGACAGTCCCTAAGAGCTTCAGCTGCAATGGTCCTTATGTTTTATTATTTTCTATTATTAAAATGTTTTCTATTGAAGAAAATGATTAAGGCAAAATTTTAGTGTCTATCCCACCCATTTTTGACAGAGCTATCATCAAATTCCATTAAAAAAAAAAAAAAAAAATCCAGGCTATAGAATTAGAGAACCCACAGTGCTTAAAGCTGAGAAATGTCTGAGATATGTTTAGCTGAAAATGCGGTATTAAAATTTGTATATATGATTTTTTTTTTCTTGTGGCATGGCAGTGTTTCCCTGTGACATACATTAAAACAAAAGATATGTTAGCAGTTTGCACTTGCCGGAAACATAGGTCATGTTTTTGTGAACCAAATAATTGTAGCTTACTCTTTTCATTTATTGACCTTCATTTTTTATACAATGTTTTATGTCTAAGGCATTGGAAGATGATTATTCCCACACCTATACAAATACATGCTGCACGTACCATGAGATTTGGGATAGCTTTAATAGTCAGCAGAGAGGCAGCAAACATCTTCTTAAGCACATAAGCAATTTAAACAAATCCATATTTCCAGTGCTTTAGCATCTCTCCCATGCTTTCTACTGAGGAATCACAAGAAATTCAACCAGCAGCAGCCAGCTCTTTCTGTGAGTCTGCTGTCATGTTGTGGAAAGCTCTTGTAATGATGTCTGCAGCAGAGCATTTGCCTTCATGCATTGGTCCAAACTTCACCAAAATAGTGCTTGAACCTTCAGGGCAGAAAACCTCAACTCCAGCAAGCCTTGCATCTTCCCCAGGACATTTTATAAGCTGCTCCTCAGGAGGAACCTTGCTGAGTTCTCCTGATTAAGATTTTATAATTCCCTTTGCTGTGTTTGTGCGCTGAGGGGCGAAGGAGGGGCTGGAGGCCTTTGGGGTATGGACCTAACAACCTGACTAAAATGGATACAATAAATACTGGACAATAGTTCAAGTGTGAGAAGGTCTGGAGTCACCAACAGGGAGAAAAATGATGCAGGAAGCTTTCACAAAAGAAGCAGCTCTTAAGGAAAGAGCTGAATGAGGAAAGGGAACATTTTGGTGCATGATGAGCTGGAGGTTGGTGTGTGGCCAGGGTGAAGCAGGAGGGAATCTTCAGAAAGCAGGAATAGTGAAGAGAAACAAAGGAAAAATAGTAAACTGTATAACTGTATTTTTTTTCTTCATTTCTGCACCATCTGATTGAAAAAAAAAAAAATCAAATCTATTTCCATGGAAAAAAACAAATTTACATTTCCCCCAAAATTTTTAATGTTATTGTTTCAGTGGAAGTTTCTTTCTTGTAGAAACAAAGGGCTTCTTTCAATTTACTTAAAAAATGCAAACTTTCTAATGCTCCTTTTCTATTAGGACTGTATAAACAAAAAAGCTTTGCATTTTTAACAATAATAGTTTTAAAACAGTGCTTTAGCATAAACATATTTTTCACGAAGATCCTTTTTTTCTGAAGTAATTTCAACCAGTTTATGCTATCAGTAATCTTTATAGAGTTTACATTAATCCACAAACATTGTATAGTGTGATGAAGTTGATGAGAATCAACAAAGGATAAAGTAGAGTATTGCAGCCCAGATAAAGAAACCCTCTGTTTAATGCCAGCTGCTCAGGAAATGTCAAAAGTAAAGTGAGCTTCAGGTCAAGGGCACTGGGAACAGTCTGTTAGCACACCCTAAGACAGGCAGCTCTTGTTATTAGTATGAACAAGGATATGGTGAGTTCTTTTTAATCTATCCCTGGGCCTCCTTCTGGCTTCCCAGACATGAATTCATCCCATTTGGGCTCACCTCGGTGGGATTGCTGGGAGTTTTTCAAAACATACCCTCTTTGCTCTCTCTAATGTTCCCCATCAGGTTCGCTAAAGGCCAGGATTTCAGTGAAAATCCTGCTCCTAGGAGACCTGTGGGCTCACTGCCAGACCTTGAAAGGGAACAAAATTGTGGGCAACTGCTCTTTTTTTCACTTGTCTTGACAGCAAGGATTTTCTTCAGCCCTTGGTTTTTTGCCATGTACCTGTGAGTGTACCTTGTTTATCACCACTTAAGGGAGTTTTATCTCTTAATACAACACTAAGTTGACAGGTGGAACATCTGAGGAAATAGGACCAAAGTGTGGGAAGGGCAATAACTGGATGAACCTCTCTATTGGTAGCCCCTTCATGGAGGATGAGGCACTCTTTCATGTGACTGGGAAGCAGGGGCTGGTTTGAGAGAATGAACATTGTATATGCTGATACTGCTTGACAAAATGTCCCCAGCAAAGTATTGACAACCACTCTGGAATGAACAGGAAAGCAGCTTGGCTCTGTGAATTCAGAGCCATAACAGACACTTTGCTGTAGATGTCCCATGGATGTGCATCAAAAATACAAGGAATTTTGCAACGATTGTTCAGAATTGTGCACGGTATGATTTTTTTCCTGCTGATGTTTTTTGATCTCTTCAAATTTTCAAGGATCCTTTAAAATGCATGTTTAGTTCTTGAATGCTGTGTTTTGGACCAGAGGAAAAATCCTAGTACAAAACTTTCTAATGTATTTTATAACATGCAAACTGTCAACATGCTGTGGGATATGACTTGTGCATCTTTATGATACAGCACTAGGTGAAAAACTTCTTCAGTACAAAGTATGTAAGCTCAGCCAGAGCATTAGTCAAATTGATGAGACCTACTCATTTAGAAATTGTCATAATATGCAAATATGTTCTCACATTTTATTGTTTGAATAGTGGATATTGGGAGATATAGATTGGGAAGAAACAGATGAGTGACTCAGAGGCTGTTGGTGCCATAAAACTTTATGGTTATTAGAGCCAGACAGTCTTTCAGATTTGGTTCTGTTTGCAGAGTAATTGTCCTGTGAGAAAGAACAGCCAATATGATACAATCTACTATGGATCCAAACCTTTGTCTCCACAGTGGCAGCATTTATTTCATCATATGTTAGATTTTTAGAGAGGAGAAATTTACAGCAGATCTAGTGAGCCCAGGCATTGGAGATAAACATTATTTGGCACATAATTTGCTTGATCTATTTAGTTCTGTCTTCCTTAGATTGAGACAAGTCCGTGTTCCAGATGTAGGTGTGTTGGGATCACAAGGCCAAAATGAATATTCTGTCAGTGTGTTGTGGTGATACAGGCTCTCTAGGAAACTCACTTTATATCTGCTTCAAAAGATCTCTGTACAGAGCAGCCAGGGGATCAGGCCCAGCCAGTAAGGGTTTATGAAATACAGGCCTTGCTTGACCAAGTTCCTCCTATGGCAAGGTGACCTAAGTGGGTGAGGGAAAGACTGTAGATGTTTACCTGGACTCTAGTAAAGCCTTTGACACCATTTCCCATAGCATCCTTCTCCAGAAACTGTCTGCTCATGGCTTGAATATGTGCTCTGTTTGTTGGATAAAAACTGGCTGGATGGCCAGGCCCAGGGAGTGGTGGGGAGTGAAGTTACATCCAGCTGGTGACCGGTCACAAGTGTGCTCCCCAGGGCTCAGTAGTGGGGTCAATTCTGCTTAATATCTTTATCAGTGATCTAGGTGAGGGGATTAAGTGTGCCCTCGGTCAATTTGCAGGTGACACCAAGCTGGGTGGGAGTGTTGATCTGCTGGAGGGCAGGAAGGGTCTGCAGAGGGATCTGGACAGGCTGGACTGATGGACCAAGGCCAGTGGTCTGAGGTTCAACAAGGCCAAGTGCTGGGTCCTGCATTTGGGTCATAACTGCAGGGAGTGCTGCAGGCTGGGGCAGAGTGGCTGGAAAGTGGCCCTGCAGGAAGGGACCTGGGGCTGCTGGTCAACAGCAGCTGAACATGAGCCAGGTGTGCCCAGGTGGCCAAGAAAGCCAAAGGCATCCTGGCCTGTGTCAGAAATTGTGTGGCCAGCAGGACCAGGGCAGTGATTGTCCCCCTGTACTGGGAACTGGTGAGGCTGCACTTTTAATTCTGGATTCTGTTTTGGGCCCTCACTACAAGAAAGACGTTGAGGTGTTGGAGAGTGTCCCAAGAAGGGCAACAAAGCTGGTGAAGGGTCAGAAGCACAAATATAAGTAGCGGCTGAGGGAACTGAAGTTGTTTAGCCTGGATAAAAGGAAGCTCAGGGAAGACCTTATTGCTCTCTACAACTGCCTGAAAGAAGGGTGTAACCAGGTGGGGGTCAGTCTCTGCTCCCAAGGAATAAGCAACAGGACGGGGGGCTCAGTCTCAACTTGCACCAGGGGAGGATTTGACTGGATATTAAGAAGAATGTTTTCTCCCCAAGGGCTGTCAAGCACTGGGATCAGGCTGCCCAGGGAAGTGGTGGAATCAATATCCCTAGAAGTATTTTAAATATATATAGATGTGGCCCTTAAGGACTGGTTAAGTGGTGGACTTGGCAGTGCTGGGTTAAGGGCTCGACTCAATGATCTTAAAGGTCTTTTCTAACCTGAATGATTGTGTGAAACATCTCAGCCCTGCTACTCTTTGCTGTCTGCCACACAATCCTCTTTCACACAAAACCTGTTCACAAACCTGGAAAGAGCCTTTTTCTGAATGAGCCAGCAACAGTTACTCCAAAGCAACTGGTTACTGGCCTCCCCACTCTTTGAGCAGCAGCTGTTGGTAGGATCACTGCAAATGTAGCCACAGAATCTGCTTTAACAGCAGCTTGGTAGCTGCTTCAGCTTTCCAAGACAGCTGGCAGCTGAGTTGTGAAGCTGCAGCCAGCCAGCAGTGAGATGTCTAATACATGTCCAGAAATCACTGTGTATTTGCCATGATTACCATAGTGATACATCCCACTGTTTTGTCCATGCTCTTTGATCAAATAGAATCAGTCAAAAGGTTGCCATTTATCCAAAACTGACATAAAACAGTGAGATAAGAGGAGTAACAGCACTTTGGATGTGGATACTGCATGCCATAATTCTACTAGATTACGAATAACTTCTGTTATGTATAGGAAGAAAAGGTACCATGATGGATAGCTTCCTTCTGGAGAAAGGACTATGGTACCAGAATTATGGATGTTTCATAGGGAATAAGTGCCTGTGTTGCAGAGATGTTGATATGGTAACAGGTTGTGTGAATAAAAGCTGCATAGATAATTGGAGTGTAACAGTTAAAACATGACTCAGCTTATTTGCAAGCAAAAGCTCCAATTTACCTTCAGCAATGCCTGTGAAACGCAGTGGGCTGTTGCATTGTGCACTGTTTGAACTTTTCAAGCAGGTCTGGAACTCACAGCTACTCACACAGGTGGCAGGTTTGAATATCCCTGTGCATTCACAGGAATTTTGTTGGCATTGGTATCAAAACTCCTGTGATAAGGGAGAACAACACTGATCCTTGATTTCTTAAGAGTAATTTCTTCTAAGATAGGAAAGAGCCATAAGATCCTCCAGTTTGATCTCCTGTATAATATTGTCGATTCGATTTCAGTTGATATGAAAATATTTTCATGGTTTAAATGATGGTTTAGTTAGAGTAAAGGATTTAAGTCTTCAGGGGTGGCAGTTGCATGCCACAGGCATAACACAGAATGAACAAGCTGTAGTGATGATGGAGAGTTTATTAAATGGGACATGCTGAATAGATCACAATTAGCAAAAGTAGTGGTTTCTCCCATCTTTTAACTAATTTTTTTTTTTTTCAATTTGACCTGGGAAATTCTTTCCAACCTTTAATCAGTATGTTTCTGTGCATTTAAGCCAGAAATACATACGTAGTATCTAGGAACATTTGTCTCTGTCTGGTTAGAAGCCAGATCTTTGGTGCCTTTTTGTCAGTTATGGCAAGTCTGTAAGTTTGAAAACAAACCCCAACCCTCAAACAGTCAAATAAATAAAAAAAAAAATCCAATCTCCAAATGCCCAGTCATCTCCATCTGGCCAGCTGAGCCTGAGAGGGGGAGGGAGAGGGGATGCCCAGACTTGCTCTGAGGATTTTAGAATGGTGTGTGGTATTGCCTTGCAACCTCCAGCCAGGAGTGAGACCCTCACCTTTATTGACAATCTTTTAGTGTTTAATTACCCTGTCTGCTGGAAAGTTACATCTTGTTTCAAGGTTGAATTTGTCTAACTTCCAGCCATTCAATCTTGTTCAAGCTTTTGTCAACAAGATTGAAAGCGCTTTATTAGGTATCTTTTCCACCAGGGAATACCTATATAAACTGATAGTCATTGTATAACTTACCTGATGTTCTGCCTCTAAAAATCCCTTCCCAGCTCTTGCTTTCCCCACATCTTTCTGCCAGAGATTTCTTCATTCTATATGCTGGATGGTGAGAAATCAACACTGTCTTCTAATAAGAGATGAGGAAAGATGACGAAATTATCTAAGAAAGAAAGAAAGAGGGGAGGTTTAAAAGGAATTTATTGGAAGAGGCATTTTCTCTTGATTTCAACTAATTTCTGCAGTACTGATAAGCAGTGCCATGTCCTAGGGCATAAACCAGCCAGCCTCCAGTGGTGGGGTCAGCTTCTACCAGCAAAGCTGTTGGTCTTTATAACATTTGACTATGTAAAAAGTGCTTTACAAAGAAGCACATGGATGTTAAGGAGCACTGACTAAAGCAGGGATAACCTGTAGCATTCTGTGTGGTGCTCTGCAGAGTCATGGTAAAATCACAGAAAACTCCAACCACTTAATTTAGCAAGTCATGTTAAACAGGAAGGAGCAGTTACAATTTCAGTACCAATTTGTTGTCAGTAAGTTGTTTGTCACCCTATCTCTCCAGTTACTAATTTATATAATCAGCACTTACCTTTCATATTATGAAAACATTAAGAGAGACCTGCCATTGTAGAACATCACTAGATTAGGACAAAAATGTAATGCAGTCCCCACAACACCAAAATGTTGATCTGTAATATTAGCTATTTATACTGTAATATTAGCTGTTTATAGTTGACCAGGTCAAAGCATTTGATGTAAAAGGAGAGAGGAGTTCAAAATAAGAAGGTGAATACAGCTCTTCCCCAAGGAGGAGCCATGATCAGAATTCAACCTTTGCTGGTGGTGTAGTTTTTGTGTGTACCCTTGGCGTGTATGCTCTGCAACAGCACTTTATTTCAAACATCTTCATTTTTCCTCTCAGGATGAAGCAAATGTTTTAAATTACAGCTAGAGCATGGAGGAGAGAATTCAACTGAAGCACAAATATGAGTCATGAAAGTGTTTGTGCCTTATTTTCAGGGTAATCACTAAACACCTGCTAAATTACATTTTAAAAAATTACCCAGTATTTCACAGTGGGTTTTATCCTCTTGTTTATTATTTTCTCTCTTAAGCCCCACTCTCAATCCTTGATCTGCATGGAAAGAATGTCTCATCCATGCCGTGCTCCCAAAACTCAGCAGAGCTCTGAATGTACTGATGTTCTGCCCATGCAGGGCTGATTATAGGACAAGGACTGAGGTTTGTGCTGCAGGGACAGACCTTGGGGCCTTTAGGCAGAGTTCTGACACAGCCCTGGGTGCACAACACAGCATGAGAGAGGAAATCATTACCCAGAAAAAAAAACATAGACTTTTTTGAAAGCTAGTGAAGCAGAAATAAAAAAATAAAAGTGACTCATCCACGTTGATTCTGGCTAAACTTTACTTTCTCACATGTTGCTGTTTTTTTGTGTCAGCAACTTTAGTGCTGTAAAAGTGCCTCGTGGAGGAGAAGAATGTTGTACATGGGCACTCTCCTCCCTGAGATGTGTAGCATATACTTGGTTACTGAGCCTCCTGGGAACACGGTGGAGGACACATGCTCAGTTGTCTGTTTCGCTTTTATGTTTTCTTTAGTTGTTTTTCAGTCTGGCACTGAGTGGGCAGACAAGACTCTTGAACAATCTGTAATTACATCGTGTCACAGTTGATGAGGTTACAAAGGAGTAAATATCTAGTTGGTTTTAGAGAGGATATTTTTAACAATACTCACTCTACATCTAATAGAGTGCATCTGTGTCCTCTGTGGGCACTTTGCCTTAGATAATATAAAAGGAGAGCAATGGGGAAAAGAGCAGCATAATTATATCTGCATAGTCTTCAGCAGAATCAGTTTCTGCAAATACACACTTGACATTTCAACTATTTCATACCAGTGCTGCTCCTATTGATGCCAGTGGCATCTCTGCCCTTGAATAGGAATAGGGTTGAATTCTGACTGTTGAATCTCTTATGACAAGAGAGGTGGAAGTTTCCCAGCATGACCTGATTGCCATAGGGAAAGAGAAAAGTTTTATTAGACCATCATGTCAGTAATTCTTGACCTGGGGTCGTGACTGTGTCTTGAGAACTTTCCCTTCTTTTGGGTCACAAGGAGACACCAGAAATCCAATATATTTTTCTGTTGTAACATGGGTCACAGCACAGAACAGAATAAAATAGTTCCATCAGCCTGCTTCTGCTGGATTGTTACCTGCTGTGTTTCCACTTCTGCTAGCCAAATGTTGGCATCTCAGTGATAGAGAGCAGCCTGCTCCAGACAGTATCACATGTCTAAAGTCATATGAAATCATATTGCATTTATACCACTCAGACCTGAGGGAAAAAAAACCTTTCCTAGAGTCAAGGGCCACTTTCACTTTATAATGGCAATGTAGAAAGATTTGTTTAAAAGGCTGTTAGATACTGATGCCTGAGGTTCTTTGTTGAAGCAGTTACTAGACATACTCATGGTCATATTTATTAATTATTTGTGTTCCAACAGCACCTACTAATGCACATATCTGGTCCAAACATAGAGAGTGACATTGCTTGAAAGCCCATTATTTCCAGCTTTCAGGGCAGGTGTGGGAACAACCAGACTGACTTCCATGAAACAGCATCAGCTCACTCCAGCTGTTGCTGTGCCTTTGCAACCTGAGGATGTGACTCAGGCTATTGGGAACATCCCCTGCCTCTCAGCTTTAGCATTCAAGGTTTTGCAAGTAGATTGACCTTGAGCAATGACAAACTTCTCTCTGCACATTATGATGAAATTGCAGAACTCTCCTCTATAGAGGGATATTATCCCCTGGTTTATAGGTCAGGAAAAATAACCTTTAGGAAAATAAGATAAAATTGAGAAAAGGCAATAGTACACTTAGTTTGCTAAAACTGGGACTTAAGTGCAGACCTATTTTCTAGAGTCACTTGCTGAATTTTTGAAGAGATTACTAATAATTTGTTTTTGTTTTCCTTGCCTTGCTCTGTCTTTTCAGCATCTGACAATAGCACCACCTATGCAGTACAGCAGAAATTATCAAGAAATCAGAGGAGTGGTAAGGTGATCTGCCTCTTGAGCATCCTGCTAAGAACCATCTTCTGAATGAGAAAATTCAGACTCAGTGTAGGAGAAATCCATCAGCGCTTGCTTGCTTTTTCCCTCCTCTTTCCGCTAGCCAGAGGAGACCAAAGCAAATCTCTATCCCCTGGGCCTGTTGTCCTATGGAGGGATTATCCCTTCCTCCAGCAAGAAGGGTTATTTGTGTCTTCTTTTCATCTACCATTTACTCTATTTTCCCTGTCTTGAAGTTTTGTCCTCTCTTATTTAAACAGTGTTGCTCTTTTTTTGGCAGTAAGGAGTGCAGGACACAACAGAGCCAGGCCTGCCTTCATCTAAAGGGCAGAAAGAAAAGAGTTCTTTTCCTTCTGGCTTTAATATACTTTGTGAGATCTCTGCCTAATCCTCACCGTTCTCTTTCTCTCCCTCTGCTCCTCCTTTGGCTGCCCACTCAAACACTCCTCTTGCTACTCTTCCCCCTCCTTGTGATGTAAAACCTCAACATCCAAGTAATGAATGCTGTCTCACCTCTTTCTCTTCACTCATATGCCTGCAAGGTGAATGCATGCCCTCACAATGGAAGGAGGAGATAAGAAATTCCCCATGGAAATATCACAGATACTTAAAATAATTTGGAGCAAAAATCCCTGCAGGTTTATTGAAAACACCCCCCTCGGCACACAGAGATTTATTTATCTGCTTTACTGCATTTTGCTTACGTCAAGAGCTGGATTGCTCCTGTACAGCCCCCTCGCCAGGCAGATAATTGCTACATATTCTTTTGTACTGCTGCCACCACCTCCACCATCGGGCGTTTTCCCAAACAATTGCCTGCGCAGCCTCGGAGCAATCCATCTCCCTGCCGACACTGGCATAGCAGTGCTTTGGTATTAGGGGTCTCCCTGGAGCAGGTGAGAGTCTTACCTCTTTTCTTGAAAATCAAATGAAGTAAGTGTGGTGCATGTCTCCTTCCTTTTCCAGATAATTAGCAAAGATGTTAAAAAGAGCCAGGGTAGCTCTCTGACAGCTCCAGCCTCTCCTCGATGGTATCTTGTTGGCCGTCACTTACATGCAGACATCCGACCTGATGTAGTGTCATTTCTCTTTACCTTTTGTTTACAGCCACTCAGCCTGTTGTCACTCTGTGTGACAGTGCCTGTATTCAAGCCAATATGAATTTATTTTTCAAGGAAGACTTTCTGAGAGCAAAGCTTATGCCTCACTAAGGATCCAACTAAACTGCATTTCTGGCATTTCTGGCGAGACCTTTTCCTTCACCATCATCCATTACATTCATGATTAAACAAATGATAGCGTAACCTGGCCTTTCTTCTTTTTTTTGTTATTTCCTGCTCAGGGTTTCTTCCACATGCTGATGCTTAGATTTTCAGCTGAATAGTCATTAAATTCTATTGCCATGCACTTTAGTAATAACAATTTTTATGCATTTTTGATTTCCTTCACCTGTCTCCAGCTCCTCAAGATTGGTTTCCTTCTGAGCTCCCTGGACTGTCAGAGCATGGGACTGTCAGACTCCATTGGCTGTAGGCATCTGGAGACCCCAGGAGTGCCAGGACTAACCATGGTCCCATGTTTTGTCCCAGGAGAAGGGCACCTGACAAATGTGCCATCAGTGTGTGTGAGGCAGGGCATAAACAGCTTTTTGTATGTTGTTGTAGTCACAAGAGTGGGTCTTGGTTTTGGGCTTCTTCCTTTTTGTCCCGTCCCTTTTCCCTGGCACCCTGAAGGTGAGAGGAGAACAGCTGGATGCAGGGGCAGCATCCCAGGGCAAGCTGGGCCACATCTCTTTAGTGTGGCAGTGTGCAGGTAGCAGCCTCTTTGCCAGGGCCTTGGACAGAGGCAGGAGGATGCACTCACCTGCTGGGTTTCCTGCACTGTTTCCTTCTGGACAAAGGCAAAGCTGGATGGAGACAAAGTGCCTGGGTTTGTTTTCTATGGTGCATACCAGAAGCAGGTTCAGCAAAAGAGTTTGCAACACTGTGGACAAGTAATGACTCTCCCTTTTTACTCTTAATGTATGCATTGCCAAAGTAAATATTTCATTTTCCAGTACTAATGCAGCTCAAGAATCAAGAACATGTGTATTCCCTTCCCTGATGTCTCTTACCCCAACAGCACATAGTATGTAATTGCACAAAAAAGGCTGGGGCACTAAGGGGATACCTTAAACTCCTTCCAGTCTGTCTACAGCTTCAAAACTAGGAACCATATACTGGGCCCAAATACACAACTGGACTAACTATTTCATGCAAAACTTCTGGTGAACCAAGAAGTTTCCATGATACTAAATATTTACTTGTAAAAAAATGTTATCTCACTGTGAATTTTGCTTTCTAATTTCATAGGAAGTATGCTTCATTGTAATACTGTCAGGGTGGTATATTTGGGTTTTTTTAATTGGAAAGTACATTTTAGCTAGAAATTACATGAAAATTTATTCCAAAAAAGTTCTAAATTCTTAACATCAGATGAAAAATAAAATATTTTGATACATGATGCATTTTTGTTTTACCTGATATAATGGTTTTAAAATATTTTTCTGTTTGCAGATAAGTAACAAAGTAGTTTGAAATGAGACAGTCATTTCAATGCAATTTTTTCAGAGCCACTAGTGAGATAAAAAATCCATTCTCTGTAAAGCTTAGAGTAGAGAGATCTGAGTCATGAAAGTTATGTTGAAAGCATCTTCTTATCTTTAGATGGTAGATGCTGGCACGTATATATATATATATAGTGTGTGTGTATATATAGATATCGATTATATATGTGTATATATGCACACATATATATTTAGATATGGATGTGTGTTTATATATGCACCTATATGAAAGCATGAGCATGTACTTATAAACAAGGGCATTGTGCCACAGGGGTTTTCCCTCAGATGTAGTGGTTGCATATAGCTCATGGAGAGGTGTGCAGTGAGCATTATCTTGGATATTATTTCTTTACAGCTTTGGACCCAGGCCAAGACTTAAGCACACGGTTCTTATATTGATCACAGTTCAGTATATTGATACTTGCACTGAGCTTTGCATGAAAGTTTTCCTTAAGTCTTTCCCAAAAATCTCCCATGAATACAGTGTGGGATTTTGTTACTAACCCTTTTAAGAGTCCCCCAAATCCCTCATTGTTTTCTCTTTTGGAAGCCATCATGATGTAATACACGTGTGTGCTGGCAGTGGTATATAAGATGCTGAGGACAGTAGTTACACAGCTCTTGGAGAAGGCGTTCTTGCTGCCATCCTAGCAATATCAGGATAGGTAAATTCAGTTCCAAGCCTTCTATGGTAGGCATGGATCCATCAACCTGGCCCTGATCCTTCACCCTGACGCCGTATCTCAGTTTTGCCTGCCTTCTGAGTCAGGTTGAGCTGCCTTTGCCTTTATCTATGGGCAGAGTGTATTGAGCAAGAGGTGCAGCAGGAGCAGCACAACCTGCTCAGCGATGCCGAACGTGAGCGCTCCAGTGGGGCGCAGGTGCCGCCTCATGCTGTAGGTGAAAGGAAAGCCAGGGAAAACAAGCAGATCAGCCTTTGGCTGCACAGAGCTGCAGATCAAGTCCCCAGTGCCCTGCTTCCTGCTGATGGACAGCAGCGTGTTGTGGAGGCAGTGTAGCATAGCTTGTTTAATGCTGCATTATGGTAATGAATACCGGGGAGCCATTAACACAGGAATCTCAGATTTCAAATATAACGAACCACACACTTCAATGTTTTCTAACAGTGTGTTCTTTGGAACCATAAACACATGATTTTTTATCAACTTTCTTCCCAAAACAAATTTTTCCAGCTATGTACCTCTTTAATCAACCAATACACAAATATATTTATTTGTTTTTAATAACATTTGGTAATATTTGCCAGAAACATAACAACACTCTTATTTTTACCCATGGCATGTTCTTTATCTATTTAATGTTATACAACCTTTCTAAAGCCAAATTAAGCAATAACATTAGCATCAATCCATTGAATTCAGGTGCTATTAAAATAAAGTAGATGTTTTCAAACACTAGAATGAATGGAAAAATATTGCCTTGATTGTCAGATTGCATTTCTTTCCCGTTGTAGCTAAGTGGGTTGAATTAAGTGATTAATTAACTATGCATCTGCACAATTAGGTGGGCATTTTTATTTTGTTTAACTTATATATTTATTCCCAACTTGGGAAAAAAAGAGCTATAACAAGACAAAGGGAAAGCATTCCCCATAGCACTACTGTAGTGTGTGTTTTACTATCATTTCCATTGAAGTGCTGTTAATTACTTGGGTTTATAACTCAGGCATAAAAATTTTCACAATGGTGAAATTTCTCAGAGAAGATTTTGCTGAGTTTTATTAACTGTTGGTTTTAGATTAGAAAAACTGAAACAACATCCAACAACAATAACCACCTTTGTTGCAGGTGCTCAATCTCTCCTTGTGAACTGACTTGGTCCAGGCTGGCATTGGAGTACCATTTCCAAAACAATCTCTGGAGCTGCTGCCTGGACCTTTGCCTGTGGTTTGCATGAGGGCAAGGCAGGTGCTGCTTTGTAGCTGAGGAACTACCCAGATGCCCAAGCCAGTCTGGAGCAAAAACAGCAATCACAGTTTCTGCAGTTCCAAAGTGCATGTGGAGGTTCATAAACCCCCAGCAAACATTCAGAAAAAGGGCACCCAAGGCTTCTCCACTCAGAATGAAACTCTTCCTATCCTTTACGCTGCTCACCCAAAACTGCATCTGGCTGCAGCATTGTTTCCTCTTGCATTGGAAAACCAGAAGTGCTTTTTAGTGCTGCCATTCGCCAAAACTCCTTTCCAAGATGCTTTTTATCTTGGTTCTTGCCAGAATCCCGGTCACTGGATGGTACAAATGCTGTAAATGGACTAATGTGGGCCCAGCAAGCGCTGGGACTGCTTCTTTGAGCTGAGCTTTTGAAAATAATGAGCTGGATTGTCAGAGCCCTTGGTCAGCAAGGCGAGAGAATGAGAACCCTGCTGCTCCCCTGCTCAGTTTGCAACTCCAGCTGCCTGCAGTGGCAACTATTCAACTGAAATTCCCTCCAGTGAGAAAGGTCTTTGGCAAGATGGAAATGTTGAGATTTTTTTTCCCCTCCCCTGTAATTTTTGTGGGTTTTTTTGGCATCAGATTCTTTGTGTCTTCATACAAAAGTTCTTTTCTTTTTATTTTTTCCTTTATTTTAGGCTGACATTTTGATTCTGCCTTAATTAAACCACTTTGGAAGCAGCATGACTCTGTTTTGGAATGAATTGCACTGGTACAAGTTTTGTGCAGAGGCATCTCTGTTTCATAGTGACTACATCCCTTCTGACAGTCCTCCCACAGCTATCCCACCTTGCCTTGCTTCAGGCCTGCATCAGGGTAGGTGTTTTTTACCTGCATGAATCCTACCGCTCCACAAGCATCCTGACCAGATGTCACAGGGCACTTTTCATGCTGAGAGAAAACTGCTTTTGCTCCTTTGCTTTTCTGCTTTCCTGACAGCCCTCTTGCTCCATTTCCCTCTTCTCCCTTCTTCCATTCAATTACTGACCCAGTGTGTAATGCCCCAGGATTTCTCAGGGCTTTTTCCTCTCCCAGATAAAGAGCATGTCCAGTCCTCACTAAATCTGTTCTTTGCTGTGACCTGTGTCTGGTGCAGAGAATGCAGGAGGAAAGCACCTGTGGGGACAAGGGCCAGCACCCTAATGCATCCAAGGACATGTATGGCTGTACTGTGATACTAAGATTCTTTCTTGCTACTCCCTCCACCTAAAGTTATGCACATGATTTTGCAACGTTTTAAATAGTTATAAGTAGTGGTCGTTAAAAGATAACAGATTATTTTTTCTGCTGTTGCCCTTCAAACCCACCCTCCTCCTGCCCTGTTCATATGGTGCTCCTACAGCTTTATATTTTAAACAGCTTTGTTTTGTTCAAAGTGTCTAATTTTGCAGGAATTGGCCAAATATCCCACCTCTCCCTCATGGCCATGTGCTTTATCTTTCTCTGTCTTGCCTCCTCATAAAGCACTGTAGACATTCAAGTATCAATATTTTGTTTACCAAATTAAAAAAAAAAAAACCCAAAACACTGGATCAGAAAAGCCATGAGTGAACAGTTTTTTTAGCTGTATTTATAGTAGAGGAGGTAAATTGCCAAAATTAAACCATGACAACATGACAAAAACCCATGGAGATGATAAGGCAGATAGACATTCTCTCTTGCAACTCCACTTCCAAGCCCATGAGCCCATTCCCACCAGCTTGGGATGTGTTTCTGACTGGAAAGCACCTTCTTAAGGAATTGCTGGTTATTTTTAGTAAAATCCTTGGAAATTTTAACATTTCAGATTCAAATCTATTATTATTAAGTCTAGTTATTTGAAGGTGCACTTTTATGATCAAAACCATATGGGAGAGTATTTAAAGAAAGAAAATCAGTGCTCAGTTTTAGGGCTGGTTGATGGAATGATGGACAGCTCTTCATGGGGCTGTGTTGATTCAGTGTTTCCTTCATACCCCAACAGGCCTTTCTGACCACCAGCCTGGTACATGAGCATTGCACCATTTTCCAGGTTTAGAGAGCCTTTTAAAGCAGTATCTATTTCTATTCTGCAGCCCAACATTTCAAGGAAGCATCCACTTACAGAAAAGAAATCTGTGGAGGTTAAGAAATAATTACAAATCAACTGTTAGAATTACAAATATTTTTTCCGCATGCTGTTGCTTAATGGATTGAAAATTGACCCCACTTGGACAAATTAAATAAAATGTGGGAAGAAGACTTTTGGGTAGTGATTAGTTGGTCCCTGTGTCTTGGAAGTCTGGTAGGTCACTGCTAGAAAATTCATAGCACCCCTAAAGCCAAACAACCAAATACTGGATTCACAGGATGTCTTCCTAGGGCCTGCACAGCAACTTTAAAAAAAATCCAGCTGAACAATAAGCATTAAAATGCTCTTAAACTGGCATTAAAAGTATCACTGAATGTGTTTAATAAAAACTTTCTATCAAACGCATTCTTCTAGGAGTGGGACAGAACTACATAAGGACATGCCAGGCAGAACTAGGTAATTTCTGGAAATCTGGCTCTGTGATCCCTCCCTTGAAAGAGAGACAACAGAAGCAGTTTAATTCCAGGAAAAGAAGCAGATCAAATGTTTCTCCTTTGAGCAAGCAAAGAGAGGAGGGAAACTGTGATCATTCCCAGTTCTGCCTGGGCTGCAGGGCAGCTCGAAGATGTCTCCTGTGCAGGGCAGACAGCGGAATTACAGCCAGCATAGTCCAGTGGGCTACTCACTGCCCTACCAGCTATGTTTAGTGGTGGGTATTTTCAGCAGCAGGATTTTGTCTTGTAATCCACGTCACACAGCACCTGACTGGCAGATGTCTGGATACACAGGGAAGCTGGGAGGAATCTGTAGCTTGGGAGTGCTGGAGTTTTTTTGGATGTGACTATTTTGATCATATTGTCTTTATTCCAAAAGTAATTTCTAACTACACCCACAGTTCTGGGTGAGTAAAAAGCCAGACCTCGTATAAAAACAATCAATTCATTAAAGTTGTTGAAATGGCAAGATCTTTAAAAATCTGTCAGTTCATTAATATATAATAAACCTACTCCAGCTTGCCCTGAAATAATTTAGTAGATAAGATCTCATTTTGCTGAAAAATGAGTTTTAGAACACTCAGGGTATTTTTTTTTAAATATCTTGTTTTCATTTACAATTGCTTGTAACTGTTTATATCCATTTAATGACTAAAAAAGCATGTCCACAATCTGTCCCTGGCTGAATTCCTCTGAATAGTTCACTCCTTCAGAGCAGTATTGGCTTAGCGTGTTGGTTCAGTGACCAGCGTGATTTTTGCATCAATGTAACACAGGAGAGGGCTTACATTACTGCTGCCACAAAATGTAATCAACTGCCTAGCATACTTGTCTGAAGAATTATTAAAGCATAGAATGCAAAGTGGCAGAAATAGAAGTATAATTCAAGTAAAATCATCAAAGGATGCAATAACCGAGTTAGAAAATGCAGTGACAGATCTAATTAACGAACTAAATTACAATTCAGTCCAAAAATAATTGTCATTAGAAGTAAAATCACATTTCTGTCTGAAGCGTCTCAGCATGTTTGCCATAGTGATTGCTAAAACTAGAAAGAAACCCACTCTCATTATTTTTTTAATGCAATTATTACACACAAAAATCAGTCATGAAATCGAAAATGCCAGTTTAGCAAACGATTCTCAGCTAAGAGCTTTCACTCTCACACCACAAGGTACAGATTTAGGCTGGGGCTGCTGGCTTACAGCACTTTGTTTTTGTGCTCATGCTGGAGACAACATTATTTTTGGACTGACTCCTTCCTCCCAAAGACCTCTTTGTATTCTGACTTAAAACAAAAGACCATTTAATTTTAATATTGACCTAATTGCACATCTGAATCCATTGGAAGCTGTCTGAAAAACAAAAATACTAATAGGACATGTGCCAACTGCAGTTTAAGTTGGGCTGCTTTTAATATGAGCTGAAGAGCTTTTGTATTAAGCTCTAACAATGGCTAATACAGCTGCTGAGCTGATTACTTAAGCAACTTCTGGATATATTCACACATCAAATTTGAATTCCAAGTATTTTGCATACTGTTTCCACCTATATAATTGTCTGCTGGCCCTTATCATTATTTATTATGCAAAACTGATTTTTTTTTTGAAGCGTGAAGAATGAAGTGCTTTAGTATGCAAACAGTTAAAACTCTCATGTGGATTCCGATTTCGTATGTGTTGATAAATTCACTTATGATGACTGACAGTGTGAGATTTTTTTTGGGTCATATCGGTCACTCTTTCCATGACACTGATGAAAATGATAAACTAAATGCCAGAAGTGTCCCTGGCGCATCATAGGATGAAATGTGTAAAATGTCAGTGTCTAGCCTGTGTCTATTAATAACTAAATATGATTGTGTGTAATGAGCAGAGATTTTCATGTTGATTGAAGTATGATTTCTTTTGATCTTCCAGATGTTGCTGCTTAGAAATTCATATTGCTCTTTTGCTGCTAAATGCATAATGACCTTTTAAAACCTTTTAACTGTTAAAACCCCTATTATTTTCAACAACATCGTCAACTTTCCATCTTTTTTTAATGTTGATTGGAAGTTTCTCTCACTTCCCATTCTCACCTTCCCTTTTTGCTTTCTCTGGTCTCCTCTTCCTCTCTCTTTTTTATACCCTTATTTTCCTCTAATACAATTCTCTAGCAAAGCTCCTGACATCACACAGACTCCTGTGGTCAGAGGGGCAGTCAGCATGAGAGGGCAGGACCCTGTCGCCACTTGTGTCACTTCTACCCCCTAAATATCCCAGCCTGTTACCCAGCATTGCTGGAAAATTTGTCCTGAGCAACCATTTCAGGCAAACACCCAAGTCACCTCGCTTCCGAGGTAGAAAAGGAACAAAGGCAGGTGTCAGAAATGAAGAATCGTGTAGCTGACGTTGATAGTGGAGTGATCTGCTCTGAAGAAAAGAATTGTGGAGCATTGTAAGCTTTCTGCATGAATAATGCATTTGTGTCGCTCATTTTTGGGCTTAGTCACACCCTGCCTTCCACATTTGGCCCCTTTATGGTTGCACCTGTGCATGAATGGTGACTGCCTGAGAGCCTGCAAGAATAAAACGAGTCCCTGAGTAAAGGCAGCAGCAGTAGCAGCAGCAGCAGCATAAACATCTCTTCATTATTCAGCTTTTGTGCCAATCCCACGTTGGCAGAAGGCTGTCTCTGGCCTGTGTGACTCAGCCATGTGAATGCAGGAGCTGCTTCCGCACCCTGAAGGTGTTTCAAGCGCTTGACTGATTCGGTCAGCAAAGAATCTCTGCTCCCTGCACTTCTGGCAATATGAGTTTAGGATGCTTCAAGAGCTCTGAAGGGGCTTCAGAGTGCCCAGGTTTCCTCCTCATCACTGCACCAGTGCAGCACTGTTCACACCAAGAGGGCCTTGGGACACAACCCAGTCCAAACTCCCATTTCAAGCAGGGCCAGCACTGGCTTGAGACCTATTTCATCCAACCCATTTCAAGTATTTAGGAAGAGTCTGGAAGGAGAGCTGCACCTTGCTTGTTATGTTTGGAATGGTGTATGCTTAATGGGTCAAGGGCCAAATCTTCTTTATTGTCTCATTCTGAGTAAATGCAGTGTTTTTGAGAAGGGCTCATATAAATTAGCATGAGGATGAATTTACTTGAAACAGTTTGACTAATTCACTGTAAAAGGTCTGTTCTATCAAAATACTTCCAAACCCTCCTTTGGGCCCACTGCCATCCAGCTTAGGAGTTGCTTCAGCTCTTCTCATTACCTGGATGCTGGCACAGGGCCATGCCTCAGGTGTTTTGTGCTCTCTGAAATGAGGAGATGGCTCATGGATCTATTTAAGATGTTGGTAACAGCAGGAAAAATGTACCACTTCTGCTTGGGCAGTACATAGGTGGAAAAGACAAGAAAGCAAAGTAAAGCATCTAGCAAAAGAAATCCCATTTCACCAAGTTTTTTACACCTAGATCTGCTTCTGGAAATATTCAACATTAAAAACAAATTATTTTAGTTTTAATTTAATTTAGTAGATTCTGTGTCAAATATGAGCCAAAGAAGATCCTATACCCTTGAAGGCCCAGACCAAGTCTACCATGACAGGTAAAGAGTGTCTGTACCAGATGATTATTTAGTGATTGAAAATGCTGTCTGTCATATGGCATCTTTGCAATGTCCTTGTGAAAATAGATGCATTTTTACTGATGTCCCTGTGGTTTTGTTTGTCCCTAACTCAATAGTGACAGTCCCGGGGCCCTATTGCTCTCAGCTACCTCTGGTTCCTGTGCAATGTACTGTGTCCTTCATTATATATTCTGGTCCCATCTGGTCTGACAAGCCTTCTCCATCCTCAGAAGCGATTACAAATAATAATGATGACAAAACCCAGAGAATTTTTGCTTTATTTTGAAAATGATTGTTTTGTGTTGCATGGTGGTGCTTCCTGCCTCTCTCTGGGGTCGCCTGGCAACCATTTGCTAGCCTCCTGCCATCAGATTCCTATCGAGCAAGGGCATCTGGAAGCTCATTTGAGATGGGAACTGCTCCCTTTCACCATCCCTGCTGGCCTTCGGTGGGCAGAGGTGAAGTTACTGTGCATGCAGTGGATTCATGACCATCACTCTGATAGAGGCTGTTTAAGCATATTGTAGCAGTTTCATTTGTGTGTTGCCAAAATATTAAAAGAAAAGCTGGTGATAATACAGTATCAACCACCAACACTGCATAATTAAGTATGCATTATTTGCAGTTGATGTTTGTCTGTTTAATAGAATTAAGGATAATTAAGAGGAAGCACTGAGGAGATATCTCTGCACAATATAGCAGTCTACCAAAGCAAGTGAAACAGGGAAAGCAATGTCTCTGAACAGGATTGCTTACCCCGTGTGGTGTTTACTCCTTTGTTTCTTCATTGGGTCACTTATTATATATCAAAATTACATATTTGTATATGTGCATGCATATATACGTGGGTTAAGTGAAAAAGTGACAGATCATGGCTAGGGCACATTAGGATTTTATAAGGCCATGCTCAGATTTTGTGAGTTGCATTTGGTACATAGGGCTAAGATGGACACAACCCAACTTTCTCTCATCAGGCATCATTTCCTTTCGTTTTCTTCAAGATGCCCTGTGACTGTTCCTGTCTGATCACATTCCCCACTCTCCTCGCCCTGAAGCTAACATCTCTGCAATGGCTGGAGTAAGTCCAAAGGTTGTTAAACACTGGTTTGGCCACTGGGTTTTGCTACAGGAATGAAAGTGGATGAGTGACTTGTGCTGATCCACACCTTGGTAAGAGCATCTTCTGACATCCCACCTTGGGGTTAAGCCTCCTCCCCTGGCTGTGATGCTACAGATATAAATCACCTTTCTGTAGCTGGATAACCCTTTACTTTAAGGGTCTTTTCCTTTAACCAAAAGCAGTAGGGACAGTGGAGAGACTGTGGCTAAAGATGTATTTACTTGAAACATTCAGAGCTCTGAATATATCACCAGCATGGGCCAGAATGGCCTGGGGAACATCTGTGCTTCATCTGTGCTCAACAAAGACAAATACTTCTCACTGGGTGTTTTGTTCTTATATAAGTTTCCATATCAGTAGAAATAATTCAATGTATCTTGGTAATTCTGTTAAGGCAGGCTCACCAGTTTCCCCACTTCGGATTCAATAGTAATTGCGTTGATATTACCTGCAGGTATCTTTGTAAGATAATGCTGTTAATGTCACTACTCCAGAAGCTTTATCAATACATTAATTGGTACAGGAAAGTTGACAGCCTGCCCTTACAAGTGCTTGGCTTTGAGCAGCCTGAAACTAAAATGATTATTTGGAATTATTTTCATTTTTGAGGATAGTGCTCTGCAGAGGGACAGCAAGAAGCAGCATCCTTAAATGGCACCCAGGTTTGATGAATGGAAAAATAATGCAATCACTATTTTTGTTTGTTCCTGTAGTGACGGCACATCCAAGGGCTTTGGTGAGGATTAGGGTCTCTGTGCTCAGTACCATGTTACAAACATTTTGCAATCAAATATGGATTCCTGTATAAGAAAATGAAACTATTCCCTTTCAGAAAAATTGAATTCCTTTCCTAACAGGTCAATAAGCACCCTTAGACAGCAGCGGTTGAGAAGCAGCTGCCATGGTGTGGAGCAGAGCTTTCTGATGAGGATCCTATACCTCTAAAAGGCTCCAGCAAGATAAGTCCCAGCACTAACACAGAGGTTTGGGGGAAAAATGTCCTACAAGATAGAAACTTACATCTCTGTCTTCATTCCTCCAGCACTGCATTTGCAGATAGGCAGAGTTGGTGGTTCCCTGTGGCTGGCAGACTGCCTTGCTTGGACAAGGCACGTGGCAAAGCTCTCCCCAGTCCCTAGTCCCCAGTCCCTGGTCCCCAGTCCCTATTGTGTCTGGCCAGTCTCTATCGTGCAGATCCTGGCAGATACTGTTTGAGACAATGATTACTAATCTGTTTCTTCCTCCTCAGCAACAATTAAAGAAGCAAGTCTAGTTCTCCTTCCCAGGTTTATGCCTTCCCCCACTCACCTGATCGAGCATCTCCTGTTCCCACTCACAAAGTTTTCAGATAGATAGCTCAGGGACAACTTAAAAAAGCAATCTTCCCCCAAACTAGTGTCTCCCAGCCTTTTTAACAGTCTTCCTCTTTATATTTTTTTTGGTTTTGCAGAATTGAATTTTACCTGTAGTAAGGATCAGCCTTGAGCTGACTTTGCACTCTTAAGCTCTGCTGAGAGCTGATCCTGAATTGCAGATTTTGCCTGGATTTTGCAGAGTTCTCTGAGGTCGAGACCTACTGACACTGCACAAAAAGCCCTGATGAGGTACCACAAAGGGGTAATGAACACTACTGCCTGGAAAGGTGGTAGAGGCCCCATCCCTGGAAACAGGGATGTTGATGGGGCTCTGAGCAAACTGATTTAGTGGGAGATATCCTTTCTCATTCCAAGGGGGTTGGACTAGATGAACTTTAAAGGTCCCTTCTAATCCAAACTATTCTATGATTCTATGAATCTATTAAAGTGGCCTGAATCCAGCTAGTCTAGCTTCCATGTATGGTTAAAATTTTAAGGGCCTGGGCAGAAGGAAAAAGAGATGGATGCAGCTACCTAAATCTTTTTGGCAGTCAATGCAAAGGCGTAAGCAATGATAAAGAATTCCAGAGGTTGCTGCTGTCTCCCTTATTTGTGATGTGTGAGGAAAGAAGAGAGGACTCACTGGAAATGTTAGTTGTCTTCACAACTTTGAAATCTGCTTCATCTGCCCTTTCCATAAAGGCAGGATTTTAGTACTGGATGGTGCCATTTGTTGTGTTCTGAATTATGTGGCAGCAGTTAGAGCACTGATTTAAGATGGAGATTATCTAGCTCTTAGCTGTCCTCTGATGCAGGAAGAAATGTTCTCCCATTTCCCAGATCTCCAGCCCTGATTTGCTGTATCCTGGTCGAGAGCAATCACCAACTCTTCTTTCCAAGCCAAACCAGGGTACAGCCTGTGGAAGAGAGAGCAAGCAGGAGGGAACCATGCATGATCAGTCATCAGGCATGCACAAGTTTTGCTATGGCTTTCTCCTAGTTTTTATCCAGTCACACTGAACTCCACCAGATCTGCCCCAACATGGTGCAGCCACAACAACAATAGGGAAATGTCTGCTCCACCCTGATGGTATCAGGAATCCTGGCTCATATGGAAGCTGAGAGAGGGTGCAGGTGCCTCTTGGTTTATGCTTGGGTTGCTTTAGGATCAGTAGCCTCAACCATGCTGCCTGCACCAGCCACTGCAGCAAAGAGTGTGGGCAAAACTAAACCTGTGTGGATTTAGCTGTCATCATCCAAATATGAAACTGTTGAAAAGGAGCAGTTTTGACAAACTGGACCAGTGTCTGATATTTGTAAACCAGCATGTGTCTGTGTTCATATTTATTCACACCATTCTTCAATGCTCTAGTTCCTAGATTGGTGTGAGGATAGTTCCTTGGAAATTAATAACTGTTAGAGCTTTGTGGCTCAGTGAGTTGTTTACTTCCTTACATCATTAATACTATCCTTGTAGGGAGGAGGAGTGTTGAAAATAATAAACACTCTTTCCTTCATTAACATGCTGAAGGCTGTGGAAGCAAAGGCAAGACATGACTGCTAGCTACTGTGGGGCCTCAAAATACACCAGCCTCAAAGCTGGTACTTCAGTCCACGCTCAGGTCTCTTCTTCTTGATGTAATAAAAAAATGATAAAATCACACAAGCCCAAGTTTCTATCTTTTCTGGCATATCGACTGTTCTGCTGTCCACCTGTCTATCTGTATATATATTGTATATGCATCACTTAGAAAACATGCTGGATTTTACACATTGGGTGTGGGTATTATTCACTACAGGAATGCACCCTGAGCAGTGGTCCTTGGTGGGGTGCTGGTTCAGTAGGTGGCACTATTTCCTCTGGATTTAGGACCAAATCTGAATCCCAGCACCATGTGTGGGAGCCTTAAGGCCCAGTCTGAGTCAGTTATCAGGGCTGGTTGCCTCTGTGCAGGACATGAAGCAGCATCTCTGGTTATGGGTGAGAGGAGAACTGACTTTGGCACTGTAGTCAAAATTAATTTCTGTAGTTTCATTCTGATTCTATAAATCTCTTTTGCACATTCAGCTGGGTATTGCATAGTTTTTTATTTTACAGTCTAAAACTGCTGTCTGCTATTGAATATGTTGTAGTAACTCTCTTAAACTAGTTATTTACTAGCTATCCCAGAAATGGCTGCATTCTTACAGTAGAAAATAAATGTCCCTATACATTCCTCCCCTCATAATGTTGAATCTTAATTAATTGCAGCTTATAAAGTGCTTTCAGATCCCCAGAGGGAAAAAAAAATTGTATGGAAGTGTAAAGTATTGTTAATTGTTATTTTAGCACTTTAAAAGCATGAACCTGGCCCTGAAAACCAGCCAGAAAATAATACACTAATTCCAAATTCTGCATGAGAAAACTCGAGGCCACCAGGGAATTTGAAAGGTTCCTAATTAGGCAGAACTCACAAAGCAGACAAAAACTGGAAGACAAAGGTTAAACAAAAGAGGCAAGAATATATTTCATAGGAATCCAAAACACAAGTAGAGAAATGCAGTGACGGACAGATAGTTGGTGTGGACCCGAGGCCAGGTGCAGATGCACCCGGGGAGATGCCTGCACATTAGCATACATCACTCTGCTAAACGTGCTGGGCAAACCCAGGCCTGAGGTAACTCCAGCAACTTCCTTGGAGTGACACCAGGGATTTGCTTGGCCCCTTTTGTTTTGCTGATATCACAAGAGTGGAGACTGGGAATTAGACTGACATTGATAACTGCCTGCCATGCAGTCAGGGGAGAGGATGATCATTTGCTCTGCCCTGTAGGGTTTTCGGATTTTGTGGTTTTTCCACCCATATTATTATCCTTACTATTTTTAGAAAATTCTGTAGGGAAAGAACAAGTTGTTAAAAATACTAACTTAAAATAAAAAAAAAGTGAGTAAAAGCCTTGGGGCCGGATTTACAAGGACAGATCAGGATGCTAACAGCCGTTTTATGCTCTAAGTCTAAATATAATTTTTTTAACTGTCACTTCCTCCCTTTAATTAAATTTATTAAAATTGGAAATGTTTAATTTCCCGAATACAAAAGTTTCCACTGGTCAGTTTTGCCAGGTGCCATGGTGCTAGGCTCACACAGATAGAATTTCACCTGCAATTTGATGACATCTGTTTCACTGACAAATTTTCTCTCTTTCCCAGAGTAGCAGATGCTGAACCTATCCTTTCCTTCCATATCCCTGCATCTTCTCACAAAACACAGTCAAACACTCCTTCCTGCTACACATGCAAACCCCAGTTCTTTTGAGTGTCCCTGGGACAAAATCCCTGCTTTGTGTGTTTTGGGACAGAAACTCACATCCAGATCTCCCCTCTTAATGGGAACTTTCTGCCAGTGGGGTACTGACTGAGATAGGATGTGGCAGTCTTGGTCAATCCCATAAATTATTCTCAATGTAATAGAAGCCCTTTCCTTTGCATTTGCAATTTAGTATGTACAGATTAAGGCATCCAGCCCTGCCTCTCCTCCAGTGCAGGTACGGATCCAGCCCTCAAGGCTGCAGAATCAACCCTTTAAGGCTTCTTGTTCCCTGTGCCTTAATGAATATGTATGTTTTTATTGCAGCATGGAATAGCTCAGGTCCCATGAGCACAGCAAGCAGGGAAATGTTTGATTTGTGAGCCTGAGATAGGGAGCAGCAGTAGTTGAAATTCAGGTGCCACAGGGATTTCTGTACAGGAGAAGAGTGACGGTATCTATATAATTTAGGTACTGAGGAGGTCTGGAAGAGGGCTGGTTTGGAAGTTAGCACAGAGACCAGCAGTTAGACACCTCCAGCACCCCAGTAAATCAAGCTCCAGAGGCTTCAGCACAGTATGCAATCCATATTCACATATTTTCATTATTCAAAAAGGTTTTTACCTCACCTGGAAATTAAGCACAAAGGGCATAATTCTGGATGTCGCATGGACATAACCCTTGGCAACTATCACTGAAGTTGATCAGTAAAACAGTGTTTCACTTTTGCCTCTTTGAGAATGGGATTTGTTCCATACCTAACCAGATAGTTGTCATCAGTCTGATCTGATGCCTAAGAAAGTGTCTGTGTAAGAAAGTGTCTCTTGTTTTACCATTGCCACAGCATTTCCCCTTTAGACATTCACTGCATATCTGAAGGCTCCACAGTTTACACAAAATATAAAGAGCTACTCTTTCCTTGCTAGTCTTTTACTGATGTTGCCTGTACCCAGGATGCAAAAGTCAGTGTTCATTTTTGATCCCTGGAAGTGTTTCAGACCATGTTGGATGAAGCTCTGGGTGACCAGTTCTAGTGAAAGGTGTCCCAGCCCAGAGCAGGGATTTGGAATTAGATGCTATTTAAGGTCCTTCCCAACCCAGAACATACTTTGATTCTGTGATGAGGCTATGATTTTCTTGACATAAGATATGGTGTAAGATATAAGTGTAGTACTCTGAAGAGAATGCCACAAATCATCAGCATCTCTCTCTTGGGCTGATCTTTGCTTAGTACATGCATGTTTTTAAGGCTAAATATTCTCAAGAAAAGGTTAAGACCAGAGTCGGTTTTAATTTGTTTTCCCCCAGTTAATCACAGCCCGTATACTTAGAATCTAAGCTTTTGTGAGGTAGCTCAGCCTTCAGTTCACAGTCTGCAAAAATGGTATGTCTTCCCATACAGATCCTGTGGTCCTACTGCTTCCCTTGCATTTACTCTGAACTTTGGACTTTGTAGCAACCAGTCTGTATCACTACAGAGAAAGAAACATTAACATACAGGAAGAAAAGCAGAAATGGATGTTTAGTGTCCTAGCTGAGCCAATATGAGGAACATGCTGGGCCAGCACTGCCAGCAGCAGGGGGATGTGCAGGGACAGGGGCCAGAGCAGTGAACTGTGAGCTTGCCCTCTCTGCCTGTAGAAGATTCCCCCTTAGAGGTGAACAAGTGTCATTCCTCTGTAAGATCTACCCCACAAGCCTTCCAGCACAGCTCCCTATCTAGTATGCATGCCACAAACTAGACCCAAATGCTTTAATTAGAGAATGCTACCATTACACACACCACACAGCAGTCTGAGAGGGGAGTGGGAGAGAGGACCTAAGAAGTGATGCTAGCTGTGACAGGAGAAAATGGATTGTTTTTCTTCTGTGTTTCAGCCTAATTATTGTACTGAGATTCTCTCTTCACTGGTGTCTTAGAGCTTTAGGGCTCAGTGTTGAAAGCAGAATAAGTGCCAGTAGCCAGGGAATGGAGTACTTGGTGCAGAACAAAAACATCTTCATGAAGGCAGTGACCTGCAGGACTCTAATTAGCTCTGGTAGCAGCAGGGCCCAGCTGTGATGCTGAACATAGATCTGAAGCTTGAAGAGACTGGCCAGCCACAAGCAGGCTCCATAGCTGTGCCAGAAGAGAAGGGAACAGAGGAAAATTCTGCCACAGTGACATGAAAGATTGCTCAGAAGGTGTCTCGGGCTCCTGTGCCAGCTGGCTGCATGACTGCAGAGCCTGCATATAAAGACCACTTTCTGGGAAATGGAAAGACATCTATGTTTAATATTAGAGCTTGTGACTCATTTTCTCTATTTGCTACCCCAACTGCATAACCAAACAGAGTCTCCAATCTTCCTTCCTATGACCTTCAATCATCTGTTGGAAAGACACGTCACTCGGATGAAATGGAGAGAATTTATTCAGAAATTCCACTAACTGACATGAAGCAACCTCTCTGCTGCATTTGTCCATCTTTCCTGGAAGACCAAAGATGAGGTGGGTCACACAAAAGGCAGATTTTTCCATCAGTCTGACCTCACAGTACAGTCTCCATATTTTGTTGAATGCAGAAAGCTGATAACCTTATCCTTGTCATGTTTTCATGGATCTGTGCTTCTTTTCATCATGTTCCTCCAGGCAATTCCATATCTATTTTGTAGTTAACCTCATAGTTTTGATTTGCATAGCAGGTTGCCTATTCCTTTGCTTTTGCACATTTCTTTTGTTTAAGAAAGAATCCCATCCTAATCCCTTGAATTTGCCCATGATTCTACCATTAATCCCTCAAAAGAAAAAAAAAAGGTGCAAAATATACATAATATCTCAGAACCCAGAGAAAAGAGTACCCAAAGAACATCAGTGTTAAATGCTGTTGTTTACCCATGCACTCCAAATGCATTAATAGGTTAGAAAATGGAGATGAGTCTAGGTTAAACAGACAGCTTTGTCACTTTGCAAATGACAGGCCTTTAGAATTACAAGATATATAAGACAATTCAAGCATGGCTTTACCACTCAACATACTCCTCCTCATGTTCTTACAAAAGCTTATGCAATTGTGTATTGATGTAAAAGGCACTTTCCTGCCTGTGATTATTTATGCAATCAGTAAGAAAAAAATCATGATGAACTAGACTCTGCAGGTCAGCCTCTGATCATTCTAATTTGAATGTTGGATGAAGAAAAAATGTCACAGGCAGCCAGTATCCTGGAAAAGAGATCTGTAGGGTCACTGACAGGAGACTGGCAGTGAGTTGTCACAGTAGACTTAGCTGGTTATTTGCTGTCTTTCTGTGAATCATCTGGTCTTTTGCTCCTTGATCAAAGGCTTAGACTCCCCTGCATGCAAGACAGATGCCTCATTTGTGGGTACCAACAGGAGTCATGTCTAAGATGAATATTGAACTGCTCAGATCTGTTAAAACTGAGAAACTTCTGGGCACAGCTGAAAATACAACATGAATTGCCTCAGGAACACTGGTGTTCAAGACTGTGATGCCTGCAGATTTTTAGATGCCCCTTGATTTTTTGAAGAAATGGAGAGAAATCAGTGTTTTGATGTCTGGCTGATAGCTGGCAGTGAACAGAGTTCTGGGCTCTCATGAAATCCCATCTATGCTTTTGTGTCTGGTTTGGGCTCCAGCTGAAGAAGGATAGGAAGAAACTGCAGGAAGTGTAATGGAGGACTACCAAAATGGCACGAGGCTGGGAGCTCATGGCTCACAAGAAGAGGCCAAGGGATTTGAGTCTGTCGTCCCTTTCTGGAGACAAGGCTAAGGGACAAACTTGTAACTAAAAGGACTTGAATGGGCAGCTACAATGACAGAAGACCCAAACCTTTCTTGGTAGTGCCAGACACTTTATAGTGCCTTCTTATGAAGGGCTAAAGACATATAAAACCACAAAATGAGATTTGGGATTTCAGCCTGACCATTAACAAAAGATTTCAGCAGGGGAAGAGCTCACCAGAAATGTTTTTCAACCTCCATGTTTTGAACTTTGCACATCTCAGCAACAAAAACCACAAGGCTGGTCCCTTGTGGGTGATGAGTAGAATGATGGAGACTAGAGATCTCCAGATGTCCATTGCAATCAGCATTTCTGTGATTCTGTGATTTAAAGGATTTTTAGCATATTTTGTAGCTGAAATACAGTTCCAGACTTCTCAAGTGAGACTAAGTCAGAGCAGGAGACTAGAACACGAAGAACTGAGAGCAAAAGTTCTGCTCTAAAAACCAATGCACCAGAAAATTGAAAGAATTTTATCCATATGCTATTGTAAGCTGAAGAGCTGTGTGTTTGCCATTACATTGAATGGGCTGACTGTGAGTTTCTCATCATGGTGTGAAGAGTTAGGGATAACTTCAGAAAGAGCCTGCTGGAAGGAAACTCTGCTTGCTGGAGTGGTGCAAAGCTGCCTCTCAGCTGACAGCAGAACAAAGTCTTTTTATGCTCCAAAATTATTCTCACAGAGACCAAATAGCGAGTGTGTGCATGGGGCCCCTTCTATCTCTTGACAGTGGTTGTGCTCTGGATTAAAATGTTGGGGAGAGGGAAGGAAATACCTTGGGGAGAGAAGTCCACATTTAATTTTACTGTTACTGTGTTTTGGAGCAAGCAATACTGAAGTCTTAGGCTTGCAGATGTGGTGATAGCTCCCAATTTAGTCTGCAACAAAGAAGTCTGCTGTCCACACACACACACACACACACACACACACACACACACACATACACACACACAGAGACATCTACATCTTTCAAATACCCTCTAGCATCAGTCACCTCATACTTCCTATGTGATTAACACATTCCTGTTGAGTGGGAAAAAGTAGCACTTCCAGTTTTTGCTGTACTCCAAGTCTTTGACCGTCTGGACTGTCAGCTGCACAGGGAGCACAGAGTGCACTCCATGTCACCTAATCCCATGTGTCAAACTGAAGAAGGAAATTGCAGCTATGGCAGGCACACAGCGGTGTGCATGAGTATGAAACCTAAAAAAGAAATAAACTTGTAGATCTCTGTGGATCTATTTAAATACAATATTTTATTCCATTCTGTGTAGCTTTTTATACAGTTCTTGTCACCATAGCAACAGAGGTCCAGCTCTTCAAATGGTATTTAGGTATCCTTCAGCACCCAAATCTGTCAGCTGGGTGCTATTGCAGTCACAAAAAGATTATTAAGCTTCCACACACTGTTGTGTTTATTCAGAGTTCCTGGATACAGGTGCTGCCCATAGCTGAGAATATGCTAAGTGTTCCTGCATAAACTGAAACAGGACTTAAAAATCTCCAGATGCATAATTTTCCCACTTCACTATCCAATACCTTTGAAAACCTGGGAAGATGGTTAAATGAGCTGTGGTTCACCCAGTGGACAACCTAGGGACAAATATGGTCCTATATTTTTACCTCTGCCAGTCTTGCCACCCTGGCAGCCCCCTCCAGCTTGAACTGATGTGAGTCATTTGATACAGAGAAATACAACTCCTCTCCCACATTCTTCTATAACCCTACTGCCAGCTCCCCCTGTTTGAATGAACATGCTCAAGCAAAAAAAATTTCCTCTGCAGAACACCTTCCCCTCAGGGGAATGGTTTGAATTTTGCCTCAAATGAAGCAAAACCAGGGAACTGAGCTGGAGTTTCCTGCAGCGCAAGATTAACAATCATCTGTCATGGTTTGGTTCCATTATCTTTTTGTAAAGGGAGATATGTACGCACAGGGATTTTTAAAATATACATATTTCTGTGCATATAAATTGTGTCCCTCTTTGCGCTCTTCTACTTGGATGAATAGTGTGGGTATACTTAGCAGCATTGCACAGATTTTGCATGCATAAATATTGTTGTGTACATTTTTTATTCCCCCTCTTTAAATAGCTCGATATATGTGGAATGCAGTGAGGTTTATGTCCAGGCAGTGTGCAAGGCTGTGCATGGATGTGCCCTGTGTGATGGGGGAAGGGGATCTCCTTGACACAATACTTATTAGTATCATCAATCACTAAGAATGTCATTTCCAAATTCCCTTTTCCTTACCTAATTTGCTAAACCTAATTCTTTATCACACTACAAAACCCAGCATGAGAGATGGAAGTGATAATAAGAGATGGCTTGCTCTACTGTACAGAGGCAATGTCAGCCTAGCACCTTCTAGAGGGATTTCCCATTTTCTCTCTCTTTCCATGTAGGGTGCTCTAACTGCTCAGCCCAGAGTAATTAGAAGCTCATTGTGTCCCTATTTTACTGTGGCTTTATTTACTTCTGGCTCCTGAGTGAGCTCTTCAGTTGCTGGAGTCCCTAAGTCAAGCATTTTGCTTGATTTGTCTGCTGGTGCTTTCTTGGCTTATTTACTGATGCATCCAGTTCAGGACACCTCCAAAATGGACTTCATTAATCTCAACAACCTAAGGCTATATATTTTTTTTCCAAGTCTGTCACTAAATTAGCCAAGGACCTTTATCAAAAACTTGCCTTATTGAATTTGCCAGTCCTGTCCTACTTGTGCAAATAATTGCATGCCTGTAAAACTTGGAGAGAGGAAAACAGCAAGCCATGTGTGGCACCTAAATTACTGACTCAAAACTCCTATCCTTGACATGGACAGTGCCAGGATCTCATCCTATATGGGCTGTCACTTCCATTCCACATGTAAGTCCTCTTCCTGTCAATGAATTTAACTCACCAGGAATCATTGATTTCCCTGGGTTTGTTCACAGGACTGTCCTACACATGGACTCCTAATGGAATTAATGGATCTGCATCCTGCCCACATAGATTTTCACACTGGATTTGGGCTCAATTATTCATGGACGTGACTTTGTTTCAGCAGACGTTAAAAATACACAGTGTCTTCTCTCAGTTGTTATAGAGAGGATGCCAGAGAAAGAGAACAGAAACATATGAAAACTGTAATAATAAGGCAGGTCAGAAGCCTTAGGAGGAGATGACCTTCAAAATTTCAAGCACATTAAGGAAAAAAAAAAAACCAAACAAGCTCTGTTTTTCATAAAACAGGGAAGGTGCATCCAGTGTGTAAAGCTTTTAACACCAGCATAAAGAATCAGTGAAGCCTGACTCTTACATTTGATGAGAAATGAGTAAGACTCAGAATACAAAGTTGTCACCAATTAGCAGCATCTCTACTAAAAGTGTGAATATTTTTAGAAAATTGAAAAGATTCGAGACTTATTTTTAAAGAAGAGGTTTTAATCAGATAAAGAGATGGGTATTATGAGAGATGCTTTACAAAAATCCTTTGGGAATCTTGTTGCTTGCCAGGAGGAATGGTGCTTAACTAATTTTTTTCTTTTTTTTTTTTTTTTTTTTCATTTTGAACATCTGTAATTCCCCAAGTGACAACACAGTCCCTCTAGCTAGACCATTGGGACTCCCTTTCAGATGTTGTCATGATGACATCAGTCTTGGTGGGAGCATAGGAAATAACACTGTGGATCAAGGCATGCCATGCTGAAGATTCACCAAAACCAGAGTGTTTACACAAGTCCAGTACAACTGACCACACTGGGAAGGTCCTGCTCAAAAGATGAAAATTCACCAACTCAAGCTGAGAGCAGTCAGGATTTGCTAGAAAATTGGGAGAGAATGTTTCTGACACAGAAGCTGCAATGACAGGAGATGTGCAATGAAAGGTCTGCTTTGATACCTGGATTTGTGGTGCTGCCCCTCAATTACCCTGAGTGCCACCCCAGGCAGTCAGGCACAGAAAGCTTTGTTACTTTAATGCCCCAGGGACAGCAGCAAGAATTCAAACCATGAACTCTGCTATTTGCCCAGAAGTTCTGAGACCCCCAAAACTGCTGTTTCTTTGCATAGGAGGTACCTGTTTGCTCAGCTTCCTCACTGAAAGCCATGCTCAAACAGCAACAGCTAAAAAAAAGAGGCTTAAACAAGGTATTTGATATTGCAAAAGCTTTTCTGAGCAGGGAGCACTTACCCAGTGCTCAGTACTCAGTTCTTGGTTAGCTTTTTGGCAGCTCTGTAAAATTTATTCTCCAAGGAAAATATAAAATCTTTAAAGGCTAGAAAATTTCAACATTTCTGTGTAAGAAGCATCTAACAGAAGAAAAATCTCTGCTTGCTGCAACCCAGATATTTATGATAAATGTGCTCTGATCTTGTGATTTCACACCAAAAGGGATTCATACCACCACCAAATGTCCAAGGAAAGGCACCATAAAACTCCTTGTATCTCATTGAATACCCATAAACAAATCTACCAGATTAACTCTTCTCTTCTAGAGCTGTAAGTACCTAATGGAAATGCCTTTTAGCACAGGGAGGCTACAAGGAATGCAGCAAAACTTTTGCACTGAAACTACAAGTTTCTTTTCAATGACTGTTTGCCTTCCCAGATCCAGAATATAACTCTTTCCTACAGTAAATGCTCCAATATTCATGTTGTCTGAGGAGTATGAGCATTATTTTAGCTTTTTGTGGAAGAGCTAAGGAGTAATATTTTAAATAAATTTTAATAAAATTATATGTGATTAGACCCAGATAGTAAACTTCAATTCGTGCATATTTCGTGAAGGCTGGGAGAAGTTTTTTTTCACATAAAATCTGCTATGAGAAAACATTTAAAAACATTTCACTAAGTAATGTGGCCTTTTCTGCCAGAGGCAGAGGAGCAAGCCCTATACAGATGATGAATTTGAGAGCTATTTGTCTTAGCTAGACCATAACAACCAACTGCAAAGATGGATAAAGCTCTTACCCCCGGTGTCTGGGTTTCCATTCCTCCAGGGCAGGTGGAATTTAGCCAGGTCTCTGGGTTTTTTTCAATCTGTATTGATTAAAGATCAATATTAAAGATGCCAAATTGTTGCAAAGATACAACTTTCTTGCATACTTTGAAACCAAACAATATTATACTCCATGGCATAGAAATTTTTGGCAGTTAAATATCTTATTATTCACATTTGGCCTTCATCAATCACTGTAGTCCGGTAAAATCATTTAATACTGTGCCTGCTAAATTTTCTCAACAAGTCTGGAGGATTTGCTGTATTTAAATCAATACCACAGCCGTTTGGTTGGTCTGTACTAAGAAAAATATTATTTTTGCAAATCCACCAAGTTATGTACTGAGGTGCCATTCAAGCTAGGAAGGTTATGAAGGCAGTTGTCCCAATCTTCCTGCTGCTCAAAGGGCTGTGCAATAATTTTGGCCCAGGAGCCAGATGCAGGCTTATTTTAAAATATCAGCAACTTTCACCTTGGTAAGGTTTAGTGAAACTCATTGTTTTTAATTTGCAGCTTTGAGAAGTGTAACCATCTATGTTTTATAGATTTTTCTTTTCCTGTGAGGAAACTCATCAACTTTGATGTCTGTAACTATTGATTCTCTGCATTAAGGGATTGGTAAAACAGATTAACCACAATAGCATGTTAATTAAGACCATGTTTCAGCTTTCCAAAATTACTCTCTTTTTGCAGAAAGCTGATGAATTGACTGGCATTAGAGACCTTGCAGCCCAAGGAGCCAGAAGGTACAGATCACAGGGGAAATCATGCACATACCCAAGAGATGGTTTGGAGAGAGTGCAATCCCATTTTCACAATGTCCTGTTTGGTTCTGCTGTATCCAAATCTTTGGTGATGCTAACAGCATACTCTGCATATGCAGAGCCTGTCAGATCTTGAGCCAGGTTGAGACAGGATTTGTGATGCATGAAAATTCCAGGATGAGGGGTCAAGACTAGAAACAAGACCCTGCCCCACAAAAAGATGTTCTGACACAAAAAGCCAGTCTATCAGCCCAGGAACCTCTTCAGGTTTTCTGTATTACCTTCAACTATAGCAATATTTTGCCTCCTTTCATCATTAACTTTCATGTCTCTTGTGCAGTTAGGCTTTAATCTTTGGAGCAGAGCTTGTCGTGGCTTTGTGCCTGGTCCACAGAGTGCTAACCTGAGCTGGGACATCATGGCTACCCCTGGGTAAATACCAGTTTTCAACTGAAAGGAAAATCCAAATGCCTTTGTGTTGTGTTCTCCCACCTTGGTCCTCTCAGAGCCCTGCTCTGGAGATTGGATCCTCTGCCTGCCTTTCACCCCAGCTTTGCTCTGCCTTTCCTAAGCCCCAGTTTCTGACTGCACTCTAACCAATTGTTTTTTCAGAGGCTTTAAACTGCAGGGCCAGCTCAGCTTGCATTAGTGTCAGAGAAGTATCTCTTGGCAGTTTACAAAAGAAAAAAATGTGAAGTTGAGTATCATTTAATGCAAAATGTGCTAGAGTGCCTATGCTGTACTTCTCTGAGAAGCCTGAGGCTCCAGCTCCAGCTACCTGAAGAAGCTGATAAAAGCTGCTGTCATCCAGTGATTCAGTTCATGTCTCTACAGTGGCTCTGGCCCTGCTCTGTGTGGACAACTCACAACACACAGGAACTTTTTCTTTTATTTTGCCTTAGTCTTCACTGGCAATCTCACTTCCCAGACCTCCCAAGTGGATCATAAGACAGGGACTGGGGGAGCAAAGTCCCTCCCACTGTGCTAGGAGATCAGGCTTGTGACCTCCTGTGCAACCTGAATGTACATGTGTCTATGGAATCTGATGAGATGCATCCCACAGTCCTGAGAGATTTGGGTGATGTAGTTGCCAGGCCACTCTCTGTGATATTTGAAAAGTCATGGCAGTCAGGTGAAGTCACAGGTGACTGGAAAAAGGGAAATGTTGTACCCATCTTAAAAAAGGGTAGAAAGGAGGACCCTGGGAATTCCCAACCTGTCAGCCTTATCTCTTTGCCTGGGAAGTTCATGGAACAGATCCTCCTAGCAGATGTGCTAAGGCACATGGGAGACAGGGAGGTGATTTCACATAACCAGCATGGCTTTGCCAAGGGCAAGTCCTGCCTGATCAATCTAGTGGCCTTCGATGGTGGGGTGACTCCATCAGTGGGCAAGGGAAGGGCTGCAGATGTCATTTATTTGGACTTCATAAAGCTTTTAGCATGGTTCCCCAAAACATCCTTTTCCCTAACACGGAGAGATACGCACTTAATGGGTGGACTTTTAGGTGGATGAGGAATTGGCTGGATGTTTACATCCACAGAGTGGTGGTCAACAGCTCAATGTCCAAACAGAGATCCATAACAAGTGGGGCCTGTACTGTTATCTGATGTCTTTACCCATGACACAGACAGTGAGACTGTGTGCACCCTCAGCACGTTTGCAGATGGCACTCCTTGTTACCTGTTACTTATTGTAAGCTGCAGAAGTGGCCCGTGGGAACTTTGCAGTGTTGAACAAAGGCAACTGTAAAGTGCTGCACCTGAGTCAGGGCAACCCCCATCATCAATCTGGCTTGGGGGATGAAGGGATTGAGATCAGCTCTGCCCAGAAGGACCTGGGGGTGATGGTGGAAGAAAAGCTGGACATGACACAGCAGTGCACACTTGCAACCCAGCTGGGCAACTGTATCTAGAGCTGCATCAAAAGCAGTGTGGCCAGCAGGTGAAAGAATATGATTCTGGCCCTGTACTCTGCTCTCATGAGACCCTACCTAGAGTGCTGTATCCAGTTCAGGGTTCCCCAGCCTTGGAAAGACATGGGCCTGTGGAGTGAGTCCAGAGGAGACCACAAAAATTATCAGAGGGCTGGAGCATCTCTTCCACAAAGACAGGCTGAGAGAGCTGGGGCTGTTCAGCCTGGAGAAAAGAAAGCTTCAGGAAGACTTTAGAGCTCCTTTCAGTACCTAAAGGGACGTATAAGATGAGGACAGAGGTTTATCAGGGTCTGCAGTGACAGGACAAGAGGTAATGATTTTAAAAAATAAGGGTAGATTTAGACTCAATATAAGGAAGAATTTTTTTATGGTAAGTGTGGAGAAACACTGTCACAGGTTGCTCAGAGATGTGGTAGATGCCCCATGCCTGGAAACATTAAAGGTCAGGTTGTACAGGCTTTCAGAGCAATCTGATCTAGGTGAAGTTATCCCTGCTTATTGCAGTGGGGATGGGCTTTTAAAGGCTCTTTCCAATTCAGATTGTCCGACAAGTCAGTGATTCTGATGCAGGCTGGTAGTTAGTGTTGCTATTCATTCAAGTTTCATTTGCATTGAAGTGTTAGTCCTGCAAATGCCCAGTGCTCTTCTGATGTATTCAGTCAGAAAAAATGATGAGAGTTTGCTTTTTATGCAATGATGTGGATTGCTTTTTTAGCTATTCTGTCTGGGAGCAAGAAAAATTGAATCCATGTCCAAGGGGTGTCTCTGGTGGTAGATCAGGCTGGTCTGATCCACTGCCAGAAAGAGACAGTACCATGTGGGCAGAGTCACCTCCAGCAGCAAAATCCCCTCTCCATTTCTTTCCCACCCTCATTACCTAGTGCAAGGATACCCAGCAGACTGTTACCCCTCTTAACATCATGCATGCTGGAATATTTTTTGTCCAAAAAAAAAAATAAAATACTGTTAGCACAGCAGTTCAAGGTCATGTACCTTGCTGTATCCAGTTAATTCCATTTTCATTTGAGTGTGTAAAAAAATTGAGGAACATGAGCTATACAGCTTTTGAATATTGTTTAAAAATACACCTTTCCTGGGTAGATGGGAGTATGCTAAATGTGTGTATCTTTTAGAAGAAGCCTCAGTTTTAATATTGCTATGATTTCCCACTTTCACCATTTTCTGGAAGGAAGAGGGTTATTTTGTTCAGAGATTATTTTAGCTGGTTCTATCAATTTTTCTGAGCTGAATTCTTCCCCCCTCCCCAGGAAGCTTTCTTTTAATAACAGTTGTTATTTCTTTGCAACTGCTGGGAAGAGAAGTCCAATAAACCCCTCCTTGGATTCCTTCCAGAAATTAAAAGAAAAAAATCTCAGCTGTCATTCAGGCCTGCCTTTCCATTAATTCTATTTCAATGTATTCTATGTGACCGTGTGCCTGCCTTTGCAACAGCAAGGAATCTCAGTGGGACGGAGCAGCTTAATCGATCAGCAATCCTGGTCACCCAGAAAGAGTGTTAATTGGCCTCGGTACTTGAAGCATGTGACACTGCCTGACCTAATCATCAGAACTGGAGTAGTCAATAAATTAGAGGAGAAATGCAGATGGATAAAATAAAGACCCAGCTCTATACAACACGCTGTGAACGTCGGTCCTGAATAGAGCTATATGGAAAAGCCAAGTCAAGCATTTTCTGGATAAGGCCCAGGGGAGCTAAGAGCAAGAATAATTTCATGTTTTCAGAGTTTCACCTTTTAGTCTTCCATCACGTACACTTGATATGTCTCAGCAATTTGTCTGAAAGCTCCTAACTGAACCTGTGAAAATTATTCATTCTCCCACTCTAATAACCAGCAGTTTAGCTTGCCTCTCTCCTGAGCTCCCTGGGGATGGACTGAGGCTGGCCAAGCCAATGTGACCTGGTCAGGGGTTTGGCAGGGACATGCCCAGGCTCACCTCCCTCTGAGAGAGGAGCAGTGTTCCCACAAAATTTGATGTCTGGGTTAAATACTACAGGTGAGATCTCGGCTCCCTCTGCCACCATGAGAGCAGGTTTGCTTTGCCACAGGGTCAGCATTTAACTATTGATGAGAAAACTTCAGGCTGCTAATTTAGAGCCATGAAGAAGCTGGTGTGAACACCTCCCACAGAACAGCCAGTGAAGGAGAGTGGATTGCCCTCAGAGACAAGGCAACCCACTGTCTGGGCAGTGTCCTGTCAGCCTTTGAAAAAGAGCTCCTTTCCCTGTGCTGCAGGCAGAGGACTTTGCTTCCTGCAGCCAGCAGGGGTGATTTTCCAAGTGCTGGCTGCAAAGGAAGTAGCATATGCAAGCCCAGACAGCTCCAGTAAACATGGAAAGGACTGAAGCATGTGGAGTCTAGGCCTTCTGGTGGGACAGAAGGGTCCAGAGTCCCAAACCTGCTCTCTTATGTGGAATGGCTGGGTAGGGATAGAACCCTAAACACCCCTTCTGTGGGACTAGGCAGTGTCAGGATTGGATGTAGAATAACAAAGCTCTTCATCCTTCCTGCTCCAAAAGCAGTGAGTACTGTAGTGAAACCCAAACCTTCTCTTAAATGTTTAGAAAAAGAAGGAAATAAATATAAATGCCCAGTAAATGCATCTGCCAGGCAATGAATTAAAGAGAGAATGGTGTAAGGTGTATCACTGTGCTGGTTTTGTCTGGGGTAATTTTCTTCACAGTTCCTACTATGAGGCTGTGTTTTGGATTTATGCTAAAAACAGTTTTGATAATGTAGAGATGTTTTTGTCATTGCTGAGCGAGGTCAAACACAGAGCCAGGGCCTTTTCTGCTTCTCTTACCTCCCTGCCAGCAAAGGTGGCTGGGGGTGCACAAGATATTGGAAGGAAATACAGGCAGGACAGCTGACCCCAGCAGGCCCAAAGGGTATCCCACACCATATGGCATCATGCTCAGTGTATAAAGCGGGGGGAAGAAGGAGGGAGTGGAGAACATTTGGAGTGATAGAGTTTTTCTTCCCAAGTCACTGCTATGTGTGGTGGAGCCCTGCTTCCCTGGGAATGGCTGAACACCTGCCTGCCCAAGGGAAGTGGTAAATTCTTTGATTTGCTTTGCACATGTGTGGCTTTTGCTTTACCAGTTAAAATGTCTTTATCTCAACCCATGGCTTTTCCAGCTTTTACCCTTCTATCAAATTTTCAGTTTTGTACCAGTTAGAACCACCTTGAATTAGTGGAATCACTGGAGAGGACTGGTGGGGGAGGTACTGCTGCCAACCAGGTGTGGGGATGCCAGCAGATCCAGAATAACTCCCATAGCCCAGTAGAGCCAAAGCGATAGCAAAGGGTTGGATGTCTCCTACACCAAAAATTATAGACGTCCAACCATGAGTAATTGAACATGTGCCTGGTAGGAGTGCTGTGATGCTATTTTATCCATCACAAATGTCTGGAGGGACATTTATCCATCTGTTGGCTGTCCACATAGCTGTGCTCTTATTTATATTCTTTTTTTTTTTTTTTTTCTGCTGTTTATTTACATCTAGATCTGTGAGAGATATATATCTCTCTAAAACAGCTCCAGAGATAGTTGCACAGATAAACATCTGCTGCAAGGTATGGTCCAGGGGGAGAAAATACTGTGTTAGCAGAGAAACCAACACAAAATTGCAGTCAAAAGTCATAGGCACAGTCCTATTGGTTGCAACTGGTCAACAGAATGCATTTTCAAAAATAAACCAAGCTTAGAAAAAAATATCAGAGAGAAAGTTAGCAAGGCACTACAAACTCATTTAGTTGCCCTTCATGTGACAGAAGATGTTCAGAGACAGCAGAGCTTCTGATGTTAAGTCAAATATGAAAGAAAAGTAAACTAGATTATTGTAACCTGACAGATATGAAGGAACTTAAGGAATAGGAGCAATAAAGTCTCCAGACCAGCCGGGTGAAAAGTGAAAACCTGTTCTATCCCCTCTGTCCATAGCTTACTTTTTCCCAGAGCCAACAAAAATAATCTGTACCATATCCCTTACCTGCTGGCCTTTCAGTGGGGCAGACAGGATTTTAAAATAACAACAATTAAGCTTGCCATTTGTATTTTAATAAGGCAACATTTCTCCTTATCAGATTACCAGGACTTTCATGATTCACCTCTGAGCCCTTTTCTTGTCTAATGAATTTATGCCCCTCTCTCTCGGGGAAGAAGAACTTGTCATTCACAAAATGATGCCATTGTCAGCATATCTCATCCTGAGGTGAGGCAGGGAAAAGAAATCCCTGTTCATCTTCCTTGGTGCTGGTCTGTCCTTCTTCCTGTGTTTGATGCTGTAAGAGGGCAGACCACTGTTTAGCTCCAACCCTGTTCTGCTCAAGGGCTGTTGTCTGGTCTCAGAGCCTTTGAGGTCAGGAGACACCACAGTATGCAGTGGAAAACCTCACACTTTGTCCCTTCTCAGACCAGGGGCTGCCTATTCTGTTACCACACAAAATCTCCTTCATTGACTCAACTTGGGCACAAATTGAATGGAGTACACTCCCCTATCCTTCACCAAAAGGTTGAATAAGAGTGAAATTTTAGCTGAAACATGGTGAAAAGAAGGCTGGACTGTGGGCCAGGAGATGATTCTGCATCTCTGGAATGGACAGGGTGCTAACCTATATGGCAAAACCTCCCAGATGGCTTCAAACTTTGCTGAAGATAGTTTGCCTTCCATCCCCATCTATTCCTGAGCCACTTCACACCATGCCAAGGCAGCTTGTCTGCTCTGGTTCAAGATCCCAGAGCTGCTGCCTACCACCTTCACTCTCTTTGTGGGTAACTGGTGAATTTAAATGTGAAGATGGCTGAAGAGCAAACCTGTGTCACAGTACAAGGGGAAGACATAAGTGCTGAAACACCATCTGGTATTGGTTTTATAGTCTCTGGCTAAAAAAGAGAAAACAAATGTCTTTTTTTCCCCTAACTTTGAAGTGCCAGTTATTCATAATCCTCACACAAATCTGGCCTATGCAGGGGCAATCCCCACTCTCAGCTCCGTGCTGCAATCC